>NC_133976.1:57424121-57784121 GCF_047716275.1 Strix uralensis
TTTTGGGCATCCTGTATTTGTTAATGAGATGCAGAAGGGAATTGTTCATATTCTGGATATAATACTGTACTATGTAGTCAGAGATGTATTGGATGGGGTGTTCTTTAGCTTGTATGAGGTGGTGGTTAACCCTCAGTGAACTAGTTGTACCTAAAAACCATTGAATATGGTGCCTGGATTTCCCCTGGAGTCTTCTTTCTGGAAGTCACTGGTATTACTCTTCCTCCCTGTCCATATACTTTACATTTTTATTTTTATGGTGTCTGTTTTGCCCTTAAATGCACCTATCATGTGGAACTCAGTTCCACCTTTGAAGAAAGCGTATGGTTTCTCAGTTACCTGCATGTGCACTTGTTTATCTAGGACATTAGAAACTGAAAATTTAATAGAGAAGATCCCCCTCAAAATCTTGTAACACTGAAATCACGCAGACTAATGGCTCTATAGAAAGAGGAAGCCAGGCGTCACAGAGCACCTTTGCTTACTGGGGGGTTTCTTGATGATTTCTGTTCTTCAAAAGGCCTATGGGGATAGTTTTTTGTCTGATTAGCTGATGGGAGCAATAAAACCTGTTGGGCTAAGTTTTGTTTTAAAAGTGAAAGCAACATAAGTAAAAAAATAACAGCTGTGATTAAAACCTGTAAGGGAGTGTTAGCACTTGAAACCATGGAAGGATTGGAACAGTGGACTTTGCATTAAGACCAGTGTCCCAAAGGCTTTTGCTTCTTCCTCCTCCTTTTTCCTAAAACCTTTTTATTAAGTTAATATTTTGGTGTGGGTAATTGAGCAAGTATGGTGCAGTTTTCTGAGTGACTTTAATATTTATTTACTCTGAAGGCCCATCCTGATGGCCAGTAGTTACCAGTCCGTTACCCACTGTTCCCAGATTCCCATTCCTGGGCTCTGTAAACGGAAACGTGCTCGGCCCAGACAGGGTCATCTCTGTATATTGCTCTGTAGTGCATTCTCCAAAGACAGAGCTTAAAGCAGCTCTAGAAATGAAATGAGTCTTGTCATAGCATTAAGATTGTGCCTGCCAAGGGACTGCATAGGGTCTTTAGCTTAGCAAATAACATATCTTTAAACAAATAAAAGAGTATGCCCAAACCACAAGTTAGCCCTGAATGCCAGCAGTACATGAAAGTATTTGCTGTGAACAATGGAACCAGTGCATTTATCTTTAATGCAAAAAGAAATGTCTTGAATTTCACCCTGACACAAGTTAGTGGTGTTGCATAAAAGGGGAAAAGAGGGCTTTAGCTCTTGAGGAAGTCCCTTCCGGTTTGTGTTCTGTGCAGCAGTGCATGGCTAGACTGAGGCAATTACAGTAGAAGGTCATCTTTAGAATAAGCCTGTTCTCTGGATGCTCTGGGACAGAAGATATGCCCCTTCTGTGTTCTGTGTTTATTTAGATCTCAGTAACAATGAAAGATGGTTGTTTCTCTTGTTTGTGCTGTCCAAGATTACCTCACTCCTGTGTCTGATCAACTGAAATTGGTTCTTGCTTGTCTATTTTTGCTGTAGACAGAGGACTATCTGAAACGGAAAATTCGGTCCCGGCCAGAGAGATCAGAGCTGGTTAGGATGCACATTCTGGAAGGTATGGCACTTACTACACAGGAAAACATCAACAATAAACTTTATTGTCATTACTCATTTAACAGCTTTCTATTTTGCCTCTGGCCCCCAAGTCTTTCTTTCACTTGGGAGTGGGCAGATCGTCATGCCTGTTGCATGATTTCTTGGGAGTCATTCAATTCTGCTTGCATGGAGATCCTCAGAAGAATCTCTTATGTGAACTCAAATAGTGCAGTTTTATGTAGCTGAGCAACAATGAAATAGAATGACCATGGATTGCTCTTCTACTAAGGGAACACACTGTAAAAATATCCAAGAGGGAGTGAGGCAGATTTGATCTAATTAGTGAGCACCTCAGCTTCAGAGAGAGAGTATTATGGCTGCTGCTGAGCACCACGTCTTTGGACACAACTGAAAGGGAAAAGATGAATGAGAATCGGCTGAATCAGTTTGAAAACAGTGAATTTGTCCTATTCTAGAGTCACAAGGAGTACTGTAGTTATCTTTATAACTACCTGTGCGTAGTTATCTGTTGTTCTCTGCAACTATTTTTCTGTACAGTTATCTACCGTTATCTAGAGTTACCTTTCTGAATAGAAGTAAAATACTGCTGAAGTGCATAGGTTGACCATTGCTGGATTGATGCCATTTTATTTACTTTCCCCTGAACAGAGACCTCAGCTGAACCCTCCTTGCAGGCTAAGCAGCTGAAGCTAAAGAGAGCCAGACTGGCAGATGACCTCAATGAGAAGATAGCGCAGAGGCCAGGTCCCATGGAGCTGGTGGAGAAGAACATCTTGCCTGTGGAATCGAGCCTGAAGGAAGCCATTATCGGTAAGGCAGGAGGAGGATCTTTTTTGAGGGCATTTTCCACAGGTGGCTGTGATTTCCTATCAATTCACCTGCTTGTCTAAGAGACTGCAATTCCATGGTTGGTCTTGTTTTCCTCTTTCAGAATCACAGGCTTTCAGCCCCAAGCATTCTGAAAAGCAGAACTCCCTCTGGCCCAGATAGTGCTATGGAGGCATTAAATTATAGGAAGTATGGACATCCCAGAATAACGTGAAAGCAATTGCATACCCTAAAGACTTTGAAAGACTGTTGAAGATTGCATTCTGTAGATTCTCTCCTTAAAAATCCCTCTCTCAGTATAATGTGTCAGCAACCTTGGTCAGGGAGAACCCACTGACTTACTCAGATCAGGGAGAGGAGACAGAATATAAACAGGTGTGATGAAACAAAAGCTGTCTGTGAACTTCAAAACTTCATAGGATTCAACCCCTTTAAAAATAAACCAGAACAGATGTAAATCATGCCAGTGCCATTCCAAGGGCTGAAAGGAATGCTGAGGAATAGCCTTCCCACTGCCTCAGCAGTGCTCTTTCCTGTCTTCCCAGACTGAGCAGTCTGTGTGTGTCTGTGGTTTATTCATCCCCTCAAACACACACAGCTACTTTAAAGACAAATGGGACACAACTGTGAGTAAGATGGAATACTTTTCATGAAAAAGGAAAAGGACGGTGTTCTGGGAGAGCCTGACTTCACTATTGCACAAGACGTGGTTGAAGAAGAGAAAGAGTGAACTTGTGAACTGGAGCATTAGAGATGTGGCTTGCTTCAGACTGAGCAAAGTACACCTCTCTGGATTTCTGTTGCTTTTAGGTTAGGTGCAAATGATAGTATTTTCCTGCATACCAGGATAAATTTGAGATAATATAATCTAAAAAACATTAGTACATTACAGATGTACACTCACATGAATTTATCTCCTGGACATGTAGATAGACAGAAATGCTAATAGCAGTCAGGGCCACCGCTTAATCCATAGCTCTTGTTGCTTGTAAGACTAGAGGACAGTTTGGGATTCTGTCTTGAAGAGGGATTCTTCCTTCCACCACACACGATAAACATCAAAGAAACCATGACTCAACCGTACCCTGTCTAACCTTCTTCTTTGGTGCCAGATGATAATCAAATTAGCCATGCCACAGGTCTGGGTTTGGGCAGAGTTAAGTAGCTCTTGTTACACTTCCTGATCTTGTCTAGCTAAGAAGCAAGGGAAATGGTTCACCCCAGTCTGTATTATTTTATTCTACCTAAAATTGATCTGGTATGCGCTCTGTTCTCTCATTTTTAGCTGGTGCTTTAGGCACAACTCAGACACAACTCTCTCCATGCCTTCATTATCTTTGTGAAACATCTAGTGTCAACTGAAATAATCTCTTACTCCACTTTAAAGGCCACAGTTGATGTTTGTATTTTTAGTTGGACAGGTGAACTACCCAAAGGTTGCAGACAATTCCTCCTTTGATGAGGACAGCAGTGATGCCCTCTCCCCAGAACAGCCAGCCAGCCATGAGTCCCAGGGGTCTGTCCCATCGCCGATGGACTCCCGGATTTGTGAGCCTCTTCCTAGCACCACTGGCACATCACTAGCTCAGGTGAGAATGCGGTGGCCTCCTGCAGTGCCCTGGAGCTTCACAGCTACTGCTGATTAGTGGCAGAGGGTCCTAAAAAGTGAGACTGAGGGATCCTTGAAAGGTGTAGTCTGTGAGATTTCACAAGGGATCTTAGCTCTGTGTGGTGTTGGTGAAGTCCTCTGGTTATTCAGAAGCCCCCATGGTGGTGCCACGTGGGCAAGGGGGGCAGTCATTACTTGGTGATACAGCCTGTGTGCGACTGATTCTGTCAGGCAAAGCTGGGAGATACAGGTGTGGGATTTTGTTTCCTTTTCTGCTCTAAGAAGTTGTGCTGCTTCTCAGGGACAGCTGAAGCAGTGGCTTAAAGGAGTCTAATTAATGACTTGAAGCCTGTGCTGCTTCTCTCTAAGTGGACACTTCCTGCACTCTCTTAAACTGTTTCCCTCCTCATACATGTATTCATTATGCCTTTTTCTGTCCCTGCAGGGTACATCCCAATTGCAGATTAGCGCAGACTCCAGTGAAACACTTTTCCTACCTGAACAGCCACCCCCGCCTCTGCCACCACCACCCCTTCTGCCCCCTAGTCTTACCAATGGAGCGGCTCTTACTGCTGCCAAGCCCCCACCAACACTCATTAAGGTACTTTTTTGCCTGATTTCTTCATTGTTATAGTCTGAAGGAAGATAAGATGGTTACTCTGAAGAAAGTTTGGAGTTGGAAGTACTGTGTTAACAGATGCAAAGGAAGGAAAGCTTATTTCTCATTAGTGTCTTCCTCTGACACTAGTTGTAACATATTTAATAGGTTTTTCTGTTCCATGATGTATTCACCTTCTGTAAAATGGGTCCTGATGCAGAATGTTTTGAAACAATCAACATTATCCATAGTTAGTCAGTGAGTCTGCACTGGATGAGCAAGTGATCTGGTGTGCTGGGAAAGGTGACCTGCATTATGGTGCAGTGTAAGCCAGTGTGGGTGCTGTGACTATATTGTTGCCTGTAGAGAAGCATGGATAGACCCTGAGGTCAAATCTGGAGAATTTTGAAATGAAAATCCCAGTGTGTGTTCTGGTTTACGTGGGGTGTTACGTTATTTCAGTGTTTCCATTCTTATTTGCTTCCTTTTCTTCCAAATAGCAAAGCCAGCCCAAGTCTGCTAGTGAGAAGTCTCAGCGCAGTAAAAAAGCCAAGGAGTTGAAGCCGAAAGTCAAGAAGCTTAAATATCATCAGTATATTCCCCCGGACCAAAAGCAGGACAAGGGAGCTCCTCCCATGGATTCATCCTATGCCAAAATACTGCAGCAGCAGCAGCTCTTTCTTCAGCTTCAGATCCTCAACCAGCAGCAGCAGCACTACAACTATCAGACCATCCTGCCAGCCCCACCAAAGTATGGGTCCTAGATGGCAGCTCTCTCTTTGGAAGCACTTGCTTCCCCAGTACTGTTATCAGAGACGTTGTGCTCCAGGTGTGAGGTGTGGCAGTGGGCTGTAAGCACTCAATCTTGTTAGGTTACAGCAGGCCTCAGAAAGGGCGGGTATCAGATGAATCAGACAAAAGCAGCTGAAGTGAGTCAGTTGGCAGAGTAAGGGGCATGGATATAGTCAAAGGCATTGGTGCACTTTAATGCCTAGGGTGGCACTAGTGACCCAGATGTTTCTGAACGTATATGTTGACACTGAGGGCCTCCGGTGCCTTTCCACTTTGGTTTTGATGCCTGTGTTTTTTTGTTTCCCTGCAGGCCGCCAGGAGAGCAGCAGAGTGGTGCCAGTGCCCCTGCTGTACGCAATCTCTCTGCCACAGTCAGCAGCTCGTCTTCAGTATCCTCTGGTTCCAGTGGCCTGATGCGACAGAACAGTAATGCTGCAGTGGGCAAGCCCGGACCTCTCCCTGCCAACCTAGATGAGATGAAGGTAAATGTCTCTGAAGCTGCACAGCCCCTTTTTTGCCATTGTCCAAGGGCAGTACTGAATCATGTTGCTGCCCCAGAGCAGGGCTGAGATGGACTGACAGGAGTTAGTGGTGGCAGCCGGTATTGCTGCCCTGCAGTCTGTACCTGCGGAGCAGGTTACTGGCCTGCAGGAGGGTCAGTTTAGTCCTTTGCCCCGTGGCTCTGGTAGCGGTTAATAGTTGTTCTGGTTGGAGTGTATGTTCTCTCAATGTTGCCCTCTTTTGGTTTTTTCCCCATATCAGGTAGCAGAGCTGAAGCAAGAGTTGAAATTGAGGGCCTTGCCTGTCTCGGGCACAAAGACAGACCTGATTGAGCGTCTCAGAGCTTACCAAGACCAGAACGGTGCAGCCGGCCAAACCACCCCCACTCCCAAGCCCAGCACAGCAGCTGTCCTCCCAAAAGCTGCCGAAGTGGTGGTAGCCTTCCCAGCTGCCAGGCTGAGCACGGGGCCAGCCCTGGTCACCACTGGCATCGCACCAGCAGAAGTAGTTGTGGCCACAGTCACCGGTGGCGGCGTAATGAAGTTTGGCAGCACAGGCTCGACTCCTCCTGTTTCTCCAACTCCTTCTGAGCGCTCACAAATGAGCACAGGGGATGAGAACTCAGCCACTGGAGACACCTTTGGAGAGATGGTGACTTCACCCCTGACCCAGCTCACCTTGCAGGCGTCTCCAGTGCAGTTCCTGGTGAAGGAAGAAAGCTCCAAGTCTGCCTCCTGCAGCATAAATGCCGTACCCAGGTCGGAGCGGTGTAGCACTGGTAACAGCAGAGATGCAGAAGTTAGGGACAAAGACCAAATGCTCCAGGAGAAGGACAAGCAGATCGAGGAACTCACCCGCATGCTAAAGCAGAAGCAGCAGCTGGTTGAGATGCTTAGACTACAGCTAGAGCAGGAGAAGCGCTCTCAGCAGTCACTACCAGCCCCACCGGCTGCAGGAGAAGGAACAGCCCTTGCCTCCAACCCAGTAGCATTTGGCATCCAGGTCAAGAGTGAAAACGGTTTCCTGAGTTGCCAGTCTGCAAAGCAATCCAGTGGCCAAACAGACCAATTCAGCCCTGCACCAACCGCTAGCCAAATGGACACTTCAAATCCAAGCCCAGTGCCAAAGAAAGCTGTGATGGTGAAGCAGGAGGTGCCAGCCGCGGAAGCAGAGCCACCGTGCCAGTCCCACAGCCCGCGGCTTTTCCTTGGCCAGCAAGGGAGTGCCCTGAGTGACCTCATCAAGGGCACCCCTCCCCCCACCCTCATCACCGACTCCACAGGGACCCACATCGTCCTCACCGTGACCAAGCAGAGTGCTGAGAGGCAGGGCCTCTCGCCCCACGGGAAGGCAGGGAGTAGCTGCCCAGCCTTGCAGGTAGGCAAGGGTTAGATCACAGCCCTGCTGCAGGCAGTTGGGTTCCTCTCTCCCTCTTCTTGCTGTTCAGGTTACCATAGGATGACTTAACACGGCGGAAATTCAATGCAGTAAATACTAAAATGGCTGAGTTGGTTGCTACGATGGCTGGTAGATCATGGCTTTGTAAAACAGAGCAGTGTAAGCAGATCTTCAGCAAAAAGACTGGAATTTGACAATGATGAACTGTGTACAGCAATGCATGATTGACTGTGTGCATCACAGGCTGTTCAGCATTCTTCCAAACACATGGTTCTGCCTTTTGTCAGGCAGGATCTCAGGCTTGGAGGACAAGGGTTTGCTGCCACGTTTCACTAGTTTGTGAAAGAACAACTATGTCTGTGGTAGTAAAAAAAAGTAGAGTGTATTTCACCTCTTGCCCTTTACTGGAGAGATCATAGACCGAGTGATAGATAGGTCACCTTATCTACCAAGAGCTGAAATCAGACCCTGGGAGCAGACGTTTTGCTTTTTGACTGCTCTTTGTTTTAATGTGTGTCAGTATTCCAGTGTTAACAGTCTTTCATCAGAGATGATCTACTGTTCCCCTGTTGGCATGAGCTCAGCACTTAACGGAAGTGTTCAGACTGTTTCTTCCAGGAAAGGATAAATATGCCCAGGTTTTATGGCATAAGTCAAACCCCAGCATCTTTCATGGCATAAGAGAAGATTTTCATTCTCTGCTGCTATATTTCCTGCACCTTCTGCAGACCAAGTGGCAGTGTCTACCATCAGGGACAGGTTGCGTTTGCTGTGTAGCAGATGAGATGCCAGGCAGCTGTCTAAATATCAGCACCCAGTGTCACCATTGATAGCCCAGGGTATCTCACCTGAACTCCGCTGCTGCTCCAGGCAGGCACAGGTCCTGTATCAGGTCTGCCAGCCTTTGAGGGATGTCATGGATAGCCCAGGGATTTCGACTGGGACTACCTCCTCTTTTAGGACTCTGATTCCCATCCCAATCTGATTTCTGTGCTTGATGAAACAGAACAATTGACTATATTTCCTAAAGAGTGGGGAAGAACAAACTGCAGAAATCCTTTAAGAAAGACAGGCCTTGCTCCATGTTGTGTCCAGGGAATAACTTCTCACAGATACCCTTTTCTTTCCAGAGAGTACAATCATCGCCCGCTAAAACTTCCAGCCAACCGCCGTGTCAGCTACCTGCAAGCACCCCTCAGCAGCCCACGCAGCAGCAGAAGCAGCAGCCCGTGCAGAAGCAGCAGCAGCCCCTGCAGCAGCAGCAGCCGCCCAGAGGACGAAACCAATCTGTCAGAAAGGTAGCTCACTGCCTGCACGCTTTTCTTCCTTGTTTTTCTTTGCCTGTTGCCGGGGTTTGTTGCAGCGGTGGGAAGGGGACACACACACAATCCTGGTCAGAGACCATCATCACAGCAAAAGTGAGATCTCACAGCAGCTTCCGCCACAGCTTGCAGCTGCATGGAGTGTTTGGTTTTCAGCTTGAATGTGGCAGCAGAAGGGGTGCCTGGCATGGCCTCTCTATTCCCCTGCCTCCTGCTGCACTAGCTGTGATGGAGAGCCCGTCAGGCAGGAGGTTTCAAGAGCACTGAGTGTCCATGAGGTCCTCCCCTATGGGCATGCTTGGAAGTGATGGGGAGGCTTTACAGCAAAGAGCTCTGGGCTAAACCCTGACAATTTACTGGCTTCTGCCCTTTGGTCCCATATCTGGGTAGAATACCAGCCAGTGTTTTAAACAAGCATTTTCTATCGATGAAAAGCGATGAGAGGCGGAGTGGGCAGCCTTGGTGCACAGTGGTGTCCCCGATTCTTGAAGGAGTGCTGCTGAACTGAAAAGGTGACTACTGCATGGAAGTGGGTGGTATGTCTGCTACTGAAGGTGGTGTATGAGCCCTGAGAGGGGCAAAAGGATGAGTACTCTGGTACTGATGAACATGCTGTGATTTCCATTCCTGTGCCTTGGGCATACCTGTTAATCATCTCTTTTTTGAAGCGTGGTGCTGGTTCAGGAAAGAGAGCACCGCCGGCTTGACCCCTTCTCTGGGTGATGGCTCTAAAGAGGCTCCTCTGCTGCCCATCTCCTCCCTTTCTAGCCTATGTAATGCTCTCTCTAACATGTAATTAAGATACAGAAAGATTATGAAGAGTTTTTAGAGCTTGGAGGATCACTTCTGAATCAGATCCTGGAAAGGATATGGACAGGAGTAATTTCTAGCTTAGTCAGAGTGGGATACCCACTTTGCAAAGGGTCAGGGCCTTGGTTTGCTTTGAGACCTTTGAGGAAATGCAGAAGTAAACGAAGGCACCTTTTCCATCAGACTCCCTTGGCTCATGTGCTGTGGAGGAATCTGTAGGGACTCTCCTAATCCCTTTGCCTCCCTGTAGGGTCAGAAACCAGGTCTGCAGGTGGTCACGGGGCAGCTGCCCCACACTGTATTGTCTTTCTCAGCACCTCCAAACCTGCAGCCCTTCTTCCCTGATGATTTCCACAAACAGTCCCTGAAAATTGGTGCTCCTGGCAAAGCCACCCCACTCAGTGTGTCAAAAAGGTACCCTCGCAGCACGTCCCAGAGGCCTGTGCCACAGCACAAATTTCCAGCCCCTCTCAGGAAGAGAGCAGACCCCTGAGCAGTGTCTGGGGCCTGGGGTTGCTCCTCTACCTGCAGGTCACAGAACAGACGAACAACTTTCTGGGGAAAACAGGATGGGGAAGAGCATCTACACGTACAAGTGTTGGAACTGGCATTCAGCTACTGCCCGGGGATTACTGCTCCAGGGGAGCAAGCTTCAGTGTGAATCACACCTAACTGCTGTAGAGGCAAAGACCTGATCCACGTTTTAACTTCTGTTCTGGGCAGTTGTGTGCTGATTCATCTGGTAAAGCTGAGTCATGAGCACCACTTCCTGCAGCGCTTGGGGTTTCCTTTGGAGGCCTCTGGTGCTGGTGAGTGTTCTGGTGTTCTCCATCCACCATCAGGCTGTGAAACTTGCTGCTAGTGAAGCTTGATTGTGTCCCCAAAACAGGCACTGCAGAGGGAGGTGGGTGAAAGATCCTGAATATATGGAGCAGAGTAGGCTGAACACAACAAGGGAAGTGCCCTCTCTCTCCACAGTGCTAGAGGAATCCCCCACTCGGGCAGATGAGGCTCTCCCCACCCAGCAGTGGCCCGGTGGCGGTTTGTGGTCTGGTTGCTTTAGCATTAGAAAAATCAGCAAAAGATTTCCAGCTGTGAGTTGGAGGGGAAATCTTATCTTCCTCCCCTGCAGCCAGGGCATAGTGCACAGAGCATGTGAAAGAAGCCAGGCTGCTGCAAGCAGAGCAGTGGAGACCTCTGTGCAGCGCTTGCCAAGAGAGGGGGTGATGGTGTCTCAAGCAGCTGAGACAGGAGTTGATGTGGGTTTTCCCCTGATCAGCCCTTCTGCCTTCATTCTAAACAGCCCTCATCACAGCCTGGCTCTCCTGCTGCCCCTTCCCCATCCCAGATGGACCTGGAGCAGCAACAGCACACGTCGCTTTTTGGAACGCCTCCACCTCCTCTCCCTGTTCCCTCGGTCCCGATGAAAGAGCCACCAGGCTACGAAGAGGCCATGAAGCAACAGCCAAAGGCCCAGGTGAGAGCAGTTCTTCTCCCTGCTTTCCTTGGAGAGCAGGTGAAAAGGTGCCACTGTAAATCTGCTTAGATCCCTGGTCTGGGCAAGTAACGGAGAATGGAGACACAGCTGCGCCTTCCTAGCTGAATTCCTTCTGGAGGGTTTGGGGCAGACCCTAAACCACAGGTAGAGATCCCAGGCCACTCACTGCGCAGTGTTAGTACAGCAGTTGCTGACTGTACCTTCCCATCCAGTAACAGCCTGGGGTTACAGGGGATTCTGGTGCTGTGCCTCCACATGCTCATTCTTGCTAGATAAGAGCCCCGTCCCTGGGGCGAGGGAGGAGAGCCAGCAGCCAAGGGTGTCACTGGAGGTGGAAGCTCCCCTGGGAAATAGGAAGCTAATCTTGTGCTTGTTATCTCCAGGAGAACGGCTGTTCCAGCCAGCAGATGGATGACCTGTTTGACATCCTCATCGAAAGTGGAGGTAAGGAGACAGAGCCAGCAGTTCCCAGTCTTCGGGTTTGAGCCTGGGGATTGTAAAGCACCAAGGGGAGAGGCTGACATGGCCCAGCTCTCTGCTCCTGTGTCCCTGCCAGTGCCTTTAGCATTGGCAGTAGTCATTAAGGCACTGAGAGAGATGTCAGTCGGGCATTATAGAATCACAGAATGATACGAAGCTTCTCGGTGGCTCTGCTGCATCACATCTGGGCACATCACTTCTGTGGTACTGGACAGAGCTTGAATTCCCTGGAGGAGGGTTGAAACTCCACAGCAAGCCAAGCGCGGGCACAGGATGAGTTTCCTTATCCCAGCTGGTGATTGGTGATGGCTCAGTCTGGGGCGTCCCTGCTGCCCTGGTGGGTGGGAGGGATCCTTCTGGTGTTTGGCCGGGCTTTTCCTCACCCTGGCCTGCCTCTTTGTTCCCTGTACAGAGATTTCTGCTGACTTCAAGGATCAGTCGTCCCCAGCTGGGAAGGAGCCACCCGTGGCTCCAGCCTGCTCCCCACCGCCCAGCAGCCACCATTCCTCAGAGCTGGCGGTGCCCGTGTCCCTGGGGCAGCCAGTGCCCGTGGGCCGGCTGGAGGACTTCCTGGAGAGCAGCACTGGCCTCCCGCTGCTGACGGCAGGCCACGATGGGCCGGAGCCCCTGTCCCTGATTGATGACCTCCACAGTGAGATGCTGAGCAGCTCGGCCATCCTGGACCACCCGCCTTCACCTATGGACACCTCAGAATTGCACTTTGCTCACGAGCCATCTGGGGGCATAGCCCTGGATCTGGCAGAGGCTAACTTGGACAGCATGGACTGGCTGGAGCTGCCAGGGGGGCCTGTCATGAGCCTGGCTCCCCTTAGCACTGCGGCTCCCAGCCTCTTTTCCACAGACTTCCTTGATGGACACGATCTGCAGCTGCACTGGGATTCTTGCTTGTAACTCTGTGAGCAGAGACTGAAGGGAATGGGAGTGGGACGGGATAGGCATGCAGGGGGAAGAGGCCAGTCAACCAAAAATCAAAAACAAAAAAAAAAGAAAGAAATGAGCTCCTAGTATTTGTGCTCCTCCCCCAACAGTGTCCTTCCTGCATGAAGCCGCAGTGGTGGCAGAGGCCGACCCACTGCCCGAGTCGCTGCTGCCTGGGCAGCGGGCCCGGCCAGGGCAGGGCGAACGGCTGCTGGGTGGGGGGAAGGCCGCAGGAGCTCTGGGGCTGGCAGCCTCCTGCCCCCTCCGTGCAGCCTGCCCCAGCCTGGGGGAGGACGGAGCCAGCAGCCCCTCTTCCTCCAGGCAGGGGCAGTGATGGTAGCACGTGGGGCAGGCGTTCCCTCGCGCCTCGCAGCGGGACGGAGCGTGACTGGGCCTGAGCCCTTTTCCGAAGCAGCACCCCACGCCTTGTGGGATTGGCGAGTAAAGGGGGTTGTGTCAGTTCAAGGGTTGCAGAAGGGGATTCTACCTCCAGAGCAGGACCCTGAGGCAGGAGCGCTAGCTGGGGGCCCCAACCCTCTGCACCACCTGCCCTCTTGTCAGGGGAGGGCCTGATCTGCGGCCGGGCTGCGAGGAGCTGGGCAGAACAGGCACCTTTTCCAAATGTAGCCAAAGGGAACCAGGGTTCCCCACCAACCTGGTAACGTCCAAGCTGGTTTCCCAAATATTGCTGAGCTTGGCAGAGGCCTGCCTGCTTGCTTTCACTTGCTTTGGGCTGCAAAACTGATTCTTAAGGTGCTAAAATCCAGGGCCTTAGATGTTAAACCTGTCCTTCACTGCCCCAGACCCCTGGCTGTGCCTGGCAACTCACCTTCAGGCACACCCCCCGCCCCCCCAGCTTCCACAGGCACCCCCAGGTGAGCAGGGCAGGCAGCCGGGGTGGGGGTCAGGGAGAAGAAAGCATTCATGTGTCCTGGGGAGCGTGTGAGGGGCACAGCCAGCAAGGAGCCACATATCATTAGGGGCCATGTGCAATCTGTCCCCTGCCTTCAGCTGTGCTGTTACCTCCCTGGAGTGGTTGCTCCAGGGGAAAGAACATCAGCCCCAACAGGCAAGAGAGGGAAGCCACATTGGCAAAAGGGGTATTGTGAGGCACAACACAGCTCCTAGCTTGGTAGTGTGACTGCGAGGGCGCCTTTCTGGGGACAAGTGGGACCCCAAAAGCAAGTAAGGGGCAGCTGACCTCTGCTCTTCCTTCCCTCCAGGCCCACGGGGTACCAGGCAAAAGCAAAGGGTTGCTTCCTGGGAGCTGTGGCCCTGTGGGCAATGAGTACCCCAGACCCTCAGCATCAGGGTGCTGCTGTTCCTTGGGCAGGGTTTTGTGTTGGAAACCCAGGCCTGGGGCTCGCTCTCCTGCCGTTACTCCTGTCCCTTTTAAATCCCTGCATTTGTTAGTAGTAGCTCATGGCCATATTCACCAGGTGGCCACCTCACCACACAGCTCTCCCTCCTTCAGCCCTGAGCTGGTCCTGGCTGCTCAGGCTGAGGGAGGTGGGGCAGGGCTGGAGGCAGCAGCTCTAGAAGTTAAAGGTGCTGACCCTGCTCAGGCAGCAGAAGGGCAAACTGCCATCCTTTTTAGTGTCTCCTCCAGGATGCTGTGCCCACCTTTCCCCTGCACCGGGCTGCAGTGCTGCCTGCTGGGAAGGGGTAGGTGTGGGTGTGCACAGGTTGCTCCCCTGCCCCTTTGGTACCTGGTGCTCTTCTCAGAGGCAGCCTTGCCACAGGGGTGTGGGTACCGCAGCTCCGCAGCCGGGCTGGGGGTGCCAGCCCTGCACAGCAGGTGGTCTGCCAACCACTGAACTGGCAGCCGAGTGGGGTCAAGCCTGTTTTGCAGCTGAAATTCCTGCTTTCCTGAGCCCTAGTTGCTTCTTAACTGCATAGGGAGCCACTTTCTTAATCATTTGCAGGGGGAGCCTGCTGGCAGCTTCCTTCCTTTCTGCCCTCTTCTCTTCCCCCAGGTTGTACTCAAGTCAGAGCCTCTTACCTGTGTCCCTCAGTGTCCAGGTTGGAGAGGATACACCCTTCCCCCACCCCACCTGCTTTCTGTTGCTCAAGCTGCAGTGTCGTGTCCTGAAAATGAGAATAACTGGGACTGGTGGACACCCCCTTCACCCCCCCCACTTCTCTCCCAGTGCAGCCCTGGTGCTCACTGGGAGCAGCAAGCACGTGAGCAGTTGCCTTACAGAGCTTCCCCAGGGCAGCTGCCCAGCCCTGGGACCAGGTGGGCACAGGAGGCAGGGGGCTTCTTAGGGGCAAAGTAGGTGGGGGGAGGGGATGATCTTTCAAAAGCCAAGGGAAAAAAAGCAAGGCCACCTATTTGTCAAACTTAAGCAAAATCAGCTTCTTTTAGCCCACTGTGAGCAGTAGCCTCCACAAAAACCAGATGTGTGATTTCTTTTGTACCAATAATTAGAGCTGCAACCAGCAAATAAAGAATGAAAATATCTAAGTGCAATGAGCTCCGAGGAGAAGGTGGGAGCACCCTCCCTGCAGTCCTGGCCTGAACCCAGCCCTGGTTCCTTGTGCTGGGCCAGGCCCCCCAAGTCATCATCGGCAGAGAGAGCCCAATGCCTGTTACTGATCTCGCCCTTCCCAGGGGTCGCTGGTGAAAGGCTGAGCTCACAGCTGCTCCCTTTCACCTTTACCCACCCACCTTCATTTGTGAAACTTTGTAGGAATTTAATTACATTAAATTTGCCCAACATACTTGAAATTGGCTGATGGGCTTGACCTCAAGGAGCCCAGACAATACAGAATCTTGAGCTTCACCTCCTGAGGAACCCAGCGAACCTGCCTGAGCCCCTCAGCACAAGGGGCTTCTGGCAGGAGAGCGAGTGATAACCCTATGCCCAGGGGAAGAGGGGAAGATGGTGCCTCATCCCAGGAAATATTAGAAAGTCTTTTCCCCAAGCAGTGCCCAGAGGAGGCTAGCCCGGTTCTCTGCTTTCTTACTATTATTTGTTTGAATAATAGTTCAATAGTTCTTTGTTGGAAGAGGTATTCCCCTGGACATACATTTTTGCACCCATTGGGAAAAACAAAGTCTGATGTTCTGCCTCTACCTTGAATGTAATCCTGAATCTTTCTGCTGTAACCACTACTTGTTTGTAATGTGTATTTGACTAGCACGCACTCTCCCTTCCGCTATGCAGCAAACGGCGAGGGGCGATCAGCACCACCAGAGCCGGATGGTGTTGGGGCATCGGATCCAGAGCGAGTATTCAACTGGAAAAGGATAAAAGTGACAAGTTAACGGGGGAGAGAATGGATCTTTAAATTGAATTATTTTTTCAGTTACAAATATTTGAAAAAAATCCATTTTATTAAAAAAATTCCAAACAGCCACGTGCTCAGAACTTTCTCTGCTACACTGGTGGGAGGGCTTGGGGCCACGCTGCCTTTTCCAGCTAAGGGTGGGTGAACCCTCTGGGTCTTTCTCAAGCCTGAAAAAAAAGCAGCTTGAGCAGTGATGCTTCATCCCTTCTCGTCCGCAGGGAGATTCCCTCTGTGTATGGAAATCACCTATGCTGCAACCAGAAGTAGGTCTTATGGTGGGAGGAGCACAGGCAGGTTTTACAGCCTCCCCCAGCCAAGGCCAGCCGGGTCCCCAGCTGTCACAGGGGTTACTGGCATTACTTTGACCGAAAACACTCATTTTCACCTCAGTAAATACCCTGCAACTTCCACCCTCCTGTGAGCTTGGGCTTCTGACTGCAGTCCTGCCTGGGCCCGGGCCCTGTTCCTGTCCCACTCTGCAGATGAGACTCTACCTGCTTTTTCTGGAGAAGCTTCTTGCTGTACAAAACCACCATGGCCACCCCCCCACTGCCCAGCCCTCCTTTCTGCCAGCCCCTCACACTTTGCTAAGGGCCCTCCTCCTGCAGTGTCCCTTCACCCCCTAGTTTTGAGTATCTCTTGCTTTTCTGGGGCTCTGCTGCGTGCTGAACTTTGGGGAGGGCTGGCAGCAGGGGGGCAAGTGCCACTGCTGGCAGCACAACTGCTCCCACCCCGGCCGCTGCTCAGCCTTGGGGCCAGGGCTGAGGCGCTGTGGTGCCAGCACAGAAATGGGGTCATAATTATCAAATGGCAGAAATGGATTAAATCTAGTCCAGGCCCTGTCAAAAAAGAGATCCAAAGCCCAGCACTCTCCCAAGATGCAGTTTATTTACAAACCCACCGAATAAAGGAAAGTAAGAATCTAGTGTCATTTCATGAGTAGTTTGTGCTCACAGACAAGCGCTTTCAGTAGAAAGTCACAGACTCCATACCCAGAGCCACCACCACAAAGCAGCAATTCTCCACTCCTGACCTGCGTCCCTGCTGCTGCCGCAGGGCAAGAAGGACGAGTCAGTCTCCCTGAGCCAGCTCCAACCCGAACCCCATCCTGAGCTACAACGGTGCCAAAATATACACGTTCCTGGAGTTAATTTACAGCTTTTTGGTTAATAGTAAAAATCATCTAGAGACTAAAATGACAGCATGAAACACTCTTGTTTAGGGGAGAGGTGATTTTTGTCTGCTCCCAAAGGAGACAGGCCCATCCCCTAAAGCTGTTACAGCAGTAACAGGCTGGTGCAGTCAGGCACCTCTTGTCCACACCCCATGCCAGTGCCAGGGAGGCAGGATGAGGTTGATGCTGGTTCCCCCTTCTCAGCCCTAGCTCTAGGTCAGAGGAACTTGTCCAAGTGCTTCAGGTTTTGCCATCCCCCTCCCCGGCAGGGGCCAGCCCTTGGCTGGCACAGGGCCAGCTGTGCTCTCCCTGCTCCCCTGCAGCAATGAGTCTCACCAGCCCGATTCCACTTGCACCCGCAGTGCTGTCTACCAACGGCACCAGCTCTCATGGATCAAAGCCACCCCATGAGGGCTGCCTTGTCCCCAGAGCAACAGCAGCAGACACGCTCGCACATGCACGCAGCTGCTGGCCTGTGGAGCAGTGTGTGAGGGGCTGCAGGCCAGGCCGCTCCCTCTGGCACCGGCAGGGAGGCAGGGCTGGGGCAAGCAGAAGATGGGGGGGGGCAGACATGGGGAAGGCTGGGAAGGGACATCTGGTTTTGTAGCCAGAACACATTTGTCCCTTTGCAGCATCACCCTTGACCACCACCTCCCATGGGTCTGCAGCTTGGCCTCTTGGTGCTGCTGCCATCTGTCCCAGGTGGCCTGGCAGCCCCCCCCGAAGGGGATTTTGTCACAGATACAAGTGGGTGGGGTGGGGGGAGGGCATGGGGTGAGACATGAGGGGGGGTAGGGTAAAAGAATGTGCGCCATTGAGAAGGTTCCCCAGGATGGGGTGGGGTGGGGGTCACCCATCTATGTCCCAGCTGAAGAGATGGTGCTTCACGAGCATGTCCTGCACCCCTTCCTTCAGCGGCTTCTTCTCCTTCTCCTGCAGGATGACACAGAGACCCGGGTCAGTGCCCTGCACCCAGAGAAGGGGAGGTTGCGTCTGCAGGCAGAGCCCGAGCATGCCGAGGTCTCCGGCACCCAGACAGAGCAGCCTCCTGCACTTCCCACCTTCGCGCAGCTGAGACAGGGAGAGGCCCTGCGTTTGGAGAGCACCGGGGAAGGGAGGGGCACCCCCTTTCCCCCTGCCCCAGCTGGGCAGGGGCGGGCAGCATCCTCTGCCAGCACTGCCACACAGCTCCTGCACGCAGCCTGCCCTGGCAGGGCGAGCTGCCCCATCCATAGCCTCTCAGGAGGCAGAGGATGGGCTGGAGCGCAAAGCTGGGAGTGGGAGGTGGCAAGCGAAGGCCCTGGCTGAGGAAGAGAATGAGAGATGCCACCTACTCACCTCCCTCTTTATTGGCAGCTCCCAGTCCTGAGAGAGGCTGAAGGCAAATTTGCAGAGGACTCTGCAATGGAAGAGAGCGGTATAACACCCCCACAGCTCCAGATCACACTCCCAGCCTGTGCCCACAACTGCTGCCCCCAGGCACACAACTGCACCCACTCCTCAACTTGGCCCAGCACGCCACTACGTTTACAAGGATGAAATTCCTTGTTTGTTAGTGTTGAAAGGGCAGCACCAGTCATTCATTCCCCGCTTCCCCCTTCCTCTTTGGGTTTCACATCCTGCCAGGCCCAGGCTGGAAAGAGGAGCTTGAAGATGCGACTCAAGTGCAACCCCTACAGAACCTGGCCCAGCATCGCAGGGAGGCACGGGCAGCCCCGGGCTCTGCCAGACCGCAGGCACACGGGGCTGAGGGCTGCACGCAGCTGGCAAGGGCAGGTTGCAGGTTCCTCTCCCGAAAGCAGTCCCCTGCCAGTAGCACCTCAGAGTTTCTGCACACACACACACCCCCCCCCCCACTCCCTGGAGTAAGAGAAGCGTCCTGACCCCCATGCACACGTGCCGCATGTGGGTGGCACACGGAGGTCCCTCACTGCACCTGGCTCTAAGCAGGAACTGCAGGCACAGCCTCAGCCCTGCCCCTAGGACAGGGACACAGCTCAGACCTCCTGGCAGCAAGCTCATCAGTCCTTCAGGCTCAGGGGAAACTGCTGCGGGGGTCTCCTCCAACTCCTGCAGCAGTGAGGGAGCTGGGGCCCTCCCCACAGGAAGCTGGCTGTGAGGAATATGGCTTAAGCCTCTGCTCCTGCTCCACACAAACCCGGGCCCAGCCATGACCCAGTCCTGCTTGGTCCTTCAGCGGTGCTGAACCAGCACCGCCCCCACGCTGTGAGAAAAGGGACACGGCAGCACAGAGGTGGAGGGGACTCCCTCCCTCCCATTCTGCAGCAGCACAAGGAGAACAGGGCACCCTGAGGTGTGCGCACACAGGCCTGCTCCTGGCTACAGGTGCTCCCACTGGGGCTGGAGGCAACCGGGTGGCACAGACAAAAGCCAGTTCCCACAGGATGGCAGCAGCAGCAGGGCTGGAGCAGTGGTGTGGTGGGTTTGCTCTGTGGCTCCCTGGGACTGGACGTGGCTTTGCAAAGCACAGGAGGGCCAGGAGCATGTGGCATGGGTGTGCACCCTGGGCTCCAAGTGATGTGCTTTGTGCGAGCTCAGGCACTAAAGCCGCGTTTAGCCCGACATCGCTCCCTCGCTTAACCAGGAGTCAGACGGTGAGCGACTCCTTCCTGGCCAGTGACAGTCAGTCTCCCTAGCACATTCCCTGCTTGGACTCATGGTGGCTGGCAGAGGACCTGGGGAGTAAGGGGATGGAAAAAGGCAGTCTCTCCATCAGAGTAGGTGCAGGGCATAGCAGGAGGCTGCTGACAGGCAGGCAGAGGCTGCCTGCTTGTCACAACAGCTCCCCAGGAGCCAAGCTCTGCTCTTGGATCAGGCAGGCACAGTGCAACGCATTAAACTGTCTAGACAGTTGCTGCTGCCTCAGCACACAGAAGGAAATCTCTGCAGTGGGGATGTCTGGGCAGCCCGTGCTGCTACTCACTGGAGAGGGCCACCTCCTGCAGAGGAGGAGGAAATCCATTCCAGACCCTGGGGAGGCCCATGGGGACAGACTCACCTCAGTTCACATTTGATCTGCACCCAGCCAGGACTTCGGAGGAACGACCAAGGATGGAACCACTTCTCCACAGTCTGCAGGCTTGAGCACAGCACCTCCAGCCACAAATGCAGCACCTGCTCGCTGCGGCAATGGGGTGGAGGCACGTTACTTGGCTGAACCCAAGGAAAGAAGCCCCGTCCCTTTGGGATAGTCTATTTTCAGCCCAAGCTTTGACCCCAATCCACAGTCTTATCCCCAGTGGGAACAGGATAACCCAGGAAACTTGTGTGAGCCACTCCATGTCCTAAGGGCTACTTCGTCCAGTCAGGAGCCAGGCCAGCATGATGAACAAGAAAGGAGCAGGTCCCACTCAGTGGTTGCAGTGGATAGATTGAAACAACTGCTGCCCTTGAGCCCGCTCTGCCCCCTCCCAAGCTCCTTGCACACAGCGCTGGGGGTATCAGGACCAGATGACTCACTTGAGTCCAACGCAGATGAGGGAACGAAGCTTCACGTCCATCTGTGCATGTGCAGCATCGTGCGTCATGTTCACAGCCTGAACCGCCTGCAGGGAGGAAAGATGTGGTTACCACCTTCTCACCTGAGCCTTAGGCTGGGCAGCTATTTTAGTAACACAGCCAGATGCTACCCTCCCCGGAGCTCCCCACCCTCACCCAGTGCCACTTGCTCACATCAGAGGGGCCCAGACTTTCTGATGGCTTCACTCTGCCTTTTCCCAGGCACCTGGTGTCTCTACTCCTTCCCATCAGGGAAAGTCTGGGAGACTCGAGGACCTCCTTAGAGATGGGCATGACCCCCCAGGGGAAACTTCCCCCCACCGGGCGCTGGGCTCTGGCGGGGCTGGGGGCAGCACTCACCCGGTAAAGCAGCTCCTCTGGAGTGAGGACTTTTCCGTCTTCATCGAGCCTGCAAAGATCACAGCACAGACCTAGCTAGCTCTGGAGCCACCCCGGGCACATGCAGACCTTTCCCCCTCCACACCCTAACAGCTCTCTTGCTACTGCTGAGCCCACAGGTGATCCTGCAGCCATGAGAGAGCAAGACACAGCCCCAGAAGCGAACATGGGAGCCTGGGGAAGGGGACAAGAGCCACTGTCAGCCCCATAGTGCGCACAGGCACAGCAGCCTGCCGACACCACCCTCAGAGGAGGATGGGGCAGACTGTCTCCACCTTCCCAGCAGCAGTTTGATAAGCGTGCAGGTGTAGGGCACAGACCCAGCCGCTTGGTGTGAATAAAGTGGCCTTACCTGTAAGTCTTGCAGAGCACAAGGCGAGAATACACAGAGTCAAAGTCCCGTTCCACTTCCCGACTGGCAGCCTAGTAGGGCAGAGGGACAGTCAGTACCCTCTGTCCTACAGCCCCCTCACCCAAGTCCTCTGTCAACACAGCCCCACGGAGGGAACTGAGACATCTCACCTCTTCAATGAACAGCCAGGGATGGCAGGGCCCTCCCAGCAGAGATGGCTTCTTCAATCCATGTTCAAATATGGATTTCAAGGCTGGACACAGCGTCCCTCGCACCAAGTCTGTCACCCCTTCTGTGACCGAGTCATCTCCAGCGATGGAGTACTGAGGAACATGAAAAGCCAGCTCTCAGCATAGTAGTGGCAAGGGTGCAGAGCATGGAGGTGGTCCACCTGCAGCTTCTCTGCACAGACCTCTTCCACTCCCAGGTGCCCACCAGTCCCTCCCTTCCTTAACCCCTTATGCTCTTGCTGGCTCTTGCATAAGGCACCATGTTCAGTGCTACTCCCCATGGATTTGTCAGGACACCAAGACCTTTGTGCTTAGGTGGTTCCCAGGAGACCACACAGGTGACCCCAGCACCATCCTGGCAGCATTCAGCATGTAGGAAATGTTGCAGTTTGGTGTGATGCTGGCTGAGCAGGTAAGGAGAGGGACTTGAACTGAGGGTCTCTGGGACTCTGTAAGCTGCTAAAAGTCAAGACATGGGGATAGATAGGAAGTCCCAGGTCAGCTGATACAACACTTCGAGGTATCACCCTGCCTCGCTGTTAACACGAAGGATATTCCCAAATTAGGATGAGTGGGATCCTCTCTATTTTCACAGTTGGGAGGAGAACTGCTCAGCAGTACAGGGTGTGTTTACACACAGAGAGGTGATCTGCATCTAAGGAACCAGCCCTGAGAAGGGGGTGAGGAAACAAGTGAGATGTCAGCTCTAAGGGCTTCTCCTGGGGGTCTCAGGTCAGCCTTTGAGACCTTCCTTCCTCACTCTCCAAACGCTGAGGAGGAGGGGGAGAACAGGGCCTTCTCTCCACTTCCCCTGCAAATTGGCTAGGCCAGCAGCTGACTATGTTAGTCTCCTATCCGTCACCCCAGCCTTGGGGCCACGGAGAGGTATATGCTCTCACCACTGCTGGTTGCGAGAGGAACCGAGACAGAGTGCCTCCTTCGACACAGCTGCTTGGGGAGAACCACTGTGGTGACCACAAAGCACGAGCAGGATCCACAGGCACAGCCTCAAAGGAGGAAGAGAGCACAGGCAGCGGGGAGCAGGCAAAAACGCCGCTCACAGGATCCTCCTGCGTACTTGCCTGCTGCTTTCTCAGCTTTCCCGAAGTTCATCTCCAGGGCCCTTGCAAGCCCAGGCATCACACTCAGCTACCCCCTGCAGCCCTCTAGGGCCCCCATTCTCCATTCGGTCAGCACGAGGAAGTTGAGCAAACAGGTTCAGGAAGATAAGCTGCCTGATCACATCACTAAGCGCTCAACAGCCAGAGAGAGCAAACAGATTCAGGAGGCAAATATACGGCTGTTTTCAATTACATTTTTTCAGTTATGACAGGACTCTTTTTACGTTGGGTTTTTTTTGTTGTTGTGGGGCTTTTTAATTACCTCTTTACTCCGCTCATCCAAGATCTCCACAAATTTTGCAGGAAACCAACCTACAAAGAGTGGACAAAGAGGTGAGCCTGACACAGACACCGAGAAACCCCTACGCAGACAAGACCAGAGCCCAGTGGAAGTTGAGAATAAATCAGAGTTCACAGGGTCCAACCCCAAAGAAGGAAACAAGCAGCCTCAATCACAAGAATTAAGGCAACTGCAAGAGGAAGCCTATTCCAGGACACTGCTCCCAAGCAGCAGAGATGACATGCACCCAATCATCCTGTGACAGGAGGAAGGAGCCTAAATTTGCTGTTTGCAAGAAGTAACCAGGTAGCTGCACCACTGCTCTCATACCCTCCTTTAACATTTCCCTTGTCCCTGGCAGATGCTCTGGGTGACTGGCAAAGCCTTTGCTGCAAATGTGCCAGAGCAGTTGCTGTGGAAGAATGGATGCTCTGCCTCTGGCCCCCCTCCCCACAGTGCAATCCATCTTGCTCTCACCTCTCAGTCCATTCAGCTCTCCCACCCAACAGTGCTCATCCTTCTGGGAAATGATCTGAAAAACAGAGTGGGAAACACTGGTTGAAGAGTGCAGTGCGAGGAGGGCTACAGCTGCTCGGTTGTGTGTGCACAATGAGGAACTGTTTTATTCTCGGCTGCTTTGCTAATGTTCTCTTCTCACCTGGCCCAGGGCCTTCAAGTGCAAAAAGCAACTGCAAATGCAATGTTACCCCTGCTTTCCCCAATTTCAGATGGGATGCTCACAGCTAAAACACAAATGGATGCTTTTACAGTCTTACCACAGCTTAGTGTACAGTGTTAAACTGGCACCCAGGTTGGACCAAATCCATCTTTTGCTCAGCTGCATGGCACCTAGGAAAGGGACTTGGTGGTTGCACTGAGAATGACCCACAAGACAACACTCACAGGAACATACTGCCGCATTCCCAGGCAGTCCCCAGAAATGCCAGCTGCTTCCCCTGGACTCCTAACTGGGCTCTGAGCTGATCTCCTCCCTTCTTTCCCTGAAGAAGAGGCAAAGCAGTGTCCCAAACAAGTTGGGTCTGTATGGGCCTGCCCTGGTCCCCATCTCATAGGCTGACGCACCGTAATGATGTCATTCTTGCGGAAGCCCAGCTCATCGTCGTCGTGGCGCTCAAAGTCCAGCAATGCCTTGGCTCGTCGTCGTCGGTTGCGGGAACAGGCCACATAGTTCTCGTGGTCCCGCTGGTGGCTCTCCATGCTGTAGTCTGGAGTCAGATCCTAGCATGCATGTGGATGATGAGCAAAGAGGAATGAAAAGCAACAGATGACTCCCAGCTGATCTGACACAGCTTGCATGCCCCTGTTCCCAAACCTGTTCCTGCTCCTAGCAGGCAGAAAACCTCCCAGCAGAGCCCTCCTCCACCAAGGATGGGTTGAGCAACCCTCATCCTCCACCCATTACACCTGGCACATCCTTTCTCAAGTCTGCACTCCAGGAGCATTTGAACAGCCCTGTCCTGTGGTGGACACTCAACACTCATGCCCAGAGCACAGAGCAGTGCAGATCCAGCTGTTCCCACTCACAATGCTGCAGTTCTTGGGATCCACACACTGGAAGTGCCGTGCCACCTGGAGAATGGCCTCGCGCAGGTCGGCCACCAGCTCCGTCTGCTTGATGTTCTTGGCTTTCAGTGCCTCCAGATCATCATCCCCTGGGGGAGCCCACACAGCCAGGGGGAAGGCAAGGAAAGGAAAACAGGTATGAGGTATTTATTTTTTTGTTAACATTAGAAATCATTGATTCTACAGAAGTCAAAAGAGTCTGACATTAGAAGTGCCTACACTAAGGCAGGTACTTACTGCCAATCTATTCAATAATGTAAATAACCAATACCAATTTGACTGTCTCAAGTTTCAAGGAGCTGGTATTTCAAACCACATATGGAACTGGAATATGTAAACTTTGATTTGTCTGGACAACCAAGGTACTGCATACTACTTTAGAGAAGTGTTTACGCAGTATATAGACAGCTGAATGGTGGGACACAAAACAGAGGAACTTTCAAAAATTCTCTTCAACTGAAATTCTCTTGAAACTGAAACAGCTGTTGGTTGAACTACTTCTGATTTTTGCATACCTCACAGGCTGAGAGCATATTCTTCACTGAGTCTTGAAAAAGATTTGAAAAACCAAGACAGCCCACTTTCCCATGTCTGTCTAGAAGTCAGAGCCATGAGAGAAAAGCCACCAACTACTTAAGACCTCCACCTCCCTAAGAGCCAGATTTCAGAGGTTTTGGGTGTATAGAGATGGTCATAAGTACAAAGTAAAAGTTACCAAAGCATCTTTCCACTGTCACTAATTCCCCCAGGAGTTCTAACAGCCTATCTCTATTAATTTATGCAGAGAGATACCTAAAGGAAATGGATTCTTTAGACAGTTAACGTATCTGAATGCCTTAAACATTGGGTACATGATCTTTGGGAACAATGAACCATTGGCTTCTTTTTCTAAAAAAAATCAGTTTGTTTTAAATTCAAAGTGTATTTTCATACATCTATTTTTGCTCTCTCCCTAATATACTGAAGATGTGGTAGCTTGATTAACAAAATCAACATTTAAAACAATGTATTTTTCACTGAACTCCAATTTTCATACAAACACAGCTTTTATGCAAGACCAAGTAAATCACTGGCTAGCAAATTGGTACTCTGCTTATCTTCTAACAGCATTATAGAAACTAGTATGAGTGAAGTGTGGCCCGAGCTATACAGCTGCTGCAACAGCTACGTACACATGAAGCTTCTGCTTATTGAAAAGTGATTAACAGTATCTTTTAATCATAAGTGATCCTAATTAAAAAGACCAAAACTTTAAGAACACAAATAAAAGCACAAAACTAGATTGAAAGTTATTTTTATAATTGTTTTCTGTTTGCTAAACTAAATGATTAACGAATCAGACACACTGAGCTTAAGAGAAAGCTGAACTTTGCTTCTGGGCTAGAAAAATTGTAGGGCACACTTACTCCCAGTCCAAGCAATGAAAATTAACGAAACCTCCTCCTCGGTGGCCAGGGGTAGGAAACAGAGCACGTAAGAATTTTCACTACAGATTCAGAGGTACAAAGATTGTAAATAGATAGGTGATCACACAGACGGCGGGGATTCCCAGAAAACTGATGTTGCTAAAACAGAATGTGACTAAAGAAGAAACTACTCAACCACAGCCACACTAGCTCTCATTTGTAAATGAGACTGCCCTCATTTACATAGATCACTGATTCTTTTTGTCATCATTCAGTCCCTTCTGGCCAAAATACTGTGCTCATCCCTCTGTACTCAGATCAATCCTGTCCAAACACAAGCAGGAGATATGGGACGCAAGTTCCACACCCTCCCTCCTTAGAACATACATGATACAGAGGAAAGCAACTGGGGTTTCCACCAGATTCACCTCATTGCACCCGACATGCCTGCATGTACATTTCCAAAACAGGAAACCAGTGCCTGATCAGCCACATGTGAGAAGGCTCTATTTTGAGCCTGCAAAGACTGACTAGCTGCACAGTTGTGCAGAGGAGGATTAGCTCTCCTGCATTTCCTTGTTGCAATGCCCATCCAACAGGAAAAGGGCAACATGCACATCTTATTCTCTGCCATACTAGCTTTTGCTGCTTCTTCTTTCTATTCCTTCATTAGAAATCTGGTCCAACTCCTTGAATTTCAGCTAGCAAAAGCCCTGGCCAACCCGATCTAGCATGAACAAGAGTCTGGCTTTGACCAGGAAAGGTTGGGCTACAGACATCTACAGGTCCCTTCCAAACAGTGCTCCTGTGACTGTATGACTCCTGTCCAAGTCACTACTAAATCTGTATTCACTCTAAGGAAGAAGAATTAAGTTCTGAGTAAGTTCTTGACAACTGGGCTCTGGACAGGGCTTTGAGTAACCTGGTCTAGTGGAAGGTGTCCCTGCCCATGGCAGGGGGGTTGGATCTAGATGATCTTTAAGATCCCTTCCAACCCAAACCGTGCTATGATTCTTGCTCCCATCCAGACAAGGGCTATGTACCAGCTCTACACAATAACTACCACAGGCAGCAGACTTCACAGTTAAGGTTATTTGACAGTTCCCAGTATAAGGTGAATTGATCACATCCAAGCCTTCCTTCCCCTTACTTGGGCTGAAATTTCCATTCTGGTCATCTGCTGCAGGATGATAACTTCTCTATTTTAACCAGTGTTTTAATCACTAAGAATATTAGGTAAAAACCATGACAGTCACTGTACAGAAACCCCACTATAATGTGAAAACGCTATTAATTATCTCAGTTCTACTACTGATACATTTTGAAGCATGAACTTAAAATTTATGTTTGTGTATGGATATCACTATCACTTTCATAAAGCTACTCAAACTTGGCCAAGGAGACTCTGAAACACAAGAAGGCTGTATTTGGCAGCTGCCAGTTCAGTCTGTACTGAAGGACAACATTACATAAAAGAGGTCTGAGTTTAGGTTGCACAAGCAACTTTCCTCCATTTCTTCACTTTTGCATGCTTGCCTTTACAGCTTCATTGGTCTTCTACCATAACTTTTATATGTAACGGTGTACGTGCTTGTAGCAAGCCTGTGACAATATATCAGTTTCCCGGAGAACACCAGAAAAGCTCTCCTCTGAAAAGACCAGTAAAACCCAGTTTTAAATTTATTTGGGCCATTTCAACCACAACAGGAACACTATTTGAACCCTGTAAATTCAGTATGTTGTCTTGCTCCGGAAAAACAATTTCTGTGGTGAGATGTAGCAATTTCAAGAAAGCTAACCAGTTGCAATGAAGGTGATGACAGTGAGGCTTACAATAGAAAGGGCTATTATGGAGTCACAGAAGCAAGTTACTGTTAAACCCATGCAAAACCTATTCTGACACTGTGCTTTCTGGACATACGCTAGCTTAGCTCATAAGCGAAGAAAATTAACACAAAAGGGTTCACAACATCGAACTCTCACAGTAAGAGGGAACATCAGTGATGTTTGCATTTATAAATTTTAATGAGTGATACATTGGACCATAATACCCTGTCTCAGATCTTTAGAGATGATCCTGAACTGAGCAAAGCCTGTGGACTGCATATAGCCTGCCAGAAAATGTCTTTTACCTGTTGGTCAGTGCAAGGAAGACATTACAGCTGGGATGAGCTGCAGCCCACTGTTAGTCAACATGTAAGGACTAACTATCTAACCTAAAATTCACTTTATGAGCTCAGACCAAAGCAAGTGGAAAACTGCACTTCTTTACTCTCACCCTTCAGTTCTGGATCCCTTGTCTCCTCTTCCCCTGTCCCAGTGTTTCCCTGATTTGCTCACTTCCCTCCCTCCCAGGCTGCTATATCCATCAGCACCACGCGAAAGGCACAGGATTGTCCTTACCAAAAAGCAGAGAGGTGATGCCAGATTTCCTGCGCTGAGTCCTGCGTCGCACAATCTGAGGGAGAGGGAAGAGAGAGAACAAAGTGCACACATTAGGACAGATTTCAGAAATAAAATAAAAGCAGTCGTCCACACAAGTCAGCTCTGGGCAAGGGGTCCTGACACCTACCACTGGAAGGGGCAAGCAAGTGAACTGGCAATTTTAAACAGGAGTTGTTCTAGTTCTAATGCAATGAACCAGCTCTACTGCTTGATCTGCTCCATGTGCAATAAGTTATTTATAGCTCAATTATTATGAAAGCATAACCGAAGTTCAAGAACCAACCATGATTCTAGTGAGTAATTTTAGTTCTAATCCTACTTGTTGCCAAAAGCAGTTCTACATGTAACTACATAAAAATTTCTAAGTGGATGCTTATTACATTTTAGAATTACAGGAGTGTCTTATGCACACAGACAAGCATCTATCTTCCACACACGCTTGACAAACAGGAGCTACTACATCTGTAACTGCAGGCTGTAGTCCAAGATTAAACACAGGTGCATTTTTTATTCAGCTTCTCAAAGGCTGCTGCTGTTTTCTGACTCTAGCCTCCAGAGTTATTTTAGTGTATCAGTTTCTTACTAATGGATTAACTCCAGTTTCTACTCTGCATGCTCTAAGCAAACTCTGCCAAAAGCATATGCTGTTTCTTTTAGTTTCCATTAATAAAATGCATCACTTTCCATCATAACACTCATTAATGATAATTACAATCAATGTCAATATCCCTTTCACTTGAGGATTTATCAACCAGGACAGATCTGGCATCATTTCATTAGTTCAGACCTCCCTTTCACTTCCCAATACCTTTTATTCACTGGATGACACAGTCATCCTGGAGCCAAAATCCTCTCAGACAGGAGGACCTCTTGCTCACAAAGAGCAATTGGGAGGGAACACGTAAGGGAACAGTAAAAATGGACCAGCAGAGGCAGATGGGATTCTGTGCACTCACTTTGGATAAATTGTTGACAGTAGTGCTGGAGTTGAGCAGCTGCCCTTGGTCAGCAATGAGGTAGGCCAAGTGTTTGCGACGCTGTGTCTCCACCGTCACATCTGTCAGAGAGCCAGCCACGCGCATGGCCTCCCGCAGCAACACGTCTGCATCTTCAATCTGACTGGGGATGTCCGAGAGCGTGTTGAAGATTGAGGCAGAGTTCTCAGATTGGATTAGCTCATCTTCCTGCAACGATGCAGTCATTTTGCCACACAGAACAGTGAGCATGACAGCTATGCTCTGCGGGCTGCTAGATGCAATTTTACATTCAGTGTACAGCCTGATGGAATAGATAATTCCATTAAAACTTCAGTAGAAAGAGTCCAAGCTACCTATGGGAGGGGAACAGAATCTTTTACTACTCTACTGCACTGCAATCTGCCCCCAGAATTCTAGCTGGCATGTTTTTGAATCACAGCATCCATCACTGAAATGAAATCAAATCAGCTAGGAAAGACAAAACAGAAGCTTATTCTGCACCCACCGCAGACTAGGCACACCACGGATCTTGCTAGAGACAAGGGAATGGAAGCTGCTCAGTCTCACACACTACAGAGCACCTACTGTGTCAAACTGTGCTCCACCTTCCCCTTACTCCCAGCAGGCTCACCCTTGCCCTTCACACAGCAAGCTAAACCACAAAATTAATTTTTGCATAAAAAGGAAAAGATCGGGCAGTTAAACGTAAGCCAGCCAAATCAAACGTAGTTAGGACAATGCTAATCTCTTGGAGCATTCAACAGCACCATCAAAAGCTTCCCACATGACCACAACCTCAGCTTTGTACCTCTGCTCAGAGTTGGTGCAAAATCTGTAAGTATCTTGGTTTAGGTAAGAGGGACGCTCAGGTTGGGATCTAGACTGAACAGAGGGGGGCAGCTGAGGGGTTTAATTATGAGGGAACAAATAAGGTAGGCAGGGGAAACAGCAATTCCTGAATCCTGTAAAGCGCCTTGGAAGTTCTTCCCAGCCCCCAGTTCTGAGGAAGGCAGGAAGTTGTTTTCCCGAGCACATTCCCAAACCACACAGAGGAAGTGGATACAAAACCTTCTTGCCCCTAAAACTCAGAATTAAACACTAAAGTACTATAAAGGAGGAAGAGGAGGTGAGAATTACCTTCATACTGAGCATGCCCAAAGTGAGCTGGAACAGCACCAGAGAGCCCTGGTAGAAGAAGAGGTCCCAAATACGCAGCAGCAGCTTGATGTGGACAACACTAGCGAAAGAGGTGAGGAACCAGTGCAAGGTGATCAAGGAGAGCTCTGTGAATAGACACAGAAAAGAAACATGACAAGGGAAGTCAGCCAACCAGTGAAGATGGACTCTCCTAAGCGCTCTCCTCCCAGCTCGAAGATGACCACGCACTGCCTCCAGGGTCAGGAGGTTTTCTCTTAGCCCTGTTGCTCTCCCTTTGTGAAAAAAAAGCAACAATTTTTGTCTGCATGTCACCCTGGCAAGAAAAGCTATGGTTTCCAGGGCACACTTTTACCGATGTCATGCTCTTGGAGCAGCTTGTCCAGGCGGGGCAAGTACTGCACGATGAGCTGTCGCAGGACACGCTGGTCAGTCTGCACACCCATCAGGGTGGTGCTGAAGTAGGAGGCAGGAACCAGTTCCTCGATGATAGCGCACATCATCCAGAAGGCATCTTCCTCCTCCAAGAAGAGCAGCAGGGAGGCAGCCACCTAGGATTTTGAAGGAAAGAGAACTTCATGTCCTAAGAGGAGCAGAACTCTCCCCCCCACTTCCTTCATGGAGAGATGGACCAGTATCTAAGTGACCAACATCTTCCTTCCTTCACAGCAGCTCTCCTGCAGTCTCCCACTGAAGTGATTTCATCTCAGTGTAATGCCTGTCCCTCTCCAACAGATGGACTGAATTCTTTCACATCTTTGGACACATGGTGCTACTCTGCTCTCCCTTCCCTAGGAAAAACATTCCATGTGGAAGGGATTTCCCTTCAGCTCAGGAGGCAATAGTGTCTGGCAGCACTGCCTCAAATCACTTGCCCCAGCATAGCCACCACAGACAAAACAATCCCTATCATAAAGACACTCTGAAAGCAGGTTACCATGCCAGTGCCTTGGCAATATCCAATCTCTGGGTAGAGCCAGGCAAGTCCCCGTAGTATCCTGCGTAGCCGTGGCACCCCGATGCTGTTCATGTTGGAGAAGCAGGCGTTGCTGGGCATCGTGCGGAGCAAGTCCTTTTCAATCTGTGAGACAGCCATAAGGAAGGACAGGGTCAGCTAACAGCATCTGAACAATTGCCTTCTGCTCTCTGCATTTCCCCAGGGCCTCTTGCCTGAGGGAACTCTGCTTCCCCACACTCACGCATTAAGTCCCTAGGCACCAAAGAAGATGGCCCTGTCCAAGCACCTGGGTTCAGTTTAACAGCCTTCACTGTTAAAGTGACATGTGGGAAAATGCCAGTGCATACGGTGACTCAGCCCCTAGCTTCACCACTGAGACTAGTAGGCATACTAGTTGAGAATTTCATCTGCTTGGATTTCAAGCAAGGCTTCCCAACAAACCCATCCCAGACAGAAACCAACAACCTGACCACATCTATGACAGGGGACTTGGAGGTGAACAGCCCACAGATCTCCCTTGGGTAGTGTTGTTCCTCCTTCCAATCATTTTGAACCTAGCTTTGTAGTGAGAGATGAATATGTGCACAGCTCAGTTCCTTTTGCCATGGCCTTTGCCTCCTCCCACAAAAGGAGAGGTCAGAGGAAGAGAGAAAACACTCTGTAACAGTCTTGTTGGTGTTCAGAGACTTTGTATTTGAGAGAACAAAGACAGTCCCTGGAGGCAGCTGCCACTACCTCAACAGAGGTGCATCTGTCAGTCTTTCACCTTTCACCTCCCTCAATGAATATTAGGATGTTTGATAAGATGTTGTTTTCTAGCCTGCAGGTAGCATGGGTCCAACCCCTTCCCTGCTGTCCTAGGAAGGAGGGGAGCTGCACAGTTGCTGTTCCAACAAAACAAAGGAGAAATATGCCCAACAGGATTAAGCTTTAGCAGGATTCAACCACATATGTCCTCTCAACTGTCCCTGCTGCAGGTGTTAGGCAGACACCCCTTCCTCCTCACACAGCAAATCTTGGCCTCCTCCCCACTCCCTTGCACCCAGTCAGCACTAGGCAGTATCTCCTACCTGTTTGGCAGCAATGGTTTCATCGTTAGAGCTGTTTTTCACGATATCCCGATATGACATCTCTGAATTCCTCTTCTTCTGCAAGGCCCCTGACAAGCGCATCCACAGCTGGGGGGACAAGGTACACAGAGATAGGAAGAGTCACTAGGACAGCCACAGAAAGCCATAATCTGGCACCCTCTCAACCAAGAGAAAGTCTCACTCCACTGCCTCTTACTCCAGGCAGGAGAGCCTGCCCATGACAGGAAGCACTCTTACCTGTGGCCTCATGCTGTGCGGGATGCCAGCTAGCACCAGGGAGCGCAGCTTGTCTGAATGTGGTAGGGTGACCTCAATTTTGTCCCAGGTGAGGTCACCCACGTCATGGTTATGTGTGAATTCCAGATGAGCCTGCCACTTGAGTCTCTGCTGTGGCTCCTCTGTCAGTGGGACCCCCAGAAGCTTGCTGGAGTTTGGCTCAGCACCATCTGCCTCAGCAGAGGAAGGAGAATGAAATGGAGGCAAGTGAGAGGGAACAGGAGAGGGAACAAACACTGGGCAGGGTGGGAAGTAGGAAGGCCATCTGAAGAAAGCACATTAAAGTCTTCCATCCAGAGCATGGAAAGGCAAAGCTTGGTTTCTAACACTCTTCTCCATGCAGAAATTTTATGGTCATAAGCAAAAGGCACTGGGGCCTTGAGAACTAAGAAGCTGCCGGCAGGCTTCTAGTCATTACTTACTCACGATTTAGAGCAGTGTGGCTGGAATTAAACAAGACCCTGGCAGCAGTCATCCTGCTGGGTTTTGTAAGGATCTGTAAATCAGGCTGCCAAAAGCATAGCAAGCCTCAGAGGTGGAAAGCAGAAGCTCTATGCTCATGCAAGTAATGAGGTACAAAATGTTAACTTTGGGGATATTTAATCACCAAAAAAGCTTTAATAAGGACATTTCAAAATTCACAATGAGAGATCACCTTAACCTGAGGCTGGCTTTCCAAAATAGATACTTTAGCACAAGTAGTACAAGTTTGACGTAAGGCACTCTGTCCTTCACCATATAACACATCCCAACAACGCAGTCCAAATCCTTCTGATGACTTTATAATGCACAAGTCTATCAAATGTTCTGGCTGAAGAAAATAGCTGTGTTCTGTCCTCATCTCCTGGTCACTGCTTCAGAGAGGATCCTCTATGACTCAAGGTGCTTCAGGGTACACATGCAAGTAACTTCTGCCCTTGCACTGTACGGCCTGAGCCCTGGAAATGTTCTCTCAGAGCACATAAAGCAATTCCTACATCCCCCATTCATTTCTCTTCCTCTCTGCAAAGGCAGCCAGCTGTTGTAGTTCAATGCCCAGCTGCCATAGCTCTCCACATCTCCTATTTTGTTGCCTGCCTCCATATCTTGCAGAAAAAATAGGATGTGGGTTCTTCCCCTACAATTTGTCCTACACTTTACCAAGCTGCTGGCATGGGCAGCACTTTACTGCTGCCACTCACCTTGGTCGCAAGTTTTTCAACAGATGGCACGTCACTGTGCCTGCTACCAGTGCTTACAGTGCTAGTGAACACAACAGAGACCCCACTGTGAACTGGGAAAGTTGCCCTTCCCCAGCATGCAGCTGTGAAGGGACACGGTAACTTCCTCTTAACTTTTCTCTCTCTTATCCATGGCACAAGCATAAGAGAATAGAAATGACTCTGCTGAACAGTCTATGCTTCAGACTGGCCATAAGGCCAGCACGTCTAACACACTTAATTACAATGGTAGGATACAGAAAGATGATGACAGGTGGGTAGACAAGACCTAGTACAGAATGGTTACAAAATCACCCTGCCATACTCAGAAGCATGGGAAAGGCTGGACACAGGACACAATGGAAGGGGGAGGGAAGGGACTGGTTGTACCTTCCTTATCAACTCGGAAACCGAATTCATCATAGTAGAACTCTGGCTGCTCGATGGATTCTTCCTTCTGCAAGACATGAGGAAGGAGAACAGATGCTTTCACCAGTTCAGCACTGAACAGAGACATGTGGATACTGCCCTATCCCACCGCTGTCCACACTGTGCCCTCTGAGCAACTAATCTCCTTGCCCTGTTAGTTTTAATGCCTCTCACCATAATTCCCGGCTGGGGAGGTGTTGCATGCCATTCCCATTTTGACTTCTCCATGGAAGTTGTGAAGCCCTCTGCCTTCACACCCACACTGATTTTCCCAGCAATTGTTTTTCCAGCAGAGCATGAGCACACCATCAGATCAAGATCAGAACTTCCCACCTGGAGGGGCACGCAGCCTTCCTCATGGACTGAGGAATCCACACACACCAGATAAAGTGGTCTTTACTGTCTGCATCTCTAATACACAGTGGTCCTCTGTTACCCCTGCACATACACACTGCAAATACAGCTCCCTGCGTTGCTCCATCCCCTGCCTGTTGCTTTCGGATTTTTTCTGAAAGACAGCAGGCAAAACCAGGATTTGCACCTGTGAAGCAAACCCAAATTATAAGCCAAAGGAAATTAAGGTCCATGACCCAAATCTCAATTTTCCTCATCTGTGCTCATGGTTGGCATTGGGGAATACACACTGGAGGTTACAACCAGACTTTTTTAAGGAGTGAAAACCTACCCTTTCCTGCAAGCCCACCTGCCCCTCCTGTGGGATCTCTCGCAAGCATTGCACCCAGGCAGCACCCAAGAGGTGTGTTTCTAGCATAGCTCCACAGTAAGATTTAATCTGCTTCATGGGGCTCAACTGCCTTCAGCAAACACTGCGGCTAAATTATGAAATTCCATGGCTGCTTCCTTCCTTCCTGCTCTGCCCACCTGGTGACAAACCTTGAGGCTAGCATTTCCTGCTATGCACAAGCCATCCAGAGTAGCTTGATGATGACAGAGACTCTCTGAGGGTGGCAACATTTTTACAGTGGAGCAATAGTTGCAAAACAGCAGGGCAATAATTCACACAAGTTTCTTTGTGCTCTGCAAGATCCTGTTGCAAGAGTCATGATGCAGCCACAAAACACGTGAAGTTTAAGTAGCAAACAAGCATCCACAACTGAACCACTGAAGGAAAAGTGCACCTCTCCCTCCTTTTCCCTGTGGCTTTCAGAGAACACCAGAAATCACCAGGGTCCCTTTTACTTCTGTGCAGAGCCAGAGAACACCCCCTCCCTGCACCACACTGTACCTGTGTGTATTTTGCCAGGATCTCCTGAGGCCAAATGCTGGGAGTGAGTGCTGAGAAGGGACCCCCAGCAGAGGGAGTGTGATGGCCTAAACAGAAAGAGATCAACATATTGCAGTGAAAACCTAGAAGGACTCCCTTGGAAGACACACACTCGATACAGACTGTTCCACCAAGGGAAGGACTCACTCAGCAGTTTGTTGCTGCTCTAGACATTGAGGCAGCTCCCACTTCACCAAGGAAGCAAGTACTTTCAGATGGTTTTGTCCCTTATTACTAAGCAAAAGAAGCAGAAAGGCCAAATGAAGTTCCCTCTAAGAAAGGGACTTTTAGGGAAGAAAATAGTTTCATGGCATCATGTGATCTTTCTTCTGCTTGGAAAAGAAGTGTGATCAGTGCCAAGCCAGGGGAACTATTATCAAAAAAAAATTATTATGGAGAAGTAAATGCCTCCTATGGAGGCACTGCCCCCAGCACCAGCAGCACTGAAACTTTGTCACCCAGGCACCAAAATGGGCAGAGCCCTCAGCAAGATGCTCAGCTGCTCCTTTTGCTCCAGAAGGGCTGGGATATTGCCAGACCATGTACAGAGAGCTGCAGCAATGAAAGTAGGCCTAACATCTTGGTCTTTTGTGTTCAAGGTAAGCACCTTTCCAGTCTTAGGTAGCGTCCCACTAAATAGCTTCCCTTGGAATAAAAGCAGACATAAGTTTTGCAATTAAAGCTGTTAAGCATGTCCCAGGTCTTCCACTATGCACATCACCAGGACAAAGGTTTACTTGGCTTTGAAGTATAGTCTCCCCCAGGGTTATATGCCCTGAAATAACCAGCCAGATCAGGAAGAAAGGTTTAGACAAAAACATGGGATGGAGAGTTGGCCACTGTAGGAGGAGGAGACCTAGTTTTAGTAAAGCTTATATCTCAGTAGTCCACAGTCAAACTCCAGTAATTCTTCAGCCTTTCTGACTGCTCTAGATCTACCACTGCACAGCAAAAATCTCTCATGATTGTAAAGTGAGCCACTCACTTCGGGGCAAATCTTGGGAGGAGACCAGCACCAAGAAAATCTTATGAAAAATGGTGAAGGCAAACTATATTTCAACCTCCTTTTCCCTCCATGCTCAATGGCTGAAGCAGCTTCTGCAGGCTTCAGCACAGGGTTAAAGAAGGAACTGAGCTCACCCTGAGTGAAAAGATAGCTGGGTCACAAAGAGTGGGGTGATTTCCTCTCCTCCAATTTGACCAGACAGTATGTTAATGTAAAGAATGGCTCTTGGAACCGGTAACTTTCTTTTACTAAATTGCAGCTAAAGAAAGAAGATACTGTGTTCATTTTTGTCAGCTCACCTGACATTGCGCTAGGTAAAGCGGAGTAGCAGAGGCTGTCAGCAGGTCCAGAAATGCTGTTCTCAGAGGTGAGAGGTCACTACCCTGTTATAAAAATAAGAAAAAAATTAAAAAAAAATGCGTGATGAGAGAATTCAATTAGCATCTAAGAACATGGTGGGGGACAGACAGACCCCGCACACACAACTTCTCCCCAGGAAAACTAAATCCCTTAGTATCTAAGTTCCCTCACAGGAAAATTAAATTCCAGAGACTGGAATTTCCTCTTGGTTTCATACCTACGCATCAGCTAGAAAGAGCACACTGTCATTTACCAAATTCCTCGTGACAGTAACAGCATTGCTGATTCAGAGAATGTCAAAAAACAAGTCAACTTTCATCACCTTTGCCATTACATATTGTGAATCCTGTGTTTAATTATGAGTACTAAAAAACCACACTATACATCATCATTCTCTCAATACAATGTCCATGGAGAAGGGACTGGAATGGTGAAGAAGGTTTAAGGGGGTATCATTAGATGCAATAAGCCTGAAAGATCTTCGGAGTAGTATCACAAACCACAGGAGCAAGTGTATTATGCTGTGGAATACAGCTCCCTGAAGGGAGCTGGGGAAGCTTCTGACAAGGATTTTCTGTGATGAACTGGGCTATGATGTGGACAACATGCTCTCGAGTACCTCTGCAATGAGCCAGGATCCTCTAATTCAGATGATGAAACAGCCTGCATAGCTCCCCTCCTTACCTTCCTGATACCAGTTCACAGCAGATTTTTATAGGGGTTTTCCAGGAAAACAATGGAATAGTTCAGTAAACAAAGAGAGATATTTTGGACTTTAAGATCAACCTTATAACTCTGTGTGTGGGAGACAGCAAGAGCCACCTCCACCAAGCAGATAAGGCCAGTGCTGGGATGTATCAGTCACTCGAACTTATTGGGAAAGAACCTGGGAGAAACTAACATTTGCATGTCTGGGATGGGTTTTCCAGCTTCTCCTTTTCAGTAAAGTTACTTATGACTGCAAACCACTAAAAGAAGGAACTTCAGGGATTCATCCAGCAGGCCCTGTCCAGGTTGTTCATAGGACTCAATAGTACAAGGTTCTATTGCCTTTGCATCTCAGGGAGCTTTCTAGTGAGTACTTGCAGCCTGTAAGTGGCTTGCCACACCACTCCAAGATAAGCAGCTGTAAAACACTGCAGAAGCATAAAAAGCATCTGTGTCTGAGAACACAAATGATAAGGCTTCTTCCTCCCAGATTTAAACAGTTTTCTGCATGAGAAAGGCTGGCATGGGTGAACAGACACTGATCTTCTGACACCAACTCTCAGGGGAAAAAAAACCCAAACAAACCAAAAACCAACCAAAAAAGAGGTCCAGCTTTTGTTTCTGAGAAGTAATGTTATCCACACAATAGCCAGTTGCTTACCCACGAATTCTGTAAACATTTTCCTATTCTTCCCATTACTCCAGCCCCCTTACTCTCTTAGCACCAACTCTTCCCTCAATAGCTGCAGACATAACAAAATTTACAAAATGAGGTCACACTCATTTTACATGGGAACACACACAATATGCACACCAAGCTGGTAAATCTGCTGACAACACTTATTCCCCTTTCAACATCACCGTGAATGTATTTTGATGCTTTTTTTTCCAGGCTTATCACTGCCCTGTTCTTGAGGCTGCAATATATCCTTCTCCCCTGCCCTCTTCCAGCCCAGTTTCCAGTAACTTTTATTGGGAATGCAGTCAGTGTTTCAGCCACGTGGTACTTCTGCCATGATTCTTGATTCTCATTACCTGTTCTCTGAATCCACGCCCAGTGCCCCAAGCATGTGAGCAGGGATCCCCCTAGGTCATTATTAACCTTCATCGCATGCACAATCACTGCTGAACTAACCTGCTACAGAGGAGCCGGGCCGGTGTGTTAGGCACATAGATGAGAAAAGACCCCATAACAAGAGAATTAACCACCGTGCTTGGGAAGCAGGGCAGCAGGAGTGCTGAGGCCGAAAGTCCCTCCTCATCCCAGGACAGGTGTAGCAGAGGGGAACACCTCCCCTTGTCCACGTCATCTCACGCTGGCCTCCGCCTTGCTGGAGATCACTCCCCTGCCTGCTGCCTGCCCTCCTGTCCCTGACATTAGAGCACTGAACTTGGTGGGCAGGTTCTTCCTGAACCTGGTTCCTATAGAAACCTTCCTGCAAGCACCCATCTGGGACAGGGCCCAGAGAGAGGGTAAGAGGCGCTCACCTTGCTGCTGGCACCAGGTCGTGCAGGAGGGCAGGGTGGGGAGTGTGAATCACACCAAGAGAAGGCTCCTGCTGCGGCACAAGGAGGTGGTGCGCTGGGACTAACCCACTGAGCCAGATGTCTCCAAGAGAAGGTCCTGAGGCCACTACACCAGCCCTGTAGGTCTTCATCACCCTGCTTTCTCCCCATTCCCACTCTATCTCCAGTAAAGCATCACAAGATCCAGGAGGAAGGCTTCCTTGGCACAGCCAGGCACCACCCAGTGCAAGCCAGGAGGAGGATATCTGGCATATGGGATTGATATAGTAAATTGTTTACTTTGACCGATGTATATAAACCTAAAGCAACTCTCAAACTCTTCTAGCCAGGAGACAGCAAGCAACAACAGGCAGTCCCATGAAGCCTGTGAAACTGCATGCATGAAATTGCTACAGCTAACTTAGCTGTGTTATTTGCACAGCACACACTTCTGAAAACTAGTAACAATAAGGGATACAAAGGAAAAAGCACATCAGATCCAACAAATATTAATGACAACTCCTAAACCCTCAGAACTCTAAAATTAAAACCAGTTTTCACCCATGCATTAAGAAGCATTTCCCATGTTTAAAGGCAATTTAAGTTTCCTATACAAAACAATTTTGGTGACCCAACAGGTAGTGTTCACACTTTGACAGAAATGCATTTTCTGTTAAAATGCAAATGGTACCTGTTACTTGCAGCTTTACTTTTTGAGTTCAGACTCTAAAACAAATCACACAACCACTGATTCCGGCCTGCTAGAACACAACTATAATGACAGTGTGTGTACCTGAAAAAGAAGGCTGCAAGGGAAGCATGGAGTCAGCAGCTGGTACAGCTATCTGAAGCACTCCAGCTGCAATGCCTTTGTCAGAGTTGCAAATACACACCACATAGGATTATATCCAATTAGTTTCTTTTCCAGTGTAGGTGTCCTTTAGAAATTGATGTGTGAAAAGGGGACCTGCAAATTTACTTCCACTTGGCAATATGAAGCCTCCTCTGGACACACGTGCTCTTCTGCACAGCTGTAATATGAGATATTTCAATTACCTGGCTTCTTGCAAACACCAGATAACAATCTCCTGCTGCCTATGTTTTACTTGCTTGGCCTCTTTTGCCATGTGATCTCCACTTAAGCCTGCTGTGGTAGTGCCTGGATATGCTGTCCGGAGCCTTTCAGTAGGATCTTCATTTTGGGACAGATAATCCTGCCCAGGAGTGTTATTCCCCTGCTGATTTTAGCAACAAAAAAAGTAAGAATCCACCAAAAAAAGCACCATACCTCTATCATACAGACTGTGCAGATGATGAACATTTTACAAAGTAATGGTTTTTTTGTATGCTGAAAACATTACAACTAGTAACTGTGCAGGAGCCGTCAGTGACATCATCAGAAGGACAAGCCTAATTCTTTCTAGAATGATTTTCATCCACTGTCATAGGAACAGTGTGTACAATGCTTCCTCTGAGAGTAAGCTAGCATGGGGAAAAAACTCTGCTTTCCACTATGCTTAATTTGAATATGAAGCAACACTTCATGCAGTACATCCCACTGCCACCTCTGGACTGACAGCTGGTTTCCACTGCTCTCTATTCTCTCTTCCATTATTAAAAAAATGTATGTTTTGGAAGAGAGAAAAGTGATTGTAAACTCACAGTACTCATCCGGAGGCCATGCACTTAGGTGTAGTTCTAGAAGCCTCTTCCAGCTCAGCTTTTAAAATCCCATGTAGATTGCAAGCAATTTAACATTTAAACCGACTCTTCCTCCCTCAGAAATCAGACAAAAATCAGACTCTGCACTGAACCAGGCAGTTCATTTCTGTCCTATCACAATGGAAAGTTTGGTTTTCCTAATTAAAATCCTGACTTGCTCAGTGAAATGCACAAGGGGAGCTCTCAGAGGAAGCCCTTTTCCTACCCTTCCCCCATCAGTTTCTCCCTCGGGTCAGGCAAAGGCATATCCTGGAGCTGCAAATGCCATTAGTCCCACAAGTCAATATTTGCTTTGCACATATACATTCAGAAGAAAACTCCAGCTTCACAAACAAGTAGGTAAGTGAACAAAGCACAGCCACACACTTGACCAAGAGATGGACAAGATGCAACTAATTTCTGTCCCTCACACCCTGACAGCCTGGCTTTTTAAGAGATGCAGAATCCCATGTAGACACTGACACACACCAACTCCTGGTTAAGGAGTCAATATAGTATTGGTGAACCTGGATCATTCCAGGAACTATCCGTTTATGACTTACAAACCACGACCTGCCTCACACTGCTTTGGGTGTTGAGCAACACACTAAAAATGCAAGGAGGGAGGTGCTGAGGTGATAGCCTTCACGCTTACTTTCCACCACATGACTTGGAATGAAAAGTTGGGGGACTTTAACTGCCCTCAGCCCACTTTCTTGTAGCAGAGAAAGTGCATTAGAGATAAAAGCCTATGGAAGACCTAGAAAGGGAGACAAGATCTGTAAATCTGCAGAGCCAGGTGGGCTGGCAGGAAGGATGGCAAGCTGCTGACAGCATTATGTCACTGACTGCAGAGGCATCATCACTCAGGACTCCAGTGCTGTCCAGTCACCAACTGGGATCACATACCAACTGCAGGAGTGTGGCAGGGCAACGTGCCTCCTCCCAACCGTCCTGGGGCACTATTAGAGCGACACATAACAGAGACAACAAAAAGTAAATGAACTCTGTGTCTCTTGCCATAAAGCACCTTGTAGACTCCTGGCCACACTGGAAATGTAATTTTGTGCAAAAATGTGACTAAAATGTACTTCCATGCAACAGATCTGCTTCCTGCACTGACACCACGGTGTCCAGCAAGTCTGCCTGCTGTAATGACAGAGTGCCCCACTGGAGCTGAAGGTGCTGAACCATTTTCAGTTTATACAAAAGAAACAGAACAAGTAACTTCCAGTTTCGAATCCATTTCATCTCCATTTTGAAAATAAAGATGTGAAAAAAAGCAGAATCCTGTTTCCTACCACTTACGCATTGGACAAACCGACCACAGATGGACTTCCTGATCGTAGTTCAATGTGTTAAGCTTGCCTCTAAAAAAAACCTTACACGACACCTACTTACATAGAATGCAGATACCCTACATATCAACATATATTTTCTTTTCAGAGTAGAACTGCCTTTTATTTATCTGGCTCCAAAGCAAACAGCTGATCCTTTATGCAGGACGCAGCTTGAAAAGGCTGAAGCTCTTACTTCTCGAAACTGGAGATAACAAAGGCTTCCCCCATGTGGCTCTTGGAAAAAAAAAAAACCAGAACAAACTTATTTATGGCTCTGCTGATTCCCTGTGTTGTTAACACAAGCTACCACACTTTTAGCCCTGGAAAGCAGAGGGTGTCTATCCTTACACAGCAGACACCTGGTACCTGCTAAGCATGAACTGCACTGTTGTGGAGAACCTCTTGTTTGCCGAGACCCTTGGGATCAGAGGAGGAGGAGGAGTTTCCCCTTTCCTGGTGCTCCCATTATTTGAGTGGTGAGAGGATATGTGATGGGAATATAAGAGTGCTCCTCCCATCTCACACAGCAGGATTACAATAGATCGAGCACTGGAACAAGAGTTGTTTTTTTTAATCTGGGAAAAAAGGCTGGGATAGAAACTAGTGAGGTGTCCACTCTCACTGCAGAGCAAAATTATCCTTGTTTCAACACAGAGGGGAAAAAAACCCGTGCATGCCAAAAGGCAGGTCTGCAATCACCCTAGTCTTCAAGGCTTAGCATAAAGCTGATTCCACACTAAACACTGCTACACAAATATAATCCAGAGGTTTCTGATTAGTGCCTAAGGGGGCCCCAAACAACTTTTCCATGAGAGTCAATTTCTGCACAATAAACTTTCACCCAAGTCAGCATGGTACAGGACCAGGCACTTCTGCAAAACTCTACATAAACTAATTTTCCCCAAAACTCTCTAGAAGTGGTTTTTACCTTCTGGTCCATGAACTTCTGCAAGTCTGCAAACTATTTATAAGATGTCTGTGGAAGATAATGGCAACTGCCTAGTTTGCTATACAGAAGTTTGAAATAAAATATTTCTGCTAGAGATGCAGAGCTGTACCAATCAAAGAAAGGCTGAAAGACATTACTGACAGTTAAAAACAGATATTATTAAGTCTTTTATATGACACTCCTACCCTGAGCAGTGACAACTGGCGCCATCCAAGGTTCTCTCCATCATCTCCAGAGCCAGTCCTGCAGGCACTCTCCAGTGAAAGTTTGATGCTCAAGCTGGTCTCATCCTACTGTTCCCAGTGACAAAGGAACAACAGCCTGAAGGATGGATGGCTCTTCCTTGACATGGCCTCTGACAGATCTGCAAAGCTTTAGCTGTCAGGGTTTGCCATTCTCTTGCTGAGGTGCAAGAAAGGCTCAATTCAGGTCACACTCTCACAGCTTTGTTGTATTACTGGGTAAAAACCACATCAGATTCACCTAGCAGGACACTAAGTAGGTCTCGCTTCATTTGGCTCCAGAAAATGGCTTTTTAAGGAAAGTATATCCCACAGCACTCAAAAGTTTTCTCCTTCAGGACTCTGTCCTTCCAGAACTTGACTTTCTGAAGAGGCTAGTAATACTCAAAACACCTCTCAGGACTGTTTGCAAAGCTCTTATCTAGCATGTCATGTTAAGACTACTTAGGTCTTGCTCCTGCAGAAATTTATAGGCACAGATAACTCAGAGAAAAAAAGCAAGCTATAAAATCACAGAATCATCTAGGTTGGAAAAGACCTTGAAGATCACCCAGTCCAACCATTAACCTAACACTGACTGTTCTAATGATCATTAACATTTGTAACAAAATGAGACAACCCCCCCAATATTTCCAGTTTCTGGGGATCAGGAAGATTTCTTCTCCAGAACAAAAAGGCTGTTGGGTTACAGACATTTTCTCTCATTTCTGAATCATCAGGTACTTCCCAGCCAAGAAATACTGCACTTACTGGCAGTGACAACAGTTCTCATAGTCATAATAATACCAATATGTTATATTCTTTTCTTCTATCTCATAAAACAAGTGTGTTTTCATTTCTCCTAGGGTTGTGTTTTTTTTTTTCTTAAACCAGAAATAGAATTGCTCTGTGACCGATATAAGTTGTTGCACTCCAGTTTAAAAAAAGCTGAGACTTCCTCAAAGACAAAACAAATGTGGCAGGACAACATCCTCCTTTTCCCTATCTGATATCAACAGTAACACAGCTGACAAGTGAGATTTTTCCCCAGTGCTCCCAGATATTTACCCTGTGTAAGTTTTATGCATCTAAAATCTTGACCGTGTGATGAAAAGTGGCATAGAAAGAAATTTAAACAAGTTTTTGTGTTGCTGAGGACGCAAACCTGAAGTGCCAACACCTCTCCATCTCTTGAGGGGCATTTGGGACACTGCACTCACAACATACAATGAAGCTATTTGTTTACCACATCCTACTTGACAATTGCAAAATCTCTATATCCTATCCATTTAAGCTTGGATAGGATCTAGGATAACCAGTTTGATACAGACCACCAACTAGGATCACCTCTGATTCAGCTAGAAGAGCTGTAGGACCACATACACCAAAATACAAGGCCTTACCTTTACCCCTGAAGATAAAGTTGCAATACTCCTTAGGATTTACTTTTTTAAAGGTTTTCTTTCCTTCTCATGTTTTGGTGAGAAGTTTGCAATTAACAGCCAGGAAAACAGGTGTCATCCCAATCACTTCCAAAACAGTTACAACCTCAAATGCCATATCACTTGGGAGGGGCAAACTCACTGGTTCCTTTGTTAAAGCATCCCAAACACCAAACATGGTAAGCAACTTTGCAACACACAAACCAATTCACTAAGACTGGGACTGAGACCGGCAGCTCATTTCGTACAGATCCCTTAACCAATAATCTCTACTGTTGCGACCTCAGGTAAGAGATGTTGATTTTTAAAAGCAAGTATTTTGATTATTGCCTATCTTTTAACATTATCAAGGTCCTTTAGAACACTGATATTTGCAAAAGATACCATCTTGCAGGAAATCAAGCAACAGGTTAAAAGCACAGCAAGGGAGAAAAACCTAAATGATACCAGCAGAGACCCCAAAATTGGAGAATCACTTCAGTCCTGAGCTGGTGTACAGTATTTCCCTCACCTTATTAGCTGATGTTAACTCTATTATCCCCTGACCAGTTCACTTCCTCCAGAAATATGCCCCTCCTCTCTGCTGCCCCTGATGGATTCCCTTCACCCTCCTTTGGAGGAAGAGTTACTATGAACGACATCTCCCTGAGATTACCAAGACACATTATTAAAACATTATCCTAAACAGGAATTAAGAAAAGTGGCACCTGTCATTTTAATCTATTAAATACAGAATTAACATAACTTTATATCAATATGACATCACTGGTCCCCACCCTAACCTCTTTAATTACATGTCATGCTCTTCTCACACCCTTCCTTCCCTTTCACTTTGTGATTCTCCAGGGTAGGAACCCAACCTTTGTTTCTGCATAGGGAAAGACACACACACAAAGTGTGTGGATCTGGAAATACATAATGAGATAGATCTTTGTTCCAGTGACTGCTTCTTTTCAGCACACCACTCCAGACTCTATAGCAGCTGAAAAACTACTGTAGAATTCAGATTATCCATCAAGCAACTGTATTCCAATCAACATCTCAGCAAAAGCACAGCAGTGCTCCTGCAAGGCTGGTAGTTCCTTCTTGAGTGATTTTAAGATCCAGCCTCTCACTACTGAACACCTCCTGTTCTTAATTCCAGCAAGACTGCTTTTCTCTCCCTTCTATTAGCACTAAAGAATCCTCCATTTTCTCAAAGTACTTTTACTACTTTATTCCCGCCACCTCCCTACCACCACCATCCCAAGCATCACAGCAAGCCATGCAGAGTAAGACTGAGACATCATGAAGTAGGAAGCTATGACATCACATTAAAAAACCACACACCAACACTGCAATCTACTTGTTTAGAAGGAAAGTACCTGCCTAAATTCAGACATCCCTCAAAAATTAGGAAGGATGAAAAGCAGACATAGGGAAGAAAATCTTCCTGTCCCACCCTTACCAGTTCTGTGAAGAGACACCAGCTGTCCCGGAGCTCACAACCACTGCCTGCAAAGAGATTGAAATCCGTGTCACGGCGGTTCTTCGCTCCCTCGAATTCACATCACCAGGTATGAGGAATTACATTTGTCTCCTGACTTCCTTCTAACATTTATTACAGCTGATCTCACAGGGCCTGCAGCGTGTCTATTTATGCCCACTGCCTAGAGGATACTGCCATATTTCCATCTCTGTTTCGTGACTGTTCCTTCCCCCCGCCCCAGCCAGACAGGAGACAGACTGTTTCTCTTCTGGGACACCTCCGAAAAGATGCAGGTGTGGAGGGCAAATGAGGATGGCAGAGCTGGACGGGTGAGACCACCTGAGAGTCGCAGCCTCGGAGAGGAGAAAAGGCAGGTTAGGGGAGAGGCTTCTCCAGGGGAGCAGGAGGGAGCAGGGGTGGGTGGAGGAGAGCGAGCTAAGCCTGGGGGAAGCGGGGAGCAGGCAGAGCACGCCCACAGGGACAACGCGCCCTAACCAGCCCAGCCGAGCCTGACGAAGAAGCTGTGCACAGTATGAGTCACCCGCTGGAGCCCAGACCCTGCGTCAGCGCAGCAGGTGAGCGGGAGCCTGCCCAGGGGCTAGGGAGAGAAGGGGGGGTCCCTCCCTTCCTTCCTCCCTTCCTTCCTCCCTTCCTTCCTCCCTTCCTTCCCCCCTTCCTTCCCCTCTTCCTTCCTTCCCCTCTTCCTTCCTTCCCCTCTTCCTTCCTTCCCCTCCGGCCCTGCCCCTGCCCCAGCCTGGCCAGCGGCCGGGCAGCGGAGCCGCGGCCGCGCACTCCCCGCCCCGCACACAGCCCCAGCAGCAGGGCCGCCCCGGCGGCTTTAGTCCCCCCGCCTGCCCGAGGGGCACCGCAGGGGAGGGGTGGGGTGCCGGGGGTGTGCGGGGCGCCTCACGGGTGGCGCGACCATTACTGGGGAGCCCGACGGCCGCGGGGGGAGGAGCAGGGCTGACAGCCCCGGAGGGCGAGGGGCGGCCCGCCGAGCCCTCCTGCCCGCGGGCAGGACACCCGCCTTCCCCCCGCCCGGCGCTGCCCGCCACCCCCGGCTGGGCCGCGGCAGCCCCACCGGCACCCACCTGCTCTCCTCAGCGGCGTCCCCGCCGCCCGCCCGCCGGCCGCGCTGTCCCCACAGGGCGGGCGCCCGACCCCGACCCGGCGGCCCCACACGCCGCTCCGGAGCGCGGCGCGGCGCGCATGCGCGGCATCCGGGCGGCGGCGCGGGGCGCTGTGGGGGCTGTAGGCCGCGGCCGGGTGGGCCGGCGCCGCCGCCACACGGCGCTCGGAGAGCACGGGGACCGCACGAAGGGGTCTCTCGGCGACGGTGACAAGCGTTGAGCCCCCTGAGGCAGAAGAGGTGGCACGAAGGTGGGAGAAGCGCCGCCAGCCTCTGTAGCGGCCTGGGAGGAGGCAGCGGCAGTCCCGCCCGCCGCGCTCACCGTTACAGCGGCCAGGGAGCAAACCAGCTCCCACTTGGTGAGGCGTCGAGAAGCTACTCCGTGCTTTTCCATCATTCGGGTCTACATTAATTTTCCCTCCAAGCAGGGCACAGGCCCACTGCCGCTTTACTGGTGGGATCTGATGCGGACAGGGGCTACATGAATACATAACAGAACAAACTGAAGAGTGATTCTGTGATCTTGCTTCTGTGACCTGGCCTGGCGAATTTGTAGTAACTGCTTCAGAAGCACTTCTTGGTGCCCTGCTCCCAACAACCAGTTGGGGGGGGGGGAAACTACATCACTGGCTGGTGCCCCTGCCGACTCCACTAGAAAAAAGAAAGCGAGGTCCCAAACCAAGTTCTTCTAAAGAGGAGTAGAAGCCTCCGAAGGGATTTGTGTATGATGCCACAGTTTTCTAGGAGGGTGACATTTTCCCTGTGCTGTTGTTACTCTTCTTAAACTTTCCAGGAAAACAATTCCAATGCCTCACAGTTGGCAGCCTCTAACCTAGCACAAAGATTTGTTTCCAGATGACGAGAAAAGATACGTTAGCTGTTCCTTTTCTCTGCACAGGGTTGGGTTGTTGTTTTTTTTTTTTTAATCCCACAAAGGAGGAATGAAGACCAAAAAAGGACTGCTGCATCTGTCCATTTTCTTTCTTGGCTATCCATTTGAGTAATAATTTGAAAATTACCAGTGTTCAATTAGAGTTATCCTTTTCAAACAGATGGCTAATGAAATGTTAATAGCACGAGCTGGCAAAATATTTTAAACACCATAAAACTCATGAATGTTTGAGACATTTGGAATGCCATAGCCTAGAGGGAAGGTAAAGCCAGAGCAATCTAGATGCGGGGAGATCATGGCCTGAAGTTTCCCACTTCTCTGACTGCTTAATATAGACAAACCTCATTAAAACATACTGTATTTTGAAATCCTCTTTAAACAATGATGGGCTCAAGAGCAGGTAGCTTCTTTCAATTAGTTCTGCTTTTCTTAATTCTCTCCAGCAATCACACTTGAGAAGAGTCAAGTAATTCTGATCATGTCATCTCTGAGAGTCTGAATAAACAGAGGTAAGAGAGAGCTTTTTATTGCACTCAACCTAAAGAAATGGGCTGTAATGTAACAACAGTGAAAGAAGATGTAAGGGAATCATTCCAGTTTAAGTCAAAGGGAGAAGAGTTTGGTCCAGTACTGAATGTCCAGTAAAGCACAGACATTACAAACAGAACATTCAGGGCTAGAAATAAGAAAAAAGCTCTTTCTGGCATCCAGTGCATTTCAACATCTTTTTTCCTTATCAGACAAAACTTAGCAGTAGAGAATGACTTTCACATGCCAGAGCCCACCCGCTGTTCAGGATCAAGCACCTATAACAAAGGACCTAGAAAAGTAAATCACAGTGGCTGGTTCCTAACTCAGACCTGTAAATATGATTTTCAGAAGATACAGAGCCACATGTACAGTATTAAACCAGCAAGGGAGCACTGAAGGACCACCAGTTTGATGAGCCAAGAAGTTCCATGGCCTCTCCCTTTCATTATTCCAAATTTTTTTGCCTATTTGCTCCCCAGGTCACAGTACTCTGAAAGCCAGGACAACCTTTTATCATCTTTTAAGACAGCTGTGGAGACAGTTTAAGAGCAGATGAATAAGATGGAAATGGAAGTGGGCTCAGTTCCCCTCACCCCTGCTCTTCAACAAGTCATACATGAATGTCAGGTGGCACCTGGCATTGCTCTTTAAACAGCTGGCAGTGCTCTGTAAGGGGCCAATGAAAGGTACTGTGATAAAGTTACCTTGTCACAATCAAGCGTTCCTCAGTAACTCAGCACACAATAGGTGGAGGCTTGATTAACAGCAAAGAATGAAAAGCCCATGTGGAATCAAGGTGGCTGTAAACTCTGGGAGTTAAATGTACTGTAGAGAACCAAAAATAACATGACACAGTTAACGGACGCAGTTCAATAAGGCTTTTATTATCTTCCTGTACCAACACACCTTTGGAGAATATACCTAAAGTGCCAGCTCAATTTTCCCACCCATCTTGCTTTGGTATGGAATCAGCGCTGGTCGAACCTCCTCCTTCAGGAACTTTGCCACCTGTTCAAGAAAGATGAGAAAATTAGCAAAAGAAAGGGTTCCCTTCTCCCCATTCAGACCTGCTTGTCTCACTGGGGTCTCTGTTTCACAGGGACACCTAGCAGTGTGATACATTCAGGGTCAAAAATGGGATGCCCGCAAGGAAAGAGAAGGAAGCCAAGGAAAACAAGAGAGACATGCATCTGCCTTAGTAGTATGCACAGAGGTACATAATACGTACACTCTCTGGCACACAAGAGGGTGCAGAATTAAACAACACACTGCATTACAACCTGTAACACCTGTAGCCTCTTTCCACTACTTCACCTGCTGAGGAGCACGTCCAGTGAAGGAGGAGGGATCCAACAGGCTTTCAAGTTGTTTATGGATAGGGCTGAAGTAAGGATCAGCACGGACACGGGCAATGAAGTCATTATCACCCCCTTCCTGTTTCACAACAGCAGCTGCTTGCTGGGAGAGAACACGAATCTTCTCATGGCAATCCTGTGGGAGCAGGGGGAAGAGGAGGGGAAAAGAAAAAAGTTATTCCATTGCTACTGACAGCATATGTTCATACCGCTAACTTGTGCGGGAGGGAGAAACATCAAAGCGTACTGCACTGGACAGCATACAAGTGAGAGACAGCTTGGACTGCAGTGTCTCATACACCACTATATTAAAACAAGATTTTCTTCATCCTTACGCATCTGCCCTTTGAGGCTAAAACAGTCTGAATGACACATACGTTCCTTGCTCAATTATACCATAAACTTATGACACTGCAATCCTTTACACTTCCTCAAACCCCCCAAATACTCTTAGGAGTCATTGTAGGATTTTTTTTCAGTTGTTCTATTCTCTACTTGCATGATTTTTCCAAAGATGGACTATAGTAACTGTTTCCAAAATACGCTTATGAACTGTAATAAAGAAATTCCTTATTCACCACTAGTCATCCCCTGTATAGAACATCTTGGGAGCATAACAATGTAAATAAAACCTCTACAGGTTTGGTAAAGGGAAAAGAACCTGTCTAATTTAATGAGCAGGGAGACTATGTAAACCATGGCTTACATAAGGACAGCCTGAAGGGAAAAAAGCCCTTACAAACCTGAGGGCCTTAAGACATTCTCTCCCAAACAACCCTCACATTGCACTAAGACTGGAAAAACCCTTATAACAATTTTTCTGAAACACTTCCTAATCCCTTGATTTCCTGTGGAATCAATCTGTAAAAACAAGGGAACCCAACTGTAGTAAGGGACCACCTACAAAATCAGATGTTGCCATGCTGGCCCTAAAATGCAGTCGTGGTTGCATTTACAACGATGTAAGAATCTTCTCCTCACATGTATTATCCCTGATCTATCTTCAATTAGGAAGAAAATGACCTCCAAAGGCTATCTTGTTCCACCACTGACCCACCTCAGACAAACAGATTTGTCTTCTGGATGTTTAGGGGAGAGAGCTGTTCAGTGATGGGGAAAAGAAATGAGTTTCTATGGTATGAGGTGGGAAAGCATAGGAAATGTGCTGTTCCAGAGTTCCCAGCACATGAAAACAGAACATACTAGTGCGAAAAAGAACAGATTCTGTAAGTGTACTAAGCTCTATAGATTTGTAATTAAACAGCACAAAATAGAGAGTATTTACTAAAGTATGGAATACTTCAGAAAGAGAAACAGCTGAAAAGATAATGAAACTTATCCACATGATGTGACCCATAGGAAGCTTACTCACTGGCCCAGTGACAAACATCAGAGACACAAGGTGGGACGGGGGCAGGGAAGGAAAAAGGATTTTTCCTGACTAACATCACGGGTGAGTTGCCAGAAGTGTTTCAGAGAACTAGAACCACATATCCTACTCAAAGCTTCTAGCAAACACTTTTGGTTTTACTATCTTACAAGCTTAACTTCTGTCCCATGTGGAAATAATCATAGAAGGATAAATTACTAACTGTAATTAAACTGTAAGTGAAAATAAGCTGGTTTATTCAGATGTAAATTTGATTATCAGTTTTAAACTGAATTGCAAGATTAAATGATAAGGAAATATAATCTAATTGTGTCTGGATTTATTTACTAAGGAGAACATTTAACTTCAGTTTGCTTGAACACAGAAAACTTGAATGAAGGACCATAAGCAAAGTTAATAATAAAAAGCACTATACTGAATTGGGGAAGAGTGACACATGAATGAATGGTTCACAATGGTCTTACTTGCTTTTTTGTTAACAGCACTGATTCATTCTTTTAATTTACAAGGTAGCCAACTGCCAACATGTTCCATTTAAAGAAGCTTGGCCTGTGTTCCAAGTTCCTTCAGACATTTACAAAAGGAAAACGCCTACCAGTATCTAATATAAAAACAGGTCTCCCTCTTCTCCAGCACAGCCAGCCAGATTAGCTCAAACACACAGTGTTCCTAACAGTAAATACAGATCTCCACAACTGCTCTCTCCTCAGAGAGCAGAGTCTGGCTCTGCAGCACCAGTGTAATATTATAACTCTGTGGGAGTAGGTGGTGAACAAAGAAAGGTGAGATGGTCAGGACAAGTGCTGAGGTACTTTTGTTTCTCAGGAGTGAAATGCCAGGCAGTGAACAAAGGTATTTTTGACTGCATTTGTACCTGACGATTGCCCCCTGCTTTCACCATCGCCATGATTATATTTTCTGTGGCCATGAATGGCAGCTCCTGCCGGATCCTCCTCTCAATCACCTTAAACGAAACAAAACAAACAGAAAAAAGAAACAGCATTATAGGAATTCTGTAAACAACTGGGACTCCCAGTGAAGTTTTCCTCTCCCTCTGAATCTCCAAGACTGGATAATGATGCAAAAGATAATTTCTGGTTTTGAACTTAGCTATGGAAATCCAAGTATTGAAGCTGATAATACTTAGAATCTGTATCTTGTAAGGGACATTAGTGTGGAAAAGATGTGCAATGAATTATTTTCTTTAACCTGTAGGTAGGTTACAGGACTGCACCACATCTGCCTTGACAGTATCTTTTGGTGGTAAGGTCTACAGATCCATTGTGTAGTGCAGGGGAAAATAACCTTTTCGAGAAATTTTTAATTTACTACCTTTTGGCTTCAACAAGAACCCTTTTATGTCTGTCCTACAAACAGTGAGAATACAGAGCAAAATTCAGAAACCATTTGAACCAACAGATAAAAATGTAATCCTTTGAGTGGGAGGATTTTTATACACCGGCATAGTTGCAGCATTATCAAGGATGCAACACTGCATACATTATCTCCTGCTTTACCTTTGGATATACCACAAGTCCCTCGGAGATATTCTGCAGTGTACTCAGAATGATGTCAGCTGTGAGGAAAGCCTCAGCCAGACACACGCGCCTATGAAACACACATACCCAGGGCCCCAGTTAGCAATAAAGGTCATGTTCCAGTCTACCTTGGATCCAGCTCTTTAGTTTCTGTAAATAGCATTACTGTGGCCCTAAAGCTGGAACTGTTCTCATTATAGGTGCTTCTTGTTGCTTAAAGGTCACAACCAGGAAAGCTAAAGAACATCTTATAGCAGTAGCTCTCAAGCTGGGGAGATGGCAGGCTTTCAGGGTTTTTTTTTTTTGGTCAGTAGAGAAAGGGAGAGAGATGAAGAGAAAGGGTAAAGGCGCACACAGAAAGCTCCAAGATAATTCAATGATTACACAGCTAGGAAAGAGGGCAGCAATGTACAGAGCTAGCAAACACATGAGACTATCTTCCCCTGTGTTCTGTGTTGCCCTGTCTACTGATCCTACTCTCCAAGAGTAAGACATGCTGCACTGTCACGCTGTGCTCAGTGGGGAACTGTGATCCTCCATGCATTTGGTGGGGGCTTCCTCCAAGAGACCAGCTCCTGGTCACAAAGGAAGCTCCTGACGAAAAAGAATGACAAAAACGAAAGGAGGGAAAGGAGAGGAATAGTGGGAACTGAGCTGTATCAGGCAAAAGGCTCTGTCACAATGCAGCAATTACAGCATCATCCATCTGCAACAGCTGTGCCTGGCCCATTCTAAACTGTGATCTTTTAAAATACACTAGTACTTGAACCTTATGCTACACTTAAGGCCCCCAATTCTACCAAACATTCTTCAAAAAGACTTTGCTGTTTTGTAGGTTGACTGCATTTTCTCTGGCTTGCTCTCCTTTCACAACACTATAGCTTTAACAAGAAAAATCCAAGGCATAGAATTTTTTAATTGGATTATGAAGCGGACAAAAGACCCTTTTTCTATTAGGGGAGATGAAAATAAAATTTGAAACATTCCAGTACATCTCTCAACACTTGGTAGCTATTGGGAGATAAACACACCATATCAACCAGTATCCAATTTCTTAAATTTACATTGTTTTCTGCTGCCTAAGCAGCTCTTTCCTTAAAACTAGCAACTGTGGAATAAAGTCCTTTTGGGAAAAGGTCTTCTATGCTTTCATGAAATTTTATGCAGACGTTATGTTTGTGGAGAGATTTTTAAAATAACATTCTCATCAACAATCTGAACACTAGTCTATAGCCAAAACTACTGCTGTTCATTGTTCCACAAGCCCTACATCTTAGAAATCTAAAGATCTAAAGATTTCTAAGATTCTAGGAGATCAAATTCAACAACAGAAGACTCCTTTGAAACAAAAACGTTTCAAAGATAAATATGAGCTTTATGCAAATTTAGTACTAACTGGAAAATGGAAGCATTGCATTTAATTGCTGTAATTTACTTGAAAATAATTATAGGTAACTTTTGCTCATCTCAAAATAGTCATCATGAAGAACCAGAAAACAAAGCAGAGTTTGCTGAGCAGTATCTAAAGACCTGCATAGGTTTTCATGAAACATTACTTAAAAATATAATGTTTGTGCTCTTTTTTAGGATCTGAACTACTTCTTGTAAAGAACAACTTCTTGTAAAGAACAAAGAGATGAAAATTTTCCTTAGATTATTTGGAGGGTTAAGGGATTACAGATAAAATGTTGAATTATTCTTTAAGAAGTGAAGAGGAGCAGGACCAAAAAACACATTCAAAACAGACAGGCAGGAAAATTTGAGAAATGTAAGAACTGCTATAGTATGCTGTTGAAATAGGAAGACTGGAAGAGCAATTTATTACCATGGCTTCTGCATCCCCTCCCTCTCTCTGCTGGCTTACTTTGCAGAAGATCTTGACGTTAAAAAAACCTAACAGGTTTCATCTAGTCCTAGAGAGGAAACCAGTTTGTAGTCTCTAGATTCTATTGAGACTGCTTTTCATCAAGGCAGTAACTTGTGGTTTTAGTTTAAAAATAGTATTTTCTAAATGCATCAAAAGACCTTCCTGCACAAGAGCTTCTGACATTGCTGCACTGCATGATCTAAACAAACCTGTTGGCACTGTCATCCAACGTTCGCTCAAACCACTGCACAGAGGCGGTTTGGAGGGGATCCAGCACCAGCGTCATCAGGTGTCGAGCCAGGCTGCAGCAGCGTTCTGAACGCATTGGATTCCTCTTGTAAGGCATAGCACTTGAACCTGTGAAAGGAGAAAGAGTGATGGAAACTCCTGATGATGGAAACAGGACATAGAAGTAGTGCATTCAGGAAGAAGAGATGAAGGTCCTCCCCCAGACAAGAAAAATGTGTCAGGAATCACGTTTTTGACTAAAGCCTTAAGACATGATGATTTTCTGAGGACAAAATAGAATAAAGAAAATGACACCACCACACTTCCCCTTCAGATTAGAAACATCCAAATGTGAGGAGAAAAAAAGTGACATTTTGCAATTCTGCAAAGCAGAAGGACTACCACATAAGAAGAACAAATGGTCTTAATTTTTAATGCAATATTTAGCACCACCTCTCTAGGCTACCCATGGCAACTTTAGTAGTGTTCAAGACCCCACCTGCTCAATAACATTGTCCTTCACTTATACTGCTTGCTGCCTGTTGCTCTGGTGAATGGATATCAAAACCAACCATAGAATGCAGAATGATTCAAGTAACAAATATGACTAAGGCTTAATTTGCCAATTCAATCCTATGCAACTATTTAGGGTGCCTGCCTGAACTTTCTTCCAGCCAAGAGCCAAATCTCTCTGTTTCCTTCTCCCCTTCTACCAATGTCAGATTCACATCATTAGTAGTCTTCTGGCAAGGGTTCAGCCTAGTTTCATGGTTCCAAATTTGTCTGTTTATAAAGACCAAAATGCTGAGTCAATCTGAAAACCTACAGCTCCAGTTAGCTTCATGAGGAATACAAAACATAGACCCAAGTCTTCCTCTGTGGGGAGTATGTGACTGCTTCTGCTCTCCCCCCAAACCCAGGAAGTGCAGAAATACAAATCTGATTTTACTTACTTAATATCCAGAAACCTCTGGGTGAAGTGCATTTTTTTTTCCCTTTAAAAAAGACCCAAAATACTAACAATGTCAAACCTCAGTTAATTTAAAGCAACTTCTGTCAGTGACATTTTTAAGTTTACTTAAAAGGCTGCACCAACATAAATCAGAAGATACATACACCAGTCCAAGAAATGTGTCTTGTCCCTTACCAATCTGGTCTTTCTCAAAAGGCTCCTCTATCTCCTTCAGGTTTGCCAAAAGACGAATGTCAGTACAAATCTAGAAAAAAGCCCAAGAAATTAAGAAACAGAACCAAACTAACACACACCATTATATACCCCTGCTAGTGTTCCTGGAGAAGTGTTTGCATCTGTGTCTGAGAAGTAAATTGGGACACAGTGAAAAATTTGACAAAAAAAAAAAAATGACACCGCAATCATACTTCGCAGCCTAAAAATCCCAGTCAAGAAAGCATAAGGAAAAAAAAGGTGTCCACTGTGTTAGCATGGAACAGGACTTCACAAAGGGCTAGCGTTTGCAGGGAATGGAAGAGATACCAGAAAGGAACAGTGAAAATGCATAACAAAATTACAGTGATTTGCAAAGACAGACAATGTGTGCTCACTGAACCATCCAACCCACAAAACTAAACCAGAAGAAAATACCACAGATCACTTCAGCCCAAGAGGAGGAGGAGGGAGGGAGGGAACAGAAATAAATCAATGAAAAAAATCCACAAGGACAAAGAGACTAACAGCATTATCAGAGAAGCAATTAACTAGGAGAAAACGGTGAAATTTAAAAACTCATATACCACTAGGAAAAACATTTACTCTAATTGGATCAATTTAGCATAAATTACACTAATATCTGGTGTGGAATTTGTCAACTCATCTTAGAATCTGCTCAGTAAACCTGCTTTATTAGCCACTGGTCTTAAGATCTTTGAGGCTTGATTATGCATGTACCCAGCGATGAATTTACATGACCACAAAGAGAACAGCTGAACAAGAAACACCAGTTAATATTTCCTGAGAACAGCGTTCCACATCATGAGCACCTTCTGTTCAAGATCTACAATGTCTCCCCTTCTTCCCAATGTATACAGATAGGTCACTCACCTTGTGTATAGATGCCCCAAGACTGGCCAGCACAGACAGGACTTCAATATCCACCTTGCGACTATAGGTCTGCCCTGTGACCATATAAGCCCTAAAAATAAGCACAGAAGTTGAGTGCTCCAGACAGATACAACTGTACTGCAAGACTCTGAGCAAGAAGTGACATAGCCTTTGAAGTGGAGGGTTGTCATTCTGCCCTGATGAGAACAACTTTGGCTTCAGGCTGTCAATTCTGGGCAGCTTGCAGATGGGAGAGTGAGAAGCAGAGTGAAAATGGACAGCCGTACTTTGACAGGGAGACAATTTAGGGGGTGAAGTTTCCTGTGGGCAGCTGTAACTGGGAATGGAAGACGGGAAAGGGACGCAAGTCAACAGCAGTACAGATGTCAGTTTGGCAGCTAGGGGAATCTGGGCCAACAGACAGCAGGAGTCATGCTTTGTTAACACAGATTTAGGTGACTAAGCATGCTTGTTACATACCGCTTAAATCCTGCCTTTGCAGTCACTAATCTGTCCAGCTCTTCAACCTCAGGGTGAAGAAAAAAACAAAACAGAGCTCAGAATGCAGCAACTTGGGAAGGTCAGCAACAGCAAAAAGGATCCTTTGCTTTTTGTAGTTTACTCTCAACAAATGTTATACTTGCTGGGAAGCACCCCTCCCAAAACGCTGCTCACTTCCACACAGGGCCTTGTCAGCAGGTCCCAGAGGGAATGCACTGCCCTTGTGAATCTGATGCCGGAATCTCCATGTTCCCCCAATAGCATTCCAGAGGGGAGAATCGCAAAGACTACAAGTCTACGCCCTGGGCTGTCTGACTTACTTTACTATGGTCTCCCTCAAAGAGTTGCAAGAAGCTGGCTTGAGTGCCAGTGGTGCCTTTCACACCCCGAAAGCGCAGGTCATCCCGAGCCCGCTCCAGGTTCTGCAGGTCCATGCACAAGTCCTGAATCCACAAGCAGCACCGTTTCCCCACGGTGGTGAGCTGCGCGGGTCTGAAAACAACCGAGAACAGGACGCGACTCGTTGGCAATTTGCACAGTAACTCCGGAAGGCCGCACTTTGCTGCTGAGGCCACCGCGAAGGCTCCTCGCAGGCTGCTCCCTCTGACTCCGCCGAGCCTCGGGCAACGGGAGCGACGCTGAGGCCCGGGGGCGCCCCCTGCCGGCCCGCGCCGCCCAGCGCCCAGGGCTCCGCCCTCAGGGGAGAGAAGCGGCGGGGCGGGGGGGGGGGAGGCAGAAACAGGGCGTGCATCTATCCCCCACCCGAATTCTGTTCGCCCAGGGGGCATCCTGGCTAGCTTAAAGCATTGGTGTGAACTTCTCAGTGCAGAAACATCTGCATACATGTTGCGATTTTAAATTATTCCTCTAAGGGACCACTCCTTTTTATTTATAAAAACACATTCCTCGGCCTCTGGGCAAACATGCAATAATTAACAACACTGTTAGCCAACGTTTTTTGTAAGATCTCCACGTTGAAATAAATATCTGCAAGCTTTAACCACACTGTCCCCCTGCAAATCTTTTGAGGAGAAAATGGGGGTATTCTGCAGAACCTAGAAGTCAAAGTATTTCAAACTACCCACATGAACTCCAAAGACAATCTCTATACTATTTCAAATACGCACATGAACAAGGTGCTCCTGATTAAGCTCAGACATAAAAAGAAAGCATACAAGATGTTGAAGTAGGGATGGGCTATCTAGGAGGAATACAAAGAAACAGTCATACACTGCAGGGGTGAGGCTAGGAAAGTCAAAGCCCACTGGGATGAATTTGGTGTGGAATGTGAAAGGCAACAAGAAAGGTCTCTGCAAGCACATAAGCAGGAAATGGGAAGGTTAGGGAAAACACGGGCCTATTTGTAAGTGGGGCAGAGGCCCTGCTGCTGAAGGACACAGAAAAGGCTGAGGTATCAATGCCTTCTTCACCTTAGTTTTTACGACTTCGCCTTGCATACACTTCTTGAATACTCCTTTGTACTCTTTCCAAAAGCCAAGCTAAAACAGCCCAGGGACACTCATCCAAAAAGCTGTAGAAGAGGGACCTAGGACTAGAGCCGATTGAACTGACATGGTATATACAGCAATTAATCAGAGACCTGACCTGATGGTCTCACTCTCCTTTGGGACAAATTTTAAAGTTGAGTCTGACATGACCTGTGCTTAATTTCCCTGCCTCTGGTGTTCTGTATTACTGGGGTAGAAGATCCAGGCTTACCTCAAGGTGTACAGTTTAACGCCTCTGAAAGCAAACCGTCTTCATGAAGCAGCAGATTAATCTACCCCAACAACACACCTATCCAGACTTTGTTGTCCTTTGATGCAGTGGTCTGCCTAAAAATACTTCTATTCTATCCTACCCTACCCTATCCTGTCTTATATCCTACCCTATCCTAAAAGCAATGTCAGAAGTGCTGCACGAGAAATGTAAGGTTTCCCACGAGACAGAAAACAGTATCCTGTTAAACAGAAAAATCTTTCTGATTTTTCCCAGGGATCCATATAGCAATGTATGAAAACAGATGGATACTGAATCATCACTTTAGAAGAAAGCTTCAGCTATAGTGACAGAGTAGCTGTAGTAACAAGTAGCCAGTAACAAACCTTATTAAGCTGCAGTTAAAACTAACTTAACTGACAAAAAACATAAAGAAAATGTGACTGGAAGACAGGCTTACTGCAATTTCCAGTCATGTTTTTTGAAGCAGCCCAGAATATGCATATCTATGTTTGCCAGGAAGTCATTCCTTATGAAGCTGTGTTAGAACAACTGCTGACAGCTAGTCAAAGCAACAGTTCAATTTCCTGAGACAAGTCGGGAGTTAGGCACATACTCCTTTTCTGAACCACCACCAACGTCTTGATGACGTCCAGCAGTACCAACTGCTACTGGTCAGAGATGGGAAGAAGAAGGATGAAAGCAAGCAGTAGCAGGTCAGTTTAACCAAAGCATAGCTGACAAAATGAAAGCAAAGGCTGATGGCTACTTACTGGTAGTGAGTGAAGCCCAAAGTAGGCAGGTCAGCATACTTCTCAGCAAAATCGGCCAGCCGGCTGATCACCCTTGCGAGCTGGTGGATGCAGGAAGGATAGAAAAGATGCAGAATGAGGGGAAAAAAAAAAAAACCAAAACACAGCAGAAGCTAGCATGCTTAAGCACAAAAATACTGTGAGAAAAAGGGGAGGGAAACAACTGTGCAGTCCTTCAGTGCCTCACTCTTAATTGTAGAATACGATATGTTTCATTTTTTCAGGGCATGCACATAATTTCTGCTTGCTATGGAACTCAACCGAGAGATCATACAAGTGGTTGGACTTCAGCTCAAACTAGCCTAGTCCTTGTGCCCAGCCCAGTCCTGCAGTTGGTTTATCCCTGGATATTTTCTTTATTCCTGGAATTGGTCAGAAATAACACTGCTTTGGGTATAATTGACACATGTGCAGTCCAGGGCAAATGGGGTGCCAAGACATTCAGGTCAGATAGAGGACACTGCACTATACTCCCACTATATTTGACCACAGAAAATTCTTATTATACAGCTTCTTGAATGCTGACACACTCCTAGGAATACAGTTAAGGGGATGCCTAAGCTGACCCTGAAAGCAATACAGTTGTTTTCTGAAACTAGTACCTGTGGCACAGATAAACAAGGAGTTGCTTATAATTGCCATGGTGAGCAAAGAAGCTTTGGGGAAAGACTTGAAAAAGGAAAGGAAGATAACCATTCACTTTCTTGAGAATAACCCACTTAGGAAAATCCAAGTTAAACACAGGCTGTTCACAGGACATCAGACCTGCCTGCCCACTTCTGAGACACTGTGCACAACCGCCTTCTCACCTTGGGTAGCAGCAGGTTAAACCCATCACGGAGGACAATCAGATCCTGAAAGAATCAAAGAAAGGAAGTTTGGGCCATGTCTGAAGGACCAGACATAATAGCTTCTCTCAGAGAGGACAAAGATAATTAAAATATGCTTTGTCTGCTCAAAAGTCTCTTCTTAAAATGAAAGCTCTGCTTTCCTTCTTGTACCAGAAGTTGCAGTGAACTTATGACAAAAATGCTGGATCCATCGTTGTTCCTTCTCTACTATCCACAGAAAGTCATACTGGGCAGTAGAAGACCCATTTCCACTGAGTGGGTATGAATGATTATTTTGAGATACTCAGGATGCCCAACGAATGAGAGACTGTCATTCATCCCAAGTGGAAAATGCAGGTCCTGTAGGCTAAAGACAGCAGGAAAATAAGTGCACTGATCAGGCAGCGGTCATCTTTAGTCCTTGAGACTGAGGTATAGCTAGCTGCAAGTGTCACAAGGAAGGTGGTATTACCTAAAAGCCAAACAGGTTCTCAAATGAGTAGGGTAAAAATAATTACACAGTAGCTTCCCATACGACAAAAGCGGTTGTGAAGTTGCAATGGCTCGGACACAGAGGAACAGCAATATATACTGAGAAATTAGACCTTAGTTTTAACTCAGGTTTAGACAGGTTTTTCACATTTTACAGTTCTGTAGAACAGTGGTACTTTCTTTTTCACTTAACACACTTATCCATTCTCTTGGCCACTGAAAAGCTTTATTTGCCCTGAAGTAATACAGGAATTCCAAGCAGCAGTTGAAAGCTCATGGGCTGCATCTATCAAAAGTGGCCTTGCTTGTAAGTCAGTGAACACTTGTCCCACTGGCATAACCAACGGTTCACATGTTCCTGCATGCGTTTGCAACTCATGATCCCTTATCTCCTTGAATATTTAACATGCAAACAAATCTTAGAGAACAGTTAGTTTCTTCATATCAAAAGAAAGAAGGCAAGAGGAGCTTGCCTTCCTAGGATAGCTAGGATAAAGGGGAATTAACTTCAACTGTAAAACTAATAAAAACGTCTGAAAAAAATCTATTTAACAGGAAAGTTTATGAAGAGCTATCAAACAAGCAACTGTAGCTTTGTATCGCCCAGCTCTGCAGGCAGGGAACTGAAAACATATTACCGTATTATCCCCTACATAACAGGAAGTTGCTCCAAGGTGAATGATGGCTGCAGCTTTTGGACAGCAGTGGGCAAAGGTGTGAACGTGGGCCATCACATCATGACGCAGTTTCTTCTCTTCCTCCGCTGCCATCTGGAAGTCAATGTTGTCCAGATTTGCTTCCATTTCCTGTATCTGCTCATCTGTGATAGGAAGCCCAAGGGACTGCAAGGGGAAAAGTACTTTCTATTTCTTTTTGTCTTGAAGAGACAACCCAAATTGAGACACAAGTTGTTTAGATAATTTACTCCCATATGACATCTCACAGAAGCATGGCAATCTGGCATAATCAGGAGCTGTAACAGCAAATGCTTTCATTCTAGGGTTGCCAACCTTTTCCAATAGGATAGGACAGTGTTCATGCTTAGATGTTCCTCTTGGACTTCATACTTTCCTCAATAATGTAACATCCCTGTGACAACTACGAAAATTGGGCACATGGCGCAAATTGATATAAAAATAGTACAGTTTTAACTTCTTTTAATGAAATTTACCCCTCGGGTGGGTACAATCCAGGTACCATGTGACAAGACAGCTTGTGTCAGGAAGAACTCTTTGGATCACAACTAAACCTACACAACTGTAAACAGCAGGCCTAGAACATGTGAAAAGGTACCTAAGCTTGTACCTTTCCAAAAGACCTAAAGTACTTCATCTCAGTCTGAATCTGGAAGCTTGGGAAATCAGTTACTTGATCTGGAAGCAGGAGATAAATACTCCTAGGTTCATGTTCAAAAATATTTGCTAAACCTTTTCAGCAAGCTGACTTAAAATCACAGTAAGATATCAAACCACAGACTTATACACTGGTGTAACTCTTGCACAGTTCTACACTTGCACGAGCTAACTAAGCTGAGAAAAATGTCTTTTGCCGATACTGAGAGTTTAAATGTCTCACAATGAACTTGGCATTACTGCCTTTTCCAAATTAAAATGCTATTGTCTTATGCATTAGTAATTAGAAGTCACCAGACAGGAAACTTCAACGATACAAAATATTTCAAAAGCTGGTTCTGTTCAGAATCAAACTGACTGAAAAAATGTTTTGCAGATGTGAAATCTGGAACTAGAAAAGACAGCAAGTGAAGCAGATGTGTCTTCAAGGTCCTCATCAGATAATTAGTACCCACACAGTTTAAAATATGATGCTGCATAAACAACCATGAGTGCCTGGGGAAGGCTGAGGAAAAGCATCTGGCCCCAGATTGCTGTCTTTGAAGTGTACTGATACAGACTGTAACTACCTGAAAGCACACAGGCAACTCAGGCCTTGTGCTATCTCAGGCAAGCCTTGTGTCAAGATTAAAATCTCATGCCTTGTTCATGCATTCATAATCTGTTGGGAAAAGCTGGCCACAGTATGCACTCACTGACAGCCATACAGAGAGGAAAGAAATAATCCCCAAGAAAAGGAATTCCTACTAGTCACAGGAATACATGCAAGGTAGGGTAGTGCTGAGGCAAATGCTGTTCTCATGCGTCCACAAACATCATGTGAGGCCTCTTCCCTATGAGTTTTTGCTGATATTGACAGTACCTCAGGAAGAAAGTAATTGGATGTCCTTCAAACCTGTCTACTTAAGAAAACTAAGTAGGAAAACTTAGGGTTTTCTCCAAAGCACTACAGGTCAGTGATACGCTCTGTGGATTGTCATTCCTCCGAGGCTGTTCCAAGACTTTGATGCGCCACTGTAACAACTATGACTGTTCACTCATTCCTATTCCTCAAGGAATTCCTAAAGGGCAGAGCAGAGATGGAACATCTCCTGCAAACAGAATAAGAACACTGGGATGCTCATCCAAAAAAGAACATACGACAGAAAAATAATGAAACTTAAACGGGACAAAAAAAAAAATAGATCGAGGGCTACTATAGGCCCTTATAAGAGAGAAAACATTCAGATTTCACATATGCAATACATTTTATTAGTCAGTTTGATGCTGCAGGATGTCAAAGCTACTTCTACGAGAAGGAAGAGCACCATGAAATTTGTACTTGACCTTCAAATAGCATATTGTTTAGGTCAAGAGCTCAAGATTAAAAAAAAAAAAGAAGACATGTTAATAGAAGTTTCATGATACAAATGAATTTATGCTAAAAAAATAAACTAGAGTTTTGGGATGTGTATGAACTTACATGCTTCAGGTCTTAACCCAAACTAACGACTGTCAGTTGGGAAAATAGTTTAAGGAGCTCTCTCTTACTAATCACAAGCTTTGCTGAGTCTCCTCTTTCAAACTCCTGTATTGCCTGCTCTAAGGAACAAAATACCAACTGTAAAGACTTTCTTTCTAATCCAGTTTCCAGTGAAGTAATTTTTCAGTTCTTGTTTCACATATTCCAAGTGCACTACTTGAAAATATCTCCCACAAGTAGGGTGAATATTGAAACCATTTGCCCAGTCCTGTACTTTACTTAAAACTTCATTCCTAAACTGCTTGTCCCCTCTTTTACTACTTCCCTGCAACTTTTGGAAAACCTATGGTAAGATCTTCCTAATATTCTGATTTACTACAAAACAAGAGCAAGTACTGCCCACAGTTCATTCCTTTTTCTTTTAATGTACCCAGAAATAAATATTGGAGAAGCAACATATAAATGTCTTGAAAGTGAGGATAAGTACTGGAGTAAATATTGCCCATAGTTCATTATTATTTTTTTTTTATATATGCCCAAAAGAAATACTATGTATCTTCTATAAGGAACCTGCTTATAACTAACTGATCACTGACAGGGCTAACAGGTGCTGAAAGTAGCTGACTCTTCCTCCTTTGGTCCAAAGCTGACATCAGAAGACAAACTCCCTTGGAATGAGGAGACAAATAAAAATAGTCTTCCCTCTTCCCACTACAGAAAGGGTGCTCAAGAAATTGCAAGATCTGTCTCTACCTTCTGGGCACAAAACTATGGTGGCAATGGGAGGGAAAGCAAGGGTCAAGAGACACGGGAACCCCAAGTTCAAAGCTTGGGTGTAGAAATCTAGAAGTCTCACACCGGTTCTTTCAGCAGCTTGCTTTCTCCTGTTGGGCAAGTCGCGTGAAGTATTTTGGTCTTGAACAAAAAGTGATGATTATCTGCTGGAATTGATATGACAGTGTTTAAATTATCATGCTTTTGAACATGCAAAGCTCCTTAAGCATGCATTGTTGGTATTGACACTTGCTATACTAGATGAGATGTGCAGTCTGCTCACTCCAGCATCTCAACTGTGACAATACCTAGCATGTAGTATTTCAGAAGGTGACTCCTATTTAACACAGCTGTATAATTACATCTTCAGCCTCTAAAACACCACATTTGGCGCAGCATACTATCGATGAGGCCACTGTAGGGGGTATGATCCTTGAATGGAGAAGGAACACATTAATGACACTGTGTACCACTTACTCATTCTCCAGCGTGGTGCTTCTCTGCCCTTACACTAACAGCCAGACCTAGCGCTTGGATTGCTTCCTAACAACCGCAGCACTTCGAAAATGGAAACAGAAGGACTCTACAAAACAAATGGGCAACTATTAAGTCCGAAAGTAAAAGCTATTCTGGCAGAAGGCAGAGTAGATTTGTGTGTTTTTTCTTTTGTTTTTTTGGGAACATGTTACAGCTTTTTTCACTGTCAAAAACCTGATACAAGTCTTTCTCTCAGTCACGAGGAATCAAGTTAGTACATCTTAAAAACTGACTGTGTCTCAACTAAGAAGTAATAACGGGCTGTACACATACCCCTAACTGGGACCAAATTCAAAGAAAGGAAGTTTAGCTTAAACTACATTTAAAAAATGTTAACACTATAGACTCTACTAACACAACAGCTTGCAATCATATGATAACATACCATTATTGCTTCCTAATAGCCAAATTGATAGCAATCTTTTGTGCTGTCAGGTATCTTTTTTGGTGGCACTCAGCCTGTCAGAAATGTCATAAGCATTTCTGGGGTAACTGTTCTGCTCACTTTGGCCAAAACTAAACTTATCTTAGAAAGAAGGGCTATCTAAAAACAACTGGCTGCAGATGCGAGGGGTGGTCCAGCTGACACAGACTGGCAGCAATCGGATTGAACGAGAGAGCATGTTTCATCAGTCACACCTCCTGAAAAGCAAACAGCCAAGCGCTTAAGGAGGACACTAATGTTTGCTCAGCAGGCAACCCCCCCGCCCCAAAAAAACCCCAAAACTGCTTAGCAAAGCTTTTACAGAACTAATTTCACAAAGAAGGTAAAAGTGCGAGGGGGAGGGTATGAGACAAGAAGAGGTGATTTGCTGGTACTCGGAGGATTGCGTACAAAGCGTTGTGTAAAACTCGGCTTGCACGCTCCCCCCACCGCCACCTCCTCCCGCTGAAACACGCGAAAGGGCGCCTGAAGGCTGTCGTGGTCAGCTCTTCCCGCTCGCCCCGGGCAGACCCAGGCCGCTGCTCGGCCTCGTTTCGCCCAGGGCAGCTCCGGGAAGGCACGACGGGCGGTTCCCGCGCCGGGGCCAGCCGCGCCGCAGAGACCCGACGAGCGACGCGCGCAAAGCAGAGGGGCGGCGAGCTGCTCCCGCCGCCACCCCTCGCACCCGCCGGTAACCGGCCCTGCCCCGCCAGAGCCCTCAAGGGTCACTGAAGGGAAGCGGGACCGGGGCGTGAAGACGCCCCGCCACGACAGTGTGTCCCCGCCCCCGGCCCAGCCTTCATCTCTCGCCAGGGCACGGAGGTGGCGCCGGGCCGCTCCCCCACCCGCCCCGCCTCAGCGGCCCCGTCCCGCCGTTACCTTCTCAGCCTGGGCGAGGTAAAGCCAGAGGCGGCGCCAGGTGCCGAACTTCTTCCTCTCGCTGAAGTTGAAGCCCATCTCGGCGCTGGCGTATCGCGACACCAGCGGAGAGCGGTAGCGCGCCAGCGCGTCCTCCTCGGCGCCGAGGGTCGCCATGGCAGCAGCAGCGGCGGCGCAGGGCGACGGAGCGATCGCTGCCGCCCGGGGCAGGGCGGCCGCCGGCGGCGGGGTATAAGGGCGGGCGGTGGCCCCGCCCCGCTGTCGCGGCGCCGCGGGCGCAGGGCGGGGGAGGCCGCGCGCGGAGCGCCGGTAGGGAAGATGGCGGCGAGGGCGCAGCGGCAGGATACACGGCTGGCAGAATAAACGTGCAAAAACCACGAGTAGTAAATGCTTAGCAGCCAAACACATTTATTAGTCTTTTTCTTTTTTTCCAGGAACCCAAAAATATTTTGTAGTTATAATGTAAGCAACTGAGTTGCACATAATACAATCATATCTTTCAAAAAATAAAAATAAAATAAAAACAAAAAAGCTGTTTAAAAGCCCAAAAAAAACCTTCAGAAAACTTATATAAGTATTACACCATCTCTGTTTCAATGAAATGACGACGACTTAATTCCTTATTACTCTTAACTTGTCACACTCCAATAAAACATCACCCTTTTGTTTTTTTCTTTTTTCTTTTTTTTCCTTTTTTTTTTTTTTTCCCCTAAATCCAGCATGAGAAATACAGTACCTGCTATGGCAAAAATACACATAAAATGCAACATTTCAGCTTATTTGTACATTAGTAGAGTTTAAACATTTTATTGTTGGTTTTTTCTTTTTAAGTGAACCAGTGATTTTAAGTACCACTATACTAAAAGTAAAATAAAAATATAGAAAAGGAGGAGAAGGGGGCAGCCAGCCATACAAGAGCACCTTCTAAAGTGCTGAGTTTCTGTGTCCATGGAAAACCCTTAGGAAGTTCAAACATCGGTGAGCACAGGGGATGGAAATTAAGATAAAATCTGGATATGCAAGACATTGTGTGATCTCCTCTACATTCTCCCCATTTGTCCTGTATCTTTCTTTACTGCACACTAGAGGAGGAGGGGAGAAACCAGAACTATGGTAAGAGTTTTAGTAAAGGAAGCCATTTCAAGTATAAGAAAAAATAAACACTTATAGGTAACTTGCAAATAGCATCAATATACACACAGCCACTATTTTTATTATTACCATATCTGCTTTTGGGGGACAGTGTTTCAGGCAAGAAGACTTTAGCTGTACCTTCCTGTTACCTATTTATGTGCAAAGTAGAAAAGCTGCCTTTTCTAATCCAGCCATTTTGGACATCGCTGATTTTCTGGTCTGCAACCTCCTCACTCCGTTTTGTAAGGAGAGAGGAAGGTGGCATTATTTTACCAAGAAGACTAGATGAAATGAATCTATTTCTCCATTCCTCTTCCAGACACACCCTTCTCTCATTACTTGTTTGCAATGAAGAGAAACTCGCCAAACATCTGATGCCCACCATTAGCCAGTTTCCTGAACAGGTAGAAGGCATTTACCTTTGTAAACATAATCCCTTATGTTTGTGGAACTCAAAGCAGCATTTCATATCTCCATCCAAGTGGTGGAGATGTAAAATAGATCAGAACACTCCCCCATCACTGCTTTCCTTCCTCCCCTCCCCCCGCCCCTAGAAAGATTACATTTGGTTACTTTTGTTAGAAGGTGGGGTTTTTTGGTTCTTTGGGGAAATACTTAGGCATTTAATTCAAAGTAAACATTACAGAATTACCATCAGCAGTCATACAGCTGTTTGTTCTGCTTTCCAGATGAGAAAGAAAAAGCACTGTGCATCAGATATTCTGCGTGTTTTAGACAGGATGTGGCAGAAATCCAAGATACACGTGTGTAAAACCCACAGGTGCACATGCATCATTTCAGCTTCTTTCTCTGCAGAATCACTGTATACGCTTCACCTTGAGCACTAGCATGAGATGGACAGGGTGGCGTATGGCAACAGTAGAGAGATGTTCCTAAGGCCACGGGGAGCAATGCAGGACAGAGGACCAGGGAGCATCAGATACAAAGGTTTCACGTACAGAAACCATATTCTTGATATTTCAAAGGCCAAATTCCAAAAGCCATGGGCTCATATGCACATCCCTGAGACGCACATCCAAGAAAGAATAAACAGCGACCATGTGATTGGAGAGGGGAGAAAGTAGCAGAGGTTCCCTGACAGCTGTGGGATTTACCCAAAAGACCTCTTCCCCCACCACCCTCCCAGAGACATTCTAGGAGAGCTGTAAGGCATATATACACAAGCAGCATCTACTATCATTCCCTCTGTTCCTATGTTTTATTGGAAGGTGATGGCTTCTGTATATCGTGGACAAGAAGAGACACTGCATTTGAAGTGTGACTGGTAAAACACTGAAATTAATTCAGGGAAGGAAACAGAAAGCCACTCTGCCCTTCATCCCTGGAGCAGCAGCATAAAGTGGCAAGGTTCTTCATACTACAGTCCCCTCTCTGGAACTATACACCACCATCTCCCCTTCCTGATGGCAGGAAAAGATGCGTCCACTTGCAGGATGACATTACCAAAAACGCTACTTAGAGGCAGGGAAAAATACACTATCTGATTCCAATTCAGTGATCTGGTGAAAGAAGCAGCAAGCTCAAAGTACTTCAGTCAAGTCTGAAGCTTATCTAAAAGTACAACTAGAGACATGTCACCTGTAGCAACACTGTCATAACTAGAGTAGGAGAAGGAAACTGGCATAAAGACAGAGGAGGAGTATGAGTAACTGAATCTCCATCAACTTGTTGTTTAGGATGAGTGTCTGATGGCTTTAATCATTAAAAATAAGGTTATCTCCCTCCACACAAGCAAACAACATAACAAAGAATGAGCAATCTTGCTGTGAAAATCTCACAACACTTCTATCATGCTTTTATCTTTAAAGCACTTTACAAACATTTACTAGTTAATCCTCACAAAAGCCCTGTGAGGTAGGTAAGTATTATTATCACCCCCGCTTTACTGACGAAAAAACAAAGGCAAAGTAGTTAAATGACTTGCCCAAGGCAAGGGAACAGTAAGGGCCGATGTTAAAATTCAGGAGTTCCAGGCTTCTGGTTCTGTGCTCAAAACCACTAGTTCAAACATCTTTTTAGAAAGGAGATAACAGATGGAAATAAAAGCCCATTAAGTTTAGAAGAAAAGGTAATATTTAAAAGGTTACATCAGAAAGGGAAATGTACCACGAGGTATTTTTGTGAGTTTAAACTTCAGGTTGTTTTTTTTTTTTTTTTCCTTTTCCTTTTCTTTTTTTTAAAGGCAATCTGACAGAGTGGAACCCTGATAAGATCACATCTGCAAGGCAGGCACAGATGCGAGCGTGATCATCAAGTCTTTTACTTATTACAGTACTGTGAACGTCAACAAAAATATAATTGCTGCATGAAAACACTGAATACAGGCAGGATAATCTCTCAGTTTATGACATTACATCTAAGATAATGCCAAGGATAATGCAGGTACCACGGTACACCATGGACAAAGGAAAAAGTCAAGTCAAAGGGTCCCTATGAAGATGACGAAGAGGGTAGTGATATTTACATTTTTCTGAGGAGACTGCTCCTGAAAGCTCAGCAAGCTTTAAGGAACACATGTAATTCACAATGACTGCATTTTGGAGATGTGAGGAAGTGAATCCTTTTTTATGACCATTATGATACCACCTTATAGTAAAAAAGGATCAATTCTTTTCAACAGAGGGCCTTGTCTACACATCAGTCTACATTCCCTAAAATTTCACACACTGCCAACATTAATGCCAAGTCACCAGCAGTAACACCAGACAAGAAAACACTGGTGGCTGCTGATGTTGAAAAAACACAGTTCACATAGTCGTGCTTTGATCAACACTAGAAAGTTAAGTACTACCTCTACCATCTTGTCCATATCTGTGCTGTTACTGTATGAGCTGTGCCAGAAACAGCAGCAAAGAAAATCTTAGGGAGAAAAAAGTGTAGATAGGAAAGACCATCTGTGTTCCAATTCTCCTGGAAGAGCGCAAGGACTGTTAGAATAGAAAATAAGTAGTATATCCAAAAAACCAGTGCCTATGACACTGTGTTTCCTGAGCTTGACAAGGGCCAGAACACAGGAGGCGGTAGATGATTTCCCAGGTAGAGCTGGTGTCCCGTTCACCCTATTGGCCCTGGGTTAACACTGCACAGCTAGAATTCACAATCCTGCATAAGGTTTAGAGCTGCTTTTGTTTTGCAGTCAACATTAGTTTTCCAAATCTCTGCCCAGTTACCTCCTGGCCAACTTCCGAGAAAGAGAGGTTCTTATCAACTCCTTTTTATTTCAAAGTTATCACCTCCCCACTTCCCCAAACTATAATGGATATACCATGGACACAGAAACTCCTAAACAGTTGAGCAAAGCTATCTTTGTCCCCTACACCCCTTTTGCAGAATGCATAGTTTACAATTCACTTACAAAATAAAGAAGCAATGCTGACCACATATGGGACCTTTTTTTTGAAAAAAGAACGAACAACCTCTTCTTAAGTTCAGTATCAAAATTCACATTTGCATAATAATACATTTCAAGGCCATTAGAGAGGAATGAGAGCGAAGCAAAGAAAACTGCAGAGTCTCTCCTCTTTGTCTTCCTGAATAGAGCTGAGGGATCCCACTGGAGTTTCTTTTCAGGGTGGGAATTATGAAGAGCTACAGTGACAGCTCTTGATCTTGTACACCTCATGTTTTGGGTGGGACGAAGAGGTGAATTATTAGGAAAAAAAACAAATGGAAGGAGACACTGCAGATTCCCATGTTTAGCTACAAACAGCTTCAAAGAAACAAAAAATTACTTCAGATTTTTTTTCCTTTTAAACACTTCTACCTCACCATTTCAAAAACTCTTTTTTTTCTTGTGTAATACCCTGTTCATTTAAATGGCAACATTAAGTGTGCTGGAAGTTGAAGGGTTGAAAAAAAAAATTTTTCCTGTTTTCTTATCAGGACACGGACAGAGAGGGTAAAAGTGTGCCTGCACCCACTATTTAACAGAAGCTACAAAACATCATCTTCTCTACATGTATAAATTTGTCTCAAACATCACTGTTTCAACTCTCCAGTGCTTACAAAAAATAAAGCCACACACACTCACACTCATGCACACAAACATAAAGAGAAGCCACATAATACATATACAAACTCAACCTGCAATGGCAGACTAGCCTAAAACTATCAACAGCTTCTGTGCATCACACGACATCCCTTTGCACCCCCCACCCCGATCTCTACCACATATGAATACGTATTGTGCAGTGTAGAGACCAGCCCAAAGATGCTGCTTGTCAAAAGGGACCAGTGGGCTGCAATCTCGATGTCTGACCTCTTGAAAGAATAAATTGACCATTGTCTCCCCTCCAGCCCAAGTGGTCGCCTCAATTAGACAGTCACTATACTCACAAAGGCACATTCATAAATACCACATTTAACTTACTGCTTGTAAAAACATAGGAGGAAAATGTTAAGCGCTTATACCCCAACCCATCCCTACTGACCCAGCAAGAAGTATCACAATAACGTATCACTTGGTGAGACCTTACTCTACCTTTAGAAGGTACGTATTAAAGAAGTCTTCCAACACCTCTTTTAAAAATTTTTTTTTGCATAAATGAATGCTTTTTTTGTTTTTGGCTTACATATTTTGGAATACAGCACACTCACTATAAAGCTCTGTTGTAAGGCTACCCCCTAAAGTAAGGCTGTTCTACCTTGGCTTGCATTTTCACTTCATTTAGCTTCTTCTCCACACATTCCCAAAACAAAACAAAAAAACCCACACAGCGCCTTATATAGAAAGGGTAAGCCATATCTGGCAGGGAGAGGGAGGGGAAGGAAAGCACATATCATAACCATGTTACTAAAATAGCTATTCTAACAAGCTGTGCAACCTGCTCTTACTGCTCAACAGTAAATGATGAAGAAAATGTTCACTTATGGTTGTGTTTCATCTGAAACAGAAGAAGCTTCCACTTTGTCTCAATTAAAAAAAACCCAAACAGATTAAAAAAAATTAGGAAGTTAGTTCTGTGAATGCAACAACACACACTAATACCCAAGAGGAGACATTTAGTGCTCAAGGAAACATTTCTTGCTAAGCACTGCCTCCTTGTATTGTGCATCCATGCAAACTTCTCCAGTCTCTTTTCTTCGCCTCTGCCCACCACAGTCAAGAATGTTTGATGCAAATATACTTAACGCTGGCTGGCACAATGCATTCTTCTTTTTTTTTTTTCTCTTTCCTTTTCCCCTGGAGTGCTCTGTATTCATTTACAGAAAGGCTGTCAGAATCAAGTCAAAAACTCCTTTTCTCACTACAAAGTTAACAGGAGCCCTAACACTGCTGAATGTCATCAGTCCCAACTGTCACACATACAGGGCAAAAACGGCTCTTCGCAGAGGGCACTTGATTTGCTAGAAGCTTGCTTATATAGCATAGGATTCTGGGAGACTTTTAGAGAAAAACTTCCCTGCATAGCTCGATGAAAAGCAACAGGCACGCAAACCGTGGATGCAAACGGACATTGTCTGCTGCGTGCCACAGATGAAGCTGCAGCTTATCTTGGCCTGACAATAGTTTTAAAAATAGGCTCCAAACCATCAGGAGCTGTGGCGCTTTTTGTAGCACAGATGAAACCTTAAATCACTTTTCATATAAGGATTAGAAGCTATAGTTACTACATCACAAACTTTAAAGTCTCACATAACACCACAAAATAGAGAGCTATATTTTAAACAGGACCCTGACTCAGTTTTAACAGCAATGTAGACAGACCCTTGAATTCTACTGTAGACAAAGCTCTGCTTGGTGAGTCACTACAAAACGGACCTGTTTCCTATTACCTACTGCAGGGGAACTTTGGTAAAATTCAGCAACACTGGTATTTACAGTGATGGGACATTTATGCAAAACATTGTGAGGGACATGAACTAGCAAGGCTGCTAGAAATCTCCAGTTAGGCTCCTGTCATTTAGCCCAACCAACAGCTCTGCTCCAGCATGATTTTTGCTTTGCGTTTTAGGTTTGGATGTGAATTCAGGACAACAGGGAAACTCAGCTCTGTCTACACTGGGAAACTTTACGTATTTCTCCCCATTACTGTTAACATCCTTCTGCCACAGGTAGAAGACTAGTACTGGAGGTGAAAGAAAAGGAAGAGAGTTTGGGTTTTAAACATCTGTATTTTGATCACCACAGGAACGACTGATATGATCTAACTAACAGTATCGGTTCCTAATATTGCAAAAGAGCAGAAAATAAACTAGAGAACTGAAATGGTATTTTGTGCAAAATCAATTTAGACAAACCAACAGATTCTGCATATGTTCTTTCAGACTCAGGACCAAAGTTGCACTTCAACAGCATTTGTTTAATTTATATTTTTTTTAGAGTTCATTTCAACTTACATTTTCTTGGCATTACTTTCCTGCCCGCAAATACATGCATGCATATTTACAGATAAGAAAGCGGCTTCTGCTAGTGGAACCTTACCTCTTTAGAAAGAAAAAACTACTTCTTAATCAGGACTCATACCCTGAGATGCTAACTGTCCACCACAAAACCAGCATTTCAATCCACTTGAGAAATCTGGATACTAAGGTCACGTGATTTACAGTGAACGTGATATATGCACAGATACTTGTTGCACTGGAAATACAACAGGTCCTCATCTGCTACCTTGGCCCTGATCCAGCTAAGGTTTACTTACACAAAGAGCCCTTATCAGAGCAGTACTCACTCATTTAAGGTCAGTGGGACTAATTCACATGAGGATCACTCCTGATTTCCTGGACCAGACTTTGACAAATTTGGGTATCTCAGATATGAGAGTAAAGTAAACAGGAAAAAATACGCAAACAGAATTAGGCTTAAGAGGTAAATGTAGTAGAGAATGAAGCAAAAAAACCAACCAAACAAAAAAGCCCTACAGTACTGTTTGGATGCACTACTAAGACACAGCGGAAGATGTGGCAGCATTTTTAGGAAGAAAGAAAAGTTCTAAGGAATAAATGTTTAGAAATTTCATGGCCAAAAAAAAAAAAAGAGGCCAACTTAATATAAAGATTCAATTGTTATGTAATCTTTGAGGTGATTATCCCAGCCAGTTTGTTGAAAACAATCTGTTTATATTGCAGAGGGAAACCACACTTGGCTTAATATTCTTGTTCATTACACAAGCCACTTAACATGAAACAAAATAAAAAAAACTTGTGAGAAAAACCTGGCACCCTGTGATTGGAAAAAAAACCCCAAACCAGCAAAAAACCTACTTTCAAGGCTGCTGGGCAAGTGTCCAGGTAAAAGCACAAAAACACTGGGAAAAGATAGCATGTCTTCCAAAGTACACGGTACTAAAACTGCTTTCCAAAGTAAATGTCAGAGGTCTCAACACAGGTTTCTGAGCTGTACCCCATTTTTTTTTTTCTTGCTAGACTTTGTTTCACTGCTAAAATGAAATATTCAAATGGTGCAACGAATTCTCAAACATATTAAAAAACTCCCAGCTTGATACACACTGCAGAGTGCGGTAAGCAAAGTGGCTGGTAACAAACGGATACTTGCTTAGAAGACTGCTAAGATGTTTTGTTTTATTAAATGAATTAAGCACTGATGGATTCAAAACCAGGAAAAAACCAGGAATACCGAAACTACCTGTGAAGTATGTATATGTTTAAACTGTATAACCTGGAGAACCTAAAATAAGAACAAAATTATAAAAAGACTTCTGCTTGTCACTTGAGAAAGTAAAAAGTGTTTTTCAGTGAAAGATATTATGATGGATTTTTATCTGGAAAGAGATGTTCATAGTCTATTCCAAGCCGTGCTTTCCTCAGCCTCTCTTCCCTACCTTCTTTGTCAATAGACAAAACTAGATGCTGCCACTGATTCAGTCCCTGGAACAGTTTTGTAAAAGCCCAGAAGTACCTTACCATCAATTCCTGCTGACTTTTTGCTGTTATGAGCTCAAATGGTAGCAGAGTATTTACAACGTTCAGCCATGGTTGTCCCCAGAAGATATATCTGGTTAGCACAATGCTCAGAAATCACTTGCAATGGGTGGGAGTGCCATGACTAATCCATACTAGCAACATCATGATTAGCTACATACAATCTGGAGAGGAACAGACCTGTCAAGTGTAGTTGAAAAACAGTAAGATTAATGTTGCTTTAACAATTTAGGAAAACTACCACCGAGTAGACAGTCACCAATGTATGCAGGCCTGCACGTTTAGAGAAAGGAGCAGACTGTTGTACTACAATAGCTTTGGACCCAGCAGACTGCTGAAGCTCCAGACTGCCAACCCTTCAGCAGTCAGTGCTGCTTCCAAGTGACTGTCAAGCTCCTGGGCTCTTTTTGACTAAATCCTATGATTTCCTCTTTTAGGACACTGCTGATTTGATAAAACACAGCCTCTAGCAAAGCACTCAGAAATTCTCTCTGTAAAATAAAAATATAAAATAAAATCCCAAACTCCCTAAATAAACCCTCCTTCTACTGGACTATGACAGGATTTTTTTTTTTAAAGCGCAATATTATTGATGCATTATTTTCAACACACAGGTATACACTCAGGTGTGTACATGCAGCACAACATGAAAACACTGGGCAACTGATATGAAAAGGACAGGAATTTGGCATCTGATTTCTTTTAATTATAAAAAGTTCTCAACTACTGTTATGTAACTCATTGCACAACATGCTTATGCAGCATGCTCTTTTTCCTTAAGAACGGGTACATTATTTCCATGAAGTGGCTATACTGCCTCACTTTGCCTCATCTTCCCTCCCTTCCCCTACTGTAGGGCATGTGGGTGCATGTAAAAAGGCACTAGCGCGGTTTTTGTGGTTTGAGCCTAGCCAGTTCAGGCGGAGTAAGCCCCTGACCCTTAGAGCTGGGAGACAAAAAGTTGGCCATCCCAACACCGAATTCTGAAGTTCAAGACTTCAGCCTTGACCCTAACAGCCAGCAGCAATAGGGTGAACAGAAGAGTTTAACAGGTATTTCCCTCATATAAAACAAAACAGAAAGACTGGGAGGTGGGGTGGGTGAAGAAAAGCAAGCAGCAAATCTCCAAGTGGGGAATAAACTGACCAAATAGCTGAAAACAGGAAAGCTGATTTCTAATGTACATCTTACTGGAGTTTTTCCATATTCCCTCCTTCTTCTGTACTGAAAAAGGCAGGATAACAAAACCACTTCATTACTGGACATTGTCAGCACTGGTTTTCTTTAGAAAGTGGTTTAAAGAAGCACCATCACTTATTTCCTGCTAGTCCTCCTAACTGAGGACTCTTTCAGTTAAACTATACTGCATTTCAATTAGGTTTATAGTTTCACTTCGCTTTTAAAAAGGTGCTTGGAAGAGTATTTTCATTTAGTTTCAATTGAGAGGGAACAAAGCAATAGATTTCCATTCACACACTTCTCTTTTCCATGCAACTGTACACATGTCTGCATGAGTAACAAAGCTCTATAAATGATAACCCTTCTTCTCCCACAACTTGTTTAAGATTAAAAAGAATTCCTGTTGCTGATATTGAGAAGTTTTCTTAATGTATTTTAATTTATACAGTCTTTAAAATTCTTGATCCCCTGCTTGACAGTAACATTTGGAGATTTTTTCTTTTTTTCTTTTTCTTTTTATTTTTTTTTTTAGCATTTTTATTTTAAAGTAAAAACTTTCAAACATTTTGAAGATTCAGGAACTTGTAAAAGTTTATCAACAAGAAACAGCCATCTATCTAGGATAAGATAAGGTTAAATAAACCATCTTCAAAAAACTGGCTTCCTACCCTAGAATTCCTGAGAATGCTTGCAAATTTAAAGCAGGAAAATAAAATGTTAAAATAAAAACAAAAACACTGTTAAATGCTCCCAGAGTTAGTCTTCATCTAAAATATATATATGCACTTTTTGGTCTTTTTTTTTTTGTACGTTTTAATTTTTTTCCCTTTAAGCTTACAATGGAAGAACAATTTAGCTTTTCTTTTTAAATATTTCAAATCCCTCATTATGTCTTGTAAACAAGAGGGGCTCTAGCACCCGGCTTTCACCGTAGTATCGCAATGAACTCAACTAGCCCAAAGTGCAGGAAAAGGGACCTTAGGGCAGGTTGGGAGAGAGAAGTGAGGGTGGAACACAGCAATGAACCAGCATGTATAGCAAATCATGTGACAGAACGGATACTGGCTTACTCAGGCCAAAGGTGATTCACTAGGAAGTACTGCTGGCACAGGACTTTTAAGAACCTGCTCTTCGTGTCTGAACACAACTGGTCTTCGAGCAGAGACTAGCAGAAACAAAGCTTTATGGATGTGTGCATGCGAGGGGCACTAGCTAACAGGAGTTGGAAGAGAGCATTTTGTTTCTTTGTGCATGGTGGGATGGATGAAGGAGACATGATAGAAAAGTATACTCAGAAGGGGCCAGAGTATGCTGCACACTCCAGTTTACTAAACAAATACAAACCTACTCATACTTTTTGTCACGTAACAGTTTGCATACAAATCTACAGGCATGTGTATATATATGCAGCATTTCCCTCAGTCAGTCTTCCTTGTGACATTGGGTTTACATAGAAAGGGCGAATTAAAAAAAGCCACGCAACTCCCTAGCCCTTCCCTCCCACCCCCAGCACACAGGCATACATACAACATGCATGCGCGCACGCACACACACACACACCCCTACGTTACTTGAATCTGGTTTTGCTTCTCCCCACCCAACCCATGCTTAGAGTTAAATGTATTAGACATTGTTGTATCCTTCAATGAAAACGCTGAATAAAGAGACTCCCCTATCCTACCCCCCAGCTAATAAAGCCCAAGCGCTGCTACCACTGAGGGCTGGAATGGACAGGTATGTGCTGGTACAGAATGTCGGCACTTTGTTAGACAGTATAACGGCTAGACAACACCACATGGAAGTCCTAGCACTTACGGAAAAAGTACCGGCATCTCTCCTCCCTCCTCTCCCGGCCCCACCCCCCTGAAAGACTTCCCACTTTGTGTCAAGGGATGTTCCTTCAAGTCTGCTACAACTCTTTTCACAACAGGTCTTAGAAGTTTTGTTCCCAGCGCACACATGCACGCACACACTGGCTATCACTGTGGATTACAGGTCACCCCTATCCTGCCCAGAGTACTACTACACTGCTGCTAAAAAAACGCCAAACCTTTCCTTAAATACAGAAATTAAAAAGCAACAGTACAGAAAAAGTAAAAACAAAAAACAAAAAGGTGCAATACTTTTTTTTAAAAAAAAGTCTTTGCTAGTTATATACCTCCCTAAGCAAAACCACATACACAGGAAAAAACACAACACAGAGAAACAAAAGGAAACGTTTGAAGTACACACTGGTTTAAGAACATTCGTAAGTAAACGTTTCTGTCAGTGATGGTCTGGCGCTGTAATACACCAAGGCCTGGCACAGGTAACGCTCACCATGAAGGACGAGGAAAGGACTTAGCTGCATGTGCTTTCAGGAGATGAGGCAGGCCGGCCAGCAATTTGCTGACACGATTTATTTTCTGTCAGTTTTAATACAAGCAGTAAATCAATTAAAAGGCTAATCTGGTTGGGCTGGACTTTCAAGCTTTTGATGGATTCTTCAACAACGAATGTGGGTGCCTATTTATAGGTTTGGGGGAGAAAAGAAACACTCATCTTTTTTTAAAAAGGTACTGAATCTTGAGAGAGACTGAAGAGAACATTTGCCTTAGCCGCACAAAAAATGGCAATGTCTTCTTTCCTCCCCTTTTCCCCTTGTTGGAAGAAAAAAAATGGCTTGCATTATATAACAAACATTCTAGGGTTCACCCAGTACAAAACCCCCACATGCAGACATAAATAAATAAATACACTGCTACTCAAAAGACAACATTGGCTCCCCTCTCACCAAATCCTTTGGATATGGCAGTGTTCTGCTCTACCACAGGGTTAGAACAAGGTCTAGGAAGCAACTACCCACTCAATATGATTCGCAGACTCGAGATAGCACCCTGCTAAAAGGAATTTAAAAAACCCTACTGACAAATTTTCATCCAGCCCAACTGGATTCTGCTTCAGCCTCAGGGACTCCACCATGCTTGTCTTGTTTTCAGAATCAAGACATGCAGATGGCCAGCCAGCCCGTAGACCATCAGCAATGCAGCGTTTCAAGATTATATATATAGAGAGAAAAAAATGCACACACACGAACATGTGCACACGCACTCACACAGAAACAAGCACACGTGGGCAGTTACATGTGCCAGAACACACTGGTACTTATCAACCAGCCAATCACAAAGTGTTGGTTTTTTTGTTTTGTTTTGTGTTTTTTTTTCTTTTTTTTTTTTTGTGGGTTTTTTAATTTTTTCTTTTTTAATTTTTTTGTTTTTAAAGTGAGGCTCCGTCAAGTCTTCCCCTCCCCCCTCCCCATTTTTTTCCTTTTGAACCCCTCCCCTACCCCAACCCAACATGGTAGACCTAAGGACGGAAACACACCCAGTGCAAACAAAGTTAAAAAGCTATTTTTTCAGTATATATGTTTCTTAGCAACAACTTCCGTATAACATGAAAAAGTGAAAAACTAGAAACTAATTTTTTTAATTTTTTGTGTTTAAATTTAAATGGTATGTGTACTTGCTTCACATTGTCTTTCTAAGTTGGCGTTCATGATTCAAGTATTTCAAGAGTGATATGTTCTCTTTTTGGATTCATATTCCAAACGAAAAAACTGAAGTTATATAAGGGAGGCAACTATGTGCTCAGACAGTCTGTCAATGACCCACCTTTTTTTCTCTCTCCGTTTTCTTTTTTCCTTTTATAAATGTATTTATTGCAAGTTGAAAAAAACGAAAAGGTCAAGTTAGTGCTGCTGCTGTTCCAAAAAAGGTCACGAGGTCAGAGTTGAAAGTTCTAAGTTCAGATTGAATCCGACCCTCCTCCCAGAAGGTCTCCAGGTAGTAAGGGAGCAGGGCTGCCCATTCTGTGTGGATCCTCTACGCTTGGGACCCCCCACAAGCTTGAAGAATAGTTTGGGGGACCCCACAACGAAGCGCCAGTGAGATCACCCCCACTGCTGCCGCCACCGCCACCACTGCTCCACTGCCCAAGCCCTGTTGACCCACCAAAGAGATTCAAAGCAGGTCCAACTGGATCTGTCTGGTTCTGTCCTGTCTCCAGGGATTGCCAGCCTGCTGTGGGTGCACTTGGGGTTGCTGCAGGTGTAGGGGGCTGAGCTTGTGCCAGAAAGCGACTAACCTCTTCATCTGTGGCAAACTCAGCCAGGATGGTAGTGTTTCCCAACACACACCTAGAAGACAAGGTGCATGGAAGAAAAAAAATATTAGAGCTGGAAAGTAAGGGCAAAGGATTCAGAAGGCATGGAAACAACACTATTAGGTGCCTAAACCAAAGGAGATATCAGCTTGCCACAATGGAGCAAGCACAGAAAACTTCAGCTGTTCTCGACAGTGAAACTGACTCAAAGCACAAGAACTTCAATATTATAAGGGGGAAAAACTCCAACAAAACAAACCAACCAACCCTGTCGCCCCCAACATGCAGTTACTATGCCTGCAACAAAACCTTTCTAAATGTAAACTAAGGTCCTGAACATTAACACCAAGAACAATAAAAGTGCCCATACAGTGTAACTAAAACAGTAAATGCACATATGCCATGTTTCAAACAAAACAGAGGAAGAACAAGTTAAAAGCCTGTGAAATTCAGGTTAAGGTTAGTATAGCTCAAAAGTTTTCACTGAGTTTAAGGGCTTACATTCCCCTCCTTACATGGATATCCCCCTCCACCCTCCCCCCATTTTTGTCTCAAAACCTCTCACATTTTCAAAATATACCAGACACACAGTCCGTTCCAAAAAGCTTAAGAACTGGAAACAAGATATTCATAGCTTTTCAACTAAACTATTTCAGGTATATCTCAAAACTACAGCAGATTCCCACACATTTGGGTTACACATATAAGAATGATTTGTATCTGAAACAATTCACAAGCTTTTGTAAAATGGCAAAAATTGTACAGCAAGGTGCATACTGGTCACAATTCCACCCTGTTTGCACTTTCTTAGCGCCGTAAGTGCCAGTTTGTGCCAGCAATTAAAGTAACACAAACAGAAGGCATCTTTGTTTCTCTTCTTCCTCTGCTAATGAATGAGAGATTCCCTTCCAACCATGATATTTGAAATGAGTTTCCAAATCATGGCACTGGACAGACGTTTTGTTTTCATGAGTAATGCAGTAACAAAGAACGGACATGGGGATTGCTTACATGTGCAGTGCAGTCTGGGCCTTGGCCGCCTCCTGTTTGGTGTTATATCGGATAAGGGCGGTGCCCTGGGTCAAGTTCAGATGGAATGTCAGCAGTGGGCCATGCTGCATGCAGATCGTCCTCAAGGTTGACCCATCGATCTGAGGAAGAACAGCCAGGATAAAACAGATGTTTAACAATTTCTCCAAATGTACTTCAATCCTAACTTCATGTCAGTAATTAAAAGATAATCTGCCCTCAGAAAGGAAATGAAAACAGTGGGAAGTAAGCAAAGGTGACAGAATTTAATTTTAAAACAGAATCAGCAAGCCTTGACTTCCCACAATTAGAATGGCTTTGCTTTATGGAATAATCTGATTTATCTGCACATGGGTCAAGGCAACCCTAAGCACAAATATAGGCTGGGCAAAGAGTGGATTGAGAGCAGCCCTAAGAAGGAGGACTTGGGAGTAGTAGTGGATAGAAACTGGCTATGAGCCATCAATGTGTGGTTGCAGCCCAAAAAGCCAACCGTATCCTGGGCTGCATCAAGAGAAGTGTGGCCAGCAGGTTGAGGGAGGGGATTCTCCTCCTCTGCTCCACTCTCGTAAGACCCCACCTGGACTACTGGGGCTGCCAGCGTAAGAAGGACATGGACCTGCTCAAGCAGGTCCAGAGGAGGCCCATGAAGATGATCAGGGGGCTGGAGCACCTCCCTTATGAGAACAGGCTGAGAGTTGGGGTTGTTCAGCCTGCAAAAAAGAAGGCTCTGGGGAGACCCTATAGTGGCCTGCCAGTACTTAAAGGGGGCTACAGGAAAGATGGGGAGGGACTCTTTATCAAAGAGTCTAGTGATAGGATGAGGGGTAACAGTTTTAAACTGACAGAGGGTAGACTTAAGATTAGATATAAGAAATGCTTTACTGTGAGGGTGGTGAGACACTGGAACAGGTTGCCCAGAGAGGCTGTGGATGCCCCCTCCCTGGAAGTGTTCAAGGCCAGGCTGGACAGGGCTTTGAGCAACCTGGTCTAGTAGAAGGTGTCCCTGCCCATGGCAGGGGGTTGGAACTAGATGATGTTTAAGGTCCCTTCCAACCCAAACAATTCTATAATTCTATGATTTTTCCTGCTCACTTGTAGCTTGAGTCCAGTCTTCCCCATCTCATTGAGTTTCTTACACTGTCACTAACCTTATGTTGGCAGGTTTTCCCAGTAATTATATACAACTTATGCTTCTCACCATCTTCAGCCATCAGGATTTGTACCAAAAGAACCAGAATTTCTTAGTCTCCAGCACTCTGATTTCAGTACAATTTAGATCAACCAGTATTTAAAAGTTTTTTGCAAAAGTGAAAATATCTCCTCTAGAATGAGGGTTTTTTGAAATCTATTTTGGTGCTTTTTTGTCTTTGTGGTTTATGAAGCAGTAAGTCACAGAAACAGACAGTGATCTTCCTGCCAAACCCTGCAATGCTCATTCCTCCTGAGCTAATGTTTTCACAGCAGTTGTTGCCTACATTCCTCCTGCAGCAGTAACAGCTTGTTACTTACCTCCAGTAACTGCTGTTCTCCAAGGTGTTCTGTACACACAGATTCCATTCCTGGTATGCCACAGGAACAGGCACATATGAATGGAATCCATATGTGCAGATACTTAAGGAAGTGCTACTTTCTTCCTTCTCCCTTTCCCCCTATTATACAATACAACCTCAAATGAGGGAAAAGGAAGTTGTGTGTGGGTACAAATAGGGACAAATTAAAACAGAGGAACCTGAAATGAAGACACTGTCCCTGAATCCACCTTAGCCTTTACGCTTCCTTCTCTCTAGTGTACTGACACAAAACGAACAGAGGATTTATTATGGAAGAGACAATTATAATCTCCTCCTTTCTCTTTTCTATTAACTTAAAGGCCTCCAAAATATATTCTTCTTCCATTAAATGATTCCTAAACCAGTATTAAACTACCTTGCACAAAGGAGACTCAGAACTGTGCCTCTTAATCACACCACTGCTGTTTCCTTCACCATCAAGGAAAACAGTCTTTCCTAGAAAGGAGCACAGTTTGCCATTTTGGGTGATCTGAAGGAGACTTTAGTGTTTCCTTTCACATTGATGTTTTCTTAGACTGTAATAGAAGCATGGTAAATTATCCTGCTGAACAGGGGACACTCTGTCTAGACCTCAGGGTGCTGCTGATAATCATATAGGCTTTTCTTAAGCCTTAAATACAGACTAATTGGGATTGCTGAAACCAGGTTCTCCACAGAATTCATTCTGAGCGGAATCAAGCTCTGAGAATACTTGCAGGAATAACCTAACTAGACTGGTTTTGGCAGGAGTGCTGGAAACATTCTGTGGTTTCGCTACGGAAACACCAAAGTGAAAACTGGCAGTTACACCAGCTTTCTTATTGACAACATCCCAAAGAACAGTCTCTTTAACAGCTATAAACCATTCCACATTATGGCCATGCAACTTATCCTCACTTCTAAGACAAATCTTTCTGTTGCAATGTTTTTTTCTGAAACTGTAGGCAATGAAAGGTTATGATGGTCATGTAGCAAAAAACTGGACACCTTAAAGTTAGCTGAAGAGATTACAACAGAAAAAACAGACTGCAGTCCAGTTTAGTAGAAACACATCTTACATATCCTGACAAATCTTATTTTGTTAGATTTTATTCAAAGAGAAACAACTGAAGAATCCAAGTCTGTATCTTGGTAAAGCAAACAAGTTCCCAGAGGCAACAACAGAAAATACCTGTGGAGTGAGATTGTGAAGAACCAGCCAGTAGCTAGGACGAACTGAGCCACCATCACTCCAAGTAGATGCTGCAAATTAGAAGACAGAGCAATCAAGACAGATTTGATAAAAAGAAAACCATTTTTCTTTACAGTCAGGTCTTTCAATCTCAGACAAATTCAGCATTATCAGCCCTGCTAACACATGAAAGCTTAATCTTCAGTGCTGAAAACAAGAATACATCTTTCCTCACATTTCACATCAGGATTCACTTTTTGCTAGAGTTTAATCTTTGCGGAGTTTCCCACCCACAGAAAGCATTTAGTCTTTAAAGGCTCCATGCAGTAGGTACTCCCTCCTGGCAGCTCTCCGCCCTCTTCACTCATTCCATGCAGCAGGACCCGGGATTCCACTCCCCACCCCCATCCACCCTCCACCCCAATTACTGACAGCAAAATTCCATTTCAAGAAGGAACTTTTTTTTTCCTTTTACCAGACAACTGCAACTTTCTTTCCTCCAAACCATTAGTGCTGTAAAACGTACACTCCTCAGGTCTGATCAATGGTGCTATCAGTTGATTCTTCTCACCAGAGGCAAGCCTTGAGTCCTGTGCCCCCCAGCCCCTGACCGATCGGGGTGCTGTGCTGTTCCATGGAGATGATGGTTTGGGGTTGGTCAGGCCAGGAGGTGGGCGGGGCAGCCCTGTAGTGTTCCTTGAGGAAATATGGTTTTTCCACATCTTGTTGGAGAGATGAGTGGGATTGTGTCCTATGGGATCTGGGGACCATGTTGATTTGTAATCACTGAATTTTGCTAGAAAATTAAATAAATTGTATGTATTAGAGAAACTTATGAGATGCAACTAGCCTTTAACTGTACTATCATTGTAAACCCTTTAACCATATTTATATCGAAGACAAGCGTAAAGCCCAGAACCATACATGTAAGTTAATCTTTGCTTATTTTATGTATGCTGACAAAAAAATTCCTTAGATGATTTATGATAATGTAACTGGTTGCAGTATGTTCAACCATTAATAAGATGAGCAGCAGCTTTTACGTCCATAGTACCTTTCGTTTGAGAACCTGAGAATTTCTTACAAGTTGGGGCACTACTGACCTTTAATGAAACTGAGCCTTCCTCAGGCCAAAAACTTGCAGAGAACTGAAATGAGTATTTACTGCTCTTGGTCTACTAAGCTAATTCTACCTCCTAAAGATGTTCTCCTTTAAGATCAAAGCTTTCTCACAAATCACAAATTTCCTAAACCAGTTTTCCTTGAGAAGGCAGACCACAAATCCTCCCACACCTTTGGACACCAAGGGACATTTTATCACCCAACTGAAAACCAAACCAAAAGTCAAAACTGCTTGAGTAATTTCTTTTTCCCTTGTTCTGTAATGAGAACCACTGAACACAGCCAGGGCAATCTAGGGGAAAAGGCACTTGTGTCATGAATTATCTTAATCGGAACTCGTGTGTGTGCATGCAAATATACGTATTAAGCTCTATTCACTAACAAAAGGTAGTAAATTACTTATTTGAAACAAAGGTTAAACATCCAGGTTTACAATATGCCAGGGTGTCACAAATCATACATTTGGGAATCAAACCCATAAAGCTTTCAGCAAGTAAAAACGCGATTCATTTTACCCTTGGATCACTATATTTCCATGACAGAGTAACTGTCAACAGCAAGCAGGTTTCAAGAACTAACCTATGAAAGTATATGGAAGTGCTTAAAAACCTGCTTTCACTACTCAGTTTGTTTTACATGTATGTGAATTCTAAAGCCCTAATTCAGATGACCCACTTTCTGGCTGTAAAATGCTGGTGTGCAGTTGAACAAGATGAGCAGAAATGGTATGTGTACGAGGCAGTGGTCTAGTTTCCTCAATTCAACTATGACTCCAATCATTTTTTATCTCTTGGGTCTTTCTTATGTGCTAGACAAAATTAAGGAGAGGTAAGAAGCTGATACATGCCACTCCTTTCCCCAGGCTACAAAAAGATGAATCTTTTATGTCACTGAGTTGCTGCATACACAGATATTGCTTCAAACCAAAGTCACCCCACAAACTGGCATTATGAACACTGGTTTTGTTGAGGGCTAAACAGGATTTTGAACACATTTTGTGAAGATGCTGAGATTACATATTAACACAGCTTTTGTTCGGTAAGATGCAAAAACCAAAGTTTGGGCCAGATGCACCTCTCTATGTTCGTCACTTCTGCTATTTACACAAAATTCTTCAGTTTTAAGTAGTTGTCAAGACAATGATGTCTCAAGAGAAAACTCTGGCATCTGTAGGAAGTTCGAAATACAAATGGTTTGTCTGGAGCAAGTATTTCCAGCATCCCACTCAGAGGCATGCAGAAACCATTCTTCACAAGAAAGCTTTGGAGACCTTCTTACCAAGGACCTGAGGCAGATATCTAAATTACTATTTACAGGCCAACCATTAAAAGCCAGAGGACTAAAAGCCGTCTCTCTCTCTCTCTCCAGGTTTCAGGGAATGATGAGTGATAAGGCAAAAATGTTCCCTTCACAGCACTCCAATATTCTAACGTTAAAATGAATAAAATCACTCACCTTACTACTCTAATTCCTAAACTCATACTTACAGGAGCAGGTATGTTTAAAAAATGATGAGTCCCTCAATCCCTTACACATGTCAACAGATTGTGCATGTTTTCTTTTTTTTTTTTTGCCCCCCTTTTGCATCTGCTGCTCACTGCTACCCTATTCTTTAACTTGCATAACTAAGAATTTTGTATCGGGAGTGGGAGGAAGGACAGAGGATCTTAGCCTAGTTTTTAAAGCAACTACAACAGAGTATTGTATCATCAGGAGGAAAACTATCTGATCAGCCACTCAAATTTTGAGTTCCTCAGAAATTACCGAAAGGCTAAATATTCAAAGTGAGACAAGAATGAGGAACTAGCGAATAAGTGAAAAACACTTTGTCCAGGTAAGTTTTGGAGCCTGCATACCTGAAGTGCTATGAACGTTGGTGAAGGAATTGTCAGAGGCACTGTAGGGCCAGGCACCAGGTGAAGGCAGCGAGGTGTTGAGGGAAGAATTAGACCCTATCAAGGCAAAAAGGAGAGAGAAAGAGTAGGCCAATTTCATAGCGTTTCTGTAATACTGTTAAACCTCAAGAGAACCATGATCTGTACCAATGCCAAGCTTTCACATGATACACAGTCACAGTGCAAAGGCATACAGGCTTCCTTCTTAGTCAAATACAATAGACTGTTACCCTGTTATGACAGGAACATCAGAATATTCTCAAATATCAGAACAACTGAAATAACCACACGCCCGTTGCTCACTGTTTTACCTGTGGTGTTGTCCCGCAGAAGTTGGTGGTCAGTATCTACAATGGGAGATGTGGCTGTCCCCCCCAGCACACTTCCAGGGGTCACATAGGGGTCAGATTCAGGGTCAATGTTTTGTATACCTTTCCATGGCACTCCTGGTTGGAACTCTGGGACAGGAGAGAAAAAGGAATTAGATGCAAACAGTGAAATGCCATTTACTGGAAGTAATTGTTGAAGATATTTTAGGACAGTAAATAATTGTCTTCTACACTGTTCCTCTGAAAAAAAAAGATCAGGCTTTTCTTAACTAAAATCTTAAAAAATTTCACATTTCCTCCTGTGGCACTATCTCTGGTGTCTGAATATAAGTCTACATTACAAAAAAGTGGTGCAAGTACATACAGTACTCCTTTGACTGTTCCTGTTTTACTACATTCAGATGAGGCTTCAACAGTTTTACCCTTCCTTAATACATTATATATTTAAGATATATAAGATTAGATTATGAATTAGAAGATTAGCTTCCGCACACACACTCTGTAGGTGTGCAGAAGACCTTCTTGAGGAAAGGCCACCTACCTTAAGAGTTTGTAAACACATTTGACACTTTACACTGTAGGTACACACACCCTTTATACATTACCTATCAATACTGAGGTAATGCTAAGGTGAGATGCCTTGTGGTACAAATAACGTATATACTCATTGATGTTCTTCATGCTTCACAATAATGCTTTATTTTCCTTTATATATTATACTTTAGTTTCCTTTCAACTACAGCTCCAGGCGTGCCAGATTTTAAGACACGAGCGAGTTATAAAGTATGAACATATAAAAACTCCAGTTACTGTAAGAAGGACCAGTAACTTGGTTCCTTCTCTAAGTAGACGTTCAATGAAGAAAGTACTGTGGTCAATTTTGGAAGCAGTGATAAGGAAGTAAAACTGCCAAACACAAAAAAAAGTAAAGAAGCTTCAGATACTATGTGACAATTTGGGTAAATGTGAAAAGAGTGCCAACGTGGCAGATTCATTCCTTACAGATACAAGTTCAGGATATGGAATGATACCTTTATTCCCAACCTGAAGTTCTGAAACAACTAATGGCAGAACATTTGAGTGTAATTAAAAATCCATGACTGAAAGTGGGATCCAGAATGTGCTTATCTGTAATGAAACCATGTAGGGTGAATTTGACATGGAAGGGTTAATTTCAGTCACCTTTGTAATGAAGCAGCATAGTCAAGACTATGACTTTTGCAGACAAATACAGAAGAAAATGCGATAGTACTGGTTCAAACAATTGGCACAGCAAGGGCAGTATTAGACTGTGCTAGCAATGCCCCACTGGGTCAGAACTGTGGTTCATCTAGCCCAGTATTCTGCTAACAGTGGTAGGAGAGATACCATTTAGGGACAGAACACAAGCTTGGCCACTATCTGTAGGCTACTGCCCTCACACTCTCCCAGCATCCATACTCCTATCTAGGATGTCAGAAATACCTTCTACCTGCTAGCACCTGCTTATGCAACAATTCTTCCATCAGTTTATCCAATCACTGTTTCAACTGGCTAGTACCATCTGTCTCCAGAAGCTGTAAAAACAACATATTCCAGAAGTTCACCACTTCTGATGGAAAAATAGAAAAAGCTCTCATCTATTTAAAATTTATATCCTCTTAAGTCCAGCATATGCACCATGGTTGCAGGATTCGCAGAATTACAACTCTGCATTTATCTTGCTGACTACCTTCATGATTTGGTAAACCTCAGTCACATCTCCCAAACTTCAGTAACTCAACAAAATCAATCTAGGATACCAGGTATCAACATTTCTAATAATATGAGCAATCAGCACTGCATCAAGGAAGGAATCTGCTCAGCTGCTGTCAAAATACTGCAATCCTCTGACAAACAGGACCACCTTATGCTTAAGGAATAAGCAATGCAGCTCTTGGGTCTAAGTCAAAAGATCTCTGTTCTGAGATAAAGAATCCATGAACACAGGTTAGGACCTGGAAATTAGAACTTATTTGTGAAAAAAAAAAGGTAAGTCCAAGTCTTGCCTTTGTAAAGATTTTTGAGAATTGGTGAGACTGAAAACGAAGTGCATAGTAAGCTCTCATCAAAAAGTTAAGGAATATTCAAACAAGGCTCCAAAAATCAGGCCTACTGTATATAAACACATTCACTCAGCAATATAATCCTAGTCTGGAGAAGAGTTTTCCTTGAATTTCAGCATACTGACAAATTTTCAAACTATTCCTTGGGACTGACAGTTATTCTCATGCACATTCATCAACTCTCCCTACAGACATGCTCTTTTATCTCTAGCTAGTAAAGAAAACATGAAGTGCATTTCTCCACTGATATTTGAAAGGTCCTCCTGAAACCTTCAAACATAAGATTATTAGGAAAACCATGACAGACACACGAAGGCCAGTTTGCCTGGAATATAGGACTGAACTGCTCTTGAATGGGAAAATTACAGTCTAGTATTACCTAGGTATGCAAGTCTGTGTGACATAACCAAAAGATAGAGTTCTCACCAATGCAGCAAAACTTGCTCTCACCTCCAGCTGTGATATCAGTTTGATTGGGCACCACTTCATTTATCTTTGTGCTGAACAATACTGCTCTCTTGAACGGCAGAATTTCTGCAGCAGATGGCATTTAGGAGGAAAACGCGAAAGGTGTAGTCAGGGTGAATGCTGAGTGACCACTGTATTCATTCAAAGGAAAAATGCACCTATTTCAAGAGGTTTTCTCTTGTAAATTCATTTTCGTTAACAACTTATTTTCCAACACTGGGAAGAAAAATTGTATCTTCACGCCAGGAACTGACAATGGGCCTCATCTATAAGCTTGCAGAGAAAAAAGGACCTACACTGTAAAATCATTTTGGGTCTTTATTCTTCATCAGGGGTGTTGATAAGGTGGATCATGACTTCAGCTAAGTTGCTCTTCTTGAGGAAGCCAATAAGCTGAAGAGGCTATGAGACAGCCTAAGTGGCTGATTGTTACGGTACAGTAACACTTGCCCCAATAGTCTATAGACCTCATAAGACAGGGCTAGCAATACAGCAATAATTGCATAAATGTCATGTGCCAAAACCCATGATCTACATGACATCTGCAATCACAGCCATTTACCCAAGAAATTAGGGATGGTACTGATGATCCCTGTGAGAGTTTATGTTCAGGATTTGTGAACTCCAGCTATCTTCTCACAGTGGTGAGGCAGTCAGCAACAGCAAAAATTTTGCTTATCACTTGACAGTGGGACTGCAAGTATTGCTAAAGAAGCTCTATGATATCAACAAGGGGCAAAGAGTAGTTATTTGCCTTCTCACTTCTGTAACAGCCTTCTGGTACCAAGAATCTTGCCAGAGCCAGTGGCTGCTCCAAAACCTGGAGATATGGCAGAACTGATCCTCACACCTCTCCCCTAACACTCCAAGCAGTACTGTTTTTCTCAATAAATGGTCACTAACAAAACAAGTTCAGCAACTAGTCTACAAGAGAAGTCCTGAAAAAAGTTAAATTTTGGGGATTTCTGACATTATGAACAGTAACTCCAGCTCAGGAAGCTCAGTACTTAACAACCAGGCTGACAGAAATGTATTGCAAATACACCTCTATGGAGAGCAGTCAGTGGTATGAAATGTGGGTGTGTAGATGTTCTTGAGATAACTAATTATTTTAACTCTGTTAGTTCATCAAAATGTTTTCTTGTCAGAGTTAGACTCTGAGGGGTTCCCACATAAAAAACTTTAAACTACGTTTTGTAGGTTTTCTGCAGTCGTATGCACCACACAGATTCCTAGGCTTTCTGATGCAAGGTCTGTGCTTCTGGTTTACCCGAGATGTACCTGCACCTTTACTTTTTTTGTGCTTGAGGTGATTCACAGCAGAGGATTTGCGGTTAGGAATGTTTTCCTGGAATGTTAAGAGTTTTCCAGGCAGAGAAAACTCACAGCATCCACTATTTGCTGAACAGCACTGTTGATTAATCTGTGCAACTTCAAGGACACCACTCTGTGTTTAAAGAATGTTTTATATAGAAAATTATACGTGTGTTCAAATACATATGTATTTTTCCTAGATACTTGAGTTTTCTAATGGAAAGATAAAATTCTGCCAGTGAAACTCTAGAAGACTTAAAAAACATGCCACTGCCTGTAATCCAAAAAGCAAGAAACTTCTACTCAAGCCACAAGATTGCTGAGCAGCACTGAGACATGGCAATACTCTTCCATCTTTTACGCAACATGAGCAAAGGTGAACCACAACAGTGTAGCACACACATTGTATACATATTGTACCAATACTGCTGGCAAAAGAAACCCTGCAGTCTGCAATGGATCATATACATGAACTTTTCTTCTGGCAATTGTTTATGCTACATAAAATACAAAAAGTCAAGAAAATCCTGTTCCCACCATCACAAAAAACAAGCTTTCACATCTTTTGTTTCCTGATTCCATGCTGTCAGTCAGAATTTTTACACCTGTGTCAGTTAACACAATGTAAATAAGGAATCAACACAAGAGGAGGGAGCTGGTATTGTGTATTCTATGAACAAGTGTTCTCATAAAAAATTCTGTAAGTGTGAAGTCACCAAACTACAGAAGATGAGTTTGCCTAACAAAAACCAAATACTACTCAGGCAATTCAGCAGTTAGTTCATGTTTAGCTCAGCAATTTTTTACTGGAAAGTCCACATTTATGTTCTAATTTAATGTAGAAGATGTTTTAAAAATTGATATAGGCCAAGCAAGTACTTCCCTTGCAGTGGTTACTTAAATACATGGAAAGGTCCCAGCACATCTGTTCTAAAGCTAGGACATAACCCCTGCCCTTATGTAATACCTGGAGGCCAGCTGGCGTTGCTGGATTTGCTTCCAATCTTGTTCGTTGGTGGAGATTTGGCAGGTAACCAACTATCACCAGCAGGGCCTGCATGGCCACCTAGTGGGTCACCCTGAATTATGTCGAACTGGTTGTAGGGCGATCCTCCACGAGCCTTTCCAGGGGGCACTATTGCACCTAAGGCATTAAAAAGATACATTTACGCTCAGGAAAGGTTGGAATCTTTACGAGTATTATATACTAAAACAAAAGAATATTTAAAATGCATACGGGTGAGGTAAGACATTCACTAACTTGCAGCATAGTTTCATCTGAGCTATTTCACCTCTGGCAAGATGATACTGCAAGGGCATTCCCGAAATAGCCAGTCCCCTTCTCACCATTTTTGTGCATATTGGCATCTTGTGAAGCCACAGAGGGCAGCCCTTCCATCATAGTCCACTGTTTAAAGCGGGATTCTGTTCCAGCCTCTTTCCCTCCCATGCCATAATCCATGCCACTTGAGCCAAAGCCTGTGAAACAAACAAACGAAACTCCCATTATCATTCAATCTTTTTGGTTTAAATATCTTCAAACAGGGAGTCATTGTGATCAGAAGAAAGGTTAAAAAAAAAAAAATCAATAGTAGCAGATGAAATGTTCAAGAGGCAACATCCAAATAACTTGTTAGGCCAACATCCCACCAAGATACACTTTGTTATTATGTTTGTCTTCTTCCCATGTAATGAAAAATAATGCAATCTGATCAAGAGTTGATGCTTGTTGCAACCTTCGCTCTGGTGCTTGTACATAAATTGTTCATTTCTGGATCTAGACGTAACCGGCTAATATGGTAATACAATTACCATGTTAATATGGTAGCTATAGGCAATGCACCGAATCTCTTTCCACAAAGCACTTACCTGAACCATATCCAGGTATTTGCCCTTTGGTCTGTAAATCTGAGAGACCCACATTCAAAGGATTGGGTACCATGCTGTCTAAATGTGGCTTAGGCCCAACAGGGTGGGATGGCGAATGCTTCATGCCAGGCTGCCTCTGCTGCTGCTGTTGGAGGGCACTCACCATACGAGCAATCTGTGAGTGAAAGAAAAAACTGGGGATGATATATCCTATACTGTAACACAGAATTCCAGTAAACATAAAGAAACAGTGACTTGAAAGAGATCCAAAGGACCTTGCTCTCTGAAAAGCGCAACCTGAAGAGAGTGCAAACCGAAGAGAGCAGATGACATTACTGAAGCCAGCGCCGTCTTTACTGCAGACTGCATTTTTCCAGCACACTTTATACTTCATATGATTGACAAAAACAGTGCCACACCTGTTGCTCCTGCTGTTGTCGCACAGCTTGAGATAACTTCCTCTGGCTCTGTAACAGCTGCTGCTGCTGCTGCTGTTGAAGGAGGAGCTGACATGCCTACAAGATAAGTGGGGGTGGGAAGAGTGAAAATACAGAGCTCATCAAGTGAAATACAATTGCCAGGAGCTAGTCACTAGCTAATACTTTGCTCAACTTAGGTAAACTGTTTCACATTCCACTCACTCAAATAAAATGACAACGAATGCATTAGAAGAATACTGTATGCCGTTTCTAACTTAACATCATGAAATGCTTCATTACCATCACTATGACTACGAGTCTGAGGAAAACTTAAATTTAAAAAAAAATAAATCAACAAAAAACTGCTTTCTGTACAAAGACATTGCTTAGAATCATTACTAACCCACTTACAACAATCACAATTAATTACACGGGCCTGTTTAGTTTATCTGCTGCTAACAGGGCTGTATTTTCCTGTACAACAAACATGGAATAATTGTACAAAAATAACACAAGATCAGTAGAACAAAGTAGAATTAGAACAAACAAAAAGACAAAAGCAGACAATTTGTAAACAGTCTGTCTCACAAGGTTACCAACTACTTACTAATTGAAACTGGGGAATCTGTGGAAGCTGGCTCAGCATGGCAATCTGTTGTGGAGAAAGCTGGGGGCCCATATTGAAAAGACCAGGATTCAAGCCACTGTTGGGAAACTGTTTGAGCATGGAGGCCGAAACCTGCATGGAAACCAGTTACATATCCTCAAGAAACGCACTGCTATGAGAAAAGATGATGAAGTAGAAGCATTTCTATAAAGGAATAGGTACAACACCAATCTTAAACGGTGTTCTGGGAAAGACATTACAGATTTATTAACATATCACATTTAAACATGCACAATCTTATGACTTGAGCAGAGTGAATACCTCACTTGATTGACAATATACAGTATTACATGTGCAGATGCAGACACACACACAAAGGTTCCTCCCCCAACCAATCTGTTGCTAGAGACTGCACTAAATTAAAATGCTGATATATATGGAGCTAACCAGTAATCACAGTACTGTGTTATCACATTAAAAATGTACTGCTTGACAAAGGAAAAGAAAGGCATTCAGGCAGTCACTGGAGCAAAGAAACAGTGCCTCACAGAAAGAGTTAATCTCTTTGTATGCTGAATAAGCTATAGTGAAAGACAGGAGTAGGTGGAGAAGAATCCCCCCCATTTCTCCCTGCATTATTTGACAGTTACACAAGTAGAATTCAAGGGAATCTCCAAAAGTCTTCACCAAGTCCAAAGCATTTGGAGACCCTGAGGTCTTAGAGCTCTGCAATATAAATGCAACGTATAACCCTTCATCAGGCCTCTCTTTCAGGGGGGCAGGAAGCACAGGACAAGACTGCTTGAAAAAAAATTAAGCAACCTGTCACACTTAAAAACTTTCAGCTTTCTCTTTTCTTTTTGTTTTTAAAATACTTTGCAAATGCCTAAGTTAAGACACAGGATTCCTGAATCCACTCTGAGGTTTAAAAATACTGGTAGCGAGCATTTACCATCAACTCCCTTGGAATAAGAAACAAGGCTAATCCTTCTGCAGTGAGTTTTAAGCACTTTCAACTATGAATTTTAATTTTTTTATCTTACCTAAGTTTTCAATTTCTTAACATCAAGCCAGGACTAAGTTAGATGTATAAGTAAGCTCAATGATGTGCTCTGAAGCCTGTAGCTCTACTATTACAAGTAACCAGTTACTATAAATTCCTTACCTGGGGAGAAAGAAATTGGGGAGGCACTTGCGCCCGGATATTGGGGGAAGGATTTAGTGGCTGCACTGGTGTGTGCATGCCCCTCGATTGTGCTGTGCTGTTTCCAAACAAACCATGATTGCCACCCTATAAAATTAAAGCAGTAGTGAGAAGATGAATCTTTCAGGATAATGGATTTCTATGCTATTAACTACATACCAATTAACAATGAGGCAAGTACTGACTTAAACAGAGTACCCTTAGAATTAGTGAGATGTTTGTCCTAAATCAGTAATGTTCTATCTGGGTTAAAACTGCTGTACTACATTTTTGAGATGCAGGCTCTTTCTCCTCTACATTGAAGAGTCATTTTTATCCACTTATTTCAAAGCACATAACAAAACTAATGTTTTATATTTTGCACTTTACATGTTGGGAAATGGAAACCTGGAGTACAACCACCACACTCAAAAAAACATTCCATTGGCTTAAAAGTATGGCAAGACTGTGTCAACAAGAATTTTGGGCCATCATTTCAGAAAAGTCAAGTACTTTTTCAGAGCAGTTGTTGAGATATCACTCATAAGTCTATTACTTCCTCTGCAGGCCTTTCACTAACTGAAATTAGAATTCTAAAATTTTATTAAGAATTTTCCTTCTGATGTGAAAACTTCAGCACTCTGGATTGGGATGTTTTTCTCTTACTTTTTTCCCTGCTGAATTGAAGAGCAGGAAAATTTTCAAGTGCGAAAAAATGTTTGTTTTTTTTTTTTTTTTTCCTTTCCCAGTGATTTATTTTCTAACACAAGAATACTCGCTGTTTGAGTTTTCTTAATGAGAAGTATTTACTGTTTTATAAGAAACTTGTGTAATAATAAACCCTACTGCACCAAAAAGACCAAAGAAAATTTGTGATTATGTCTCACTACTTCAGACTCTGAGCAGACTGTCTTTACTTGTAACATCTTTCAACAAAAGCCACAGGAAATGTTATGGACAGTCTCCTACACTAACAGTCGCATGCTGTTGCTTCTAAAAGCTGAAGCTCGTACTCCAAAAGGTCCTTATGTGTCATGATTCTGTCTTTTCATTTTCAAGACCCTCAGAACTTCCCATCTTCTGCTGTATATTGGGATGTCTATTATGCTCAGATACTTGGGGTTCTAAACAGTGCATTTTCCATCCCTCAGCCATCATTCTTTGTTCTCTCTCTCCATGCCAGCACTGCTATACCCAACATAAATTAATTGTTCTTCCAAACTGAGACTATGCAGGCCTTCTCCAAAACCTTTCCTTCCCTTATATAATAGGATTTAATAAACTTAGCCTTCCTTCTACTATAATACTGTGCATCCTCCACTATCCTTTTGCTGTAACAGAAGTGTCTCATCCTGCTTCTATACTGGCAGCACTACAGATTCTCTCATCCACCTGCATCACATTTCACTTCCTTAATGTACCTTCTCTTTCAGAAGCAACTCAAGATGTCCTACTAAGCACACAGGGAAAAAAACCCCAAGAGACAAGGGAGTTTTCACCATGGAAAGAACTGACTGGGGTCAACTACACATTAAAATTTTTGAGAAGCTTGAAGCTGCAGACTTCCAGCTCTTCCTAAAGCTCAACAGTGTTCTGCACACCAAATCCAAGAATATGTCTGCAAATTTTGGACTTAATTTGATGTTCAACACTGATTGTGTCACATAGAAACAGAAAGACAATACAAAGAAACACCATCATGTTAGGCATGTGACTACATAAGCTAGTCCAGTCACAATACTTAGGTTCCATTCTTTCATTTCCCAGTATTCCTGCAACATTTTCTTGTAGCATAATGCAAAATGTAATAGCCAGAAATTCTTCCAAACTGCAGTTAATCACTTCATTTCTTCCCCACCATTACTCTGAATACAGAAAAAAACCATTGCTACTTCAAGAGTTTTTAAAGGCTGCTAAATCAATCCTTTCTTTGGGCTGTGGGGAAGGGAGAAGGGAAACACACACAATGCAAAATGATTGCAATTTTTTATAGGCATATTTCTACACATGGGGCCATCAGGTGGAGTCTGGAAAAATTCAGTGTCGGGGCGTGGTGGGGCAAATCAATAGCCTCTAACTGGGTTTTAAAACAGCAATTAAAATACAAAGGTTGTCACTAACTTCATGACTTCTGAAAAGCACATCTACCTGCTGCTGCACTGTGATTCAGAAAGTAAGAGGCCAACAAAAACATATGATATACATTTTGATGATAGGAACCAAAGTAGATTGATTCTCAATGGCCTGATATAGCTGAAATTTCCATTAACAATATTAATTTAGTAGGAAAGCAAATGCAAGCAACCAACTAACCAGGATTAAGCCCAGGTTGCAGCCTTATAACAATGCATCTTATAAGGTGGCCTGCTTACTTGTCTAGCAGCGAAGTTTTGGGGACTGAGCCCTGAGCCGATTGCCCCAAGGCCGACGTTGGATAGTGTGGAACCAGAGGGAGACAGCTTGTAGCTGGGAGAAGGGGAGAAGGGAGAGCAGGGAGCCTCATCCCCAAGGCACCCATCTTGATTGGAGAAAGGCAAAGTCAGCTGAAGCAGCAGTTAGCCAACAGCAGGAGTTGGTTAGTGAAGCAACAGAACGCAAGAGGAGAGAAAGAGGGACGGTGAGTGACTAGGAAGAAGCAAAGTTAATTTGTAATAGCAATTACAAGGACAAAACTTCTGACTCAAATGATCACTTGACAATTAAGATTTTGGTCCAAGGAAATAATCAATAAATCCCTAAAGGTTTCTTTTCAAAAATACATTTTGAACTCTCATGAAGTTAATTTCTGTCAGTGGCTATTACCACTACAGAAATAAACAGATCTTGAATGAATTCCTAATGTTAGCACACACCTATGAACATAATTTGTTAGGAATGCATTAGCTCTGCTACTGGTATTTATTAATTAGGCCACCAGAGGGAGTTGACAAAACTGTTTTTGGCCTGTTATACCAAAATGGAGGAGTTAAAAAAATTGACAGTAACACTCCTTCAGGATTTTTAAACCAAACTGATTTTTTATTTGATATGTGATAAACCCTAAACCATTCTGAATCTATTGGATAGTCTCCAATTCATAATGTGAGGCAATTAACGTTTGATAATAACAGTGAAAGCTTCTATTTAAAATAGGCAAGAATATGAAAGAAATGCTACCATAACATACAACAGATGTCACAGAGAAACAGATGTCATACAGAAGCTTACAGTACACGGACAAACAGCATAAGGGGTTGCAGAATTTAGAAAGGGTGTTTCCAATAAATGAGACATGAGAGCAGAAAAAATTTGGAAGACTGTGATTACTTATGTTTACTTAGATCTAAACCAATTTTTTACAGTAGATGATGGTAGTCAGTAGCCAAAAGAATCATTGTGATGAAATCTATAATGAATTTCAATGCTACCAGTAATTTATCCTTCCAAGAAAAACAAAGGAATTTCTTTCTGTCCATATTAAGAGCAGTCTGTTCTAGAATAAAAAGCCTCATTCTCCCCAGATAATTTAGTTTGTCTATGCACATGATACCTCTGTTTTATATACACATTCATTCTGCAAACATAACTCCCCCACACCTTTTACTATTGAGTTTGTCCAAGGTTACTGAATTTTTAGCACTTCCATAGGAGTAGAGTAAAAACTGAGACCTCGAACACAGAGGTTGATATTAATATATCCAAAGATATTTCTCTCACCTTCTCAAAATAAGGCCCGCTATCTGTGGTTCCCATGTCTTTGGAATTCGGTGGACGGAACCCAGATCGATCCTTTCTCATCATGTCATTAAAATCCCCGAGATTCATGGCTCGTTTATCTACCTCAAACTTCTTATCTGGGAGACCACCTGTAAAAAAAGAAATAAGACAGAATTAGTGCCAATAATCTCTACCATGTTTCATGACAGCAGGTTCACAGCCAAATAAGGTATCTTTAAGATCAGGATATAAATTACATCTGTCTTAACAATTTAGCGTAGTTACAGTTGCTATTAGAAGTGTTGAAAAATTAAGGTACGAAGTTTCATTTTTTAAGACTAAGAATTTAATTTAGAGTTTAATATGAAGTATTTCTCACCATTTATGTACAGATATAAACACAGGCATTTCTACAGCAGCCTAGTTCAACTAACGATATTTATTTATACGCAGTTCTCAATGTCTTCCAACCTCGTACTGTTGTATATTGGTTTTCAGTATCTAGAGACACCACTATTTATGTTCTCTGTATATTCTACTTAGCATTTACTGGGTTTGGCATTGAGAAAGAATTTCTCAAACTGCAAAACTATGCACATAATTTGAGTAGAAGTCTTCTACAGTCATGCAAACTTAATTCTTGAACACCACAGATCACCTGGTATAGCATAACATCCAGACAGACAACCAATCTCCCTCAGCCTGTATGCAATGATTACACAACCAGTAACAGAGACATTTTTCAAACATCCCCTACAGTCTCCTGCCAATGTTTAGCAAGTAACACGGTGGAACATGAGGAAGAGATGTTAGTAACAGATGATCAAACTGCAACATACACAGTGAAGACATCATCTTTCTCTATAAGCTTATCATCAGCCAAGTGCTGACTGGAGGGAGTTTTCTACCTTACACACTGAACTGCTGCCACGAAACTATTTTTTTTTGGTCATAGTTGGCACCTGCAAGGTATCAGATCCGTTATTGTTACGTTGGAAGTACATGGAAAATTATCTTCATTTTAAAATATTGGACAACATGATAGAAATGAGCTTTACTGGTATTTTTAGTTTTAAATAATTTCATTTAGTAGCACAGATGGCCTTTCCAAGAACAGTTTAAAAAACCTGTCACCACAGTTAACCAAAATCTATGATTCTTCCAAAGGAAGTTGGTGATAGATACCTTGCCCTACCACTGACAAAATACTAAGCCTTTATCAAACAGAGCAGACAGCTAACCACTCCAATACCTTCAAAACACATCTGTTCCTCAAAAAAGCTTCTCAAAGCCAGCATCTCTTCTTAATGTACAATCACAAACTATTAATATTCATAGGTATGTTATTACCAAGAAGCTATGAAACAACCACTAATTACATGGGGTTTTCTTGCTGGCATAGCTTTCAAAGTTGATCCAGCTTCATCATCTCGGATGTCTTCAACATCAAGTACCACAAAAACACTTGACAAGTCACCTACATATCTTGGGTTGTAACTGGAGTCATACTGACCTGGATGAGCTCACCCCTTTCTAACATATCCTAAAAAGCCAGAAATGGCTCTGCAAAAGCAGTCACATAAAATGTCACATACATCTCAACCCTGCCAATACCTACATCCAACCACTACACACAACGCCAGCAATGCACTACCAAAAGGCTTGTGTGCTTTAATTCTAGACAGGAAACCCTGTCCGTTAGTTGCCTGAAAAGAAACTGAAAGTGAGACAGAGTTGCATCACTATCTGAAATGAAGCTGGGTCAATGCCAACCCAAGATGACTAAGCAGCAGAAACACCCTTTTGTCTCTTCAGTTATCCTGATGATCCAATCAACTCCTCAAATATTACTGAATGATGCCTTGTAAAACAGCTTGTTAAATAACTTGCAGAGCATTAAATATTATAAATAAAGGTTTCAAGCATAGATATACATGTCACTTAGTGCCAAGGCAGCTGCTTAAACCTCAGTATAAATAAGGCCTTGCTAAGAGAGATGATAGCATTAATTTATCCCATTCACAGAAAATTCTAATGCAACCTTGAAACCTGTCGTGCGAGTCTGCCTTTTGCATTTGCCAACAAAAGCTATAAATAATGCAAGTGGCTGAAGACTAGCTTTACCTTAGTACAAGACGACTGCTAAAATCTGAAAAGTTTGAATTTTACCCTCTGCAGTAGGCAACAACACTTGTGCATGAATAAATATGAAGTCCCAAAACCTCTACATGCAGAAATGTAGAGCAGGTTAAAAGTCCAATCATCTTCATAAAAAGACACTCCATCAGTTCTTGGATTTTTCCCCACTATTAACAGCTGGGAGAAACACCATGAAAAATGCAAAATGAAGCAAAAGCTTGGAAGATTATATTAATGCCCTAGTGAGGGGAAAAAAACCTATTAAGTAGATCTCCTCCACCAAATGCACGCAGCTTAAGAAAAAAAAAGGACTTATATACAAAAAAATTACATAATGTGATCATGTACTGGGAGATAGCAACAGGAACTGCTGTTGAGCAAAGTTACCTAAAATGTTTGCAAACAAGAGACTCAACATAGTGAAAATACATACATCCAGTGGGGTAATTCAAACAATAAAAAAAAAAATCATCACATTTGAAACCTGTTTTCTGCTTGACCACAAAACCAAAAAATTTGAAGATACTGGTTTTATACCTTTGCCATAAAATTACATCATCCAAGCCTACTGAGCAAGCACATGCGCTTAGATATTGTGGTGTTGCACCTAAATGCTAGATCAGGTTATGGCTTTCTAACATATTTATGATACACAGCTGCATGAATTGCATTTGAATCAATAGAAATTAGAATTAATTTCCCAGTCTTTACAGGTGATTTAGGAATTCAGTGATCTGCAGAGGTTGCAACTAACATAAAAAAGAAAAGGACAAAGGTGATGGTCAACCAGAAGCAAGGAAAGGGTAAAATATTAAGTGGTTCTGACAAGCTACTTACTGTGGCAAACTTCATGCCTCAGGACTTACATACTAGGAGAGATTTCAGTGGAAAAAAAGTTCTATCCCATTTTCAAAGTAAAACAAGCTATCAATTGAAGGGATTTGATAGAAAAATTTAAAAAAAGAGGAAGTAGATCTGCCTCAGGTATGCTATTGATCCATATCCCTTTTCTGTCTTGGTCAGTAAATAAAAGCATCACTCCAGTACCTTGCAATAAAAGCAACACATTTTTCAAACAAGGAAACTGAGACCAATGTAGTCAGAATTACTTACTGACAACTGGACCTATTTTACAATGCACGATGACCAGAGCCAAGGTGCTCTGTGCATACCAAAGCCAAAGTTTTCTTTGATATGTGTGGTCTCCAAGCTCAGATTTAACTCTGAGATCAATGTGCACTTACCCATGAAGTGGGAAAATATCATGCTGGGAGTTATCTAGTTAGGAAAACCTGGTATGTTGTAATCTTGACTGAAAACCCGTTGAAGAACAAGCCTACCTCGTAAGTCATCCAACTTTTAAAGTTCAGAAGTAGATACAGGCTGAACAAAACCAGCTTAATAGTTTTCCACAAGCAACTGCCATAAAGCAACAAGATCAAAACTGCTAAGCAGAGAAGTAACAGAAAAGCCTCAGGAAGATCTGTTACATTCTTAGTCTCTGAAATGGAATACAAACTGTAATAAATGCCTCTACCTAGGATCAAGGATGCCACCATTAATGGGCATAGTAAACTTACAGAAGTGCAACACATCGAGACTAAGTATGGAACTTTTCTGCACTACTTCCTCAGAAGGTCTGATGGCCTTAAGGTCCTTGACAGCAGAAAGTTCTACAGGATCCAAAAGCTTAACTTGGAGACAAAGAACTTGAGAGCTATAACCAGCACAATCCAGGCTACCACTCTCTTCATTTGTATGTTTCTTAGATCTGTTCTTGAACAGCAGCATCTGAAGGCAGATGAGAACTGAACACCCAAGAAGACAACTTATCTCCACCTAGATGTTTAGAGAAACATGATACAATCAGAGCCTGAATTCCAGAGAGGCTGTAGGAGGCCAGAATTGGAGCGATCCAAAAATTCTGTTACCTTCCCTAAAACTGTGTTGTACTACACAAATGCATGCCTTAACATCTCTTACTGGGATCCTTAACTATTCAGAGGAAGAAAGCAATTCTGGGTAAAATTAACTACTTAATCCTCTATGAAGTGTGATACACATTTTAAGAACGTAATGGATTCTAAGCTGATAGACACTGCAGCTATTCAGAGTGCATTAGAATACCAAATCAGGTATTAGATGCAAGTAAGTCTTGACTACGACAGCTCTACATTTAGTACCAAAGATTAATGGGTATTCCCAATAAAAGAAGTCTTTTTGGTTGGGAAAATCCTGACTACAGCATCATGTGATGCTACAACAGTGGCAGGTGAGGAAATACCGAAGCTGGTGACAGCACTGGTGCAAAGAGGGTCAACATCAGTGCAGACTTCTTGCAAGGCATAATATCGGAATAATTTGGTCAACAATACTAGAAATGCACAGGAAAGGAATGGCAGAATCAGAATGGCATAGAAACCACAACTGTAGCACAATGGCCAGTGTCACAAGAACTGCCTCCTGACATCCCTAAAAATCTATTATTCAAATCAAGAATGAATATTTACACTGCTTGCATTTGCAGGGTTTGAACTTGTGCTATCTAGTTTTCCACTGCTACCAGAAGCTCCCACAGTATATGTTCAATTTCAATCAAATGGCCATTGTACCACGAAGACAGAAGACACCTTAGAGGAAAGCAGTATCTACTACTGGATTACTTTTTGGGGCAGGGGGACACATCAGATCAGTCAGCTGTCTTGACATCTGTAAAAACATAAAACCGAAGGTAGTGTTTATCTGAGAGTGAAACAAACAGCTCTTGCTACTATGTTCTTACCTACTGTCACTATTTGATGTTTAGATGGAGGGGAAAAAAAAAAAAAGGAAGAAATTGGGCAATGAAATAGACCAAACTGTAGATGTACATAATGCTGGAAAGTGAGATTACTTAATGCTTAGCACACAGTCACAGACCTGAACACTGTAACTTCTTTGGCAGGTAATACCTCAGAAGTAAATAGATTCTATCCTTGATGTTGGGTACAGCCAACTTACATCACAGAGCCCACACTATTCTAACTTACAGCATTTAATTTCAAAACATATTTTGAAACTAACTGTAATCAACTTGTAAACACCCATTTCAGTTGATCTAGAGACCCCACAGACTGTGACCTGAAACAGAACTACTTTTGCAGGTGGTTCTTCAAAGATACTGCAACAGAATCATGAGTAATTAATTCTATTGACAGTCTCCCACAGGAAATCTAGAACCACCAGCAGAGTAAGCATTGATTCCAAGCCAGTAACCTCCTCCAGCCAGCCCTCCCCTTCTTACCAAGTCCTTTCTGTCCTTCCAGCAGCACTTTGTGCCTGTGTGCATCCATGTCTCAGCTGAGGTAGAAACTTCTGCTACAGAAGTAGCTGGAAATAAGCAGCTTGGTACTGGAACATTTTTAAACATGAAACCAGTAAAATGGTTACTGAATAAGAGCCATACTGTGAGTCTCAGTGCTAATCACATGAGATTCAGAATCAGTGTGTCCACACCTTCACAACAAACTTGATCTGCACTGATACAGGACCCCTTCCAGACACAGAACCACTACACATACACTTCTCTGGAGCCCTCAAGGCACAACTCATCTACACGGGAAATTCACTGTTCTAGATGAGAGCTGAGAATACAACTATTACTTTGACATATCATCCTTTGGAATAAGAATTACAGACCTCTGGCTTTTGACATTGTAACTGGGAGGAATCTGAAGCCTCTGTGACATTTCTGACAGTTACAGAAACAGGATGAACACCTCTTTCCAAAATTATTATTGGGTTTGTACAGCAGCAGTGTCCTTTAAGTGGACTAGAAGATCTGTCTTTGTAGCCAGGGATATGAGATGATCTTCCTGCTTTTGTAGATTTTGAAGATTCAAAACCTGAACAGAAGCAGTCGCTGGACCACGAACGAAACCCTCTTCCCCTTTGTAAGTATCAAAGACTATCCTGTACAAATTTTTAGTCTTACTAAGCCTTCAAAGACTTGATAACAAATAAAATAAACAATCGGAACAGCAGATTTGGGTCATCCCTTTTTTAATATATACCTTAGGAATCTTGTAGGGAAACCATCTCAAATGGCAGAAGATTTCAGAAACCTGTGGTATTTCTATCACAAGACCATGACAATCAATATTCAGAGACAATTTGGAGAAAAACAAACGCAAAACTAAACCTGATTTCAAGATAAAAAAAATATTCTGTGAGAGTTCACTATTTGGTTTGCCAAAGAAGAAAGTCATGACCAATTCAAAGGTGATTAAATGGTATTAATCCAAGTGGTCAATTCCACCTCTCATTTAGGACAGTGTTTTCCACACAGCCCATCCCACTTAAGCTGCGTAGTATTTGTGGTGAGGCTATCAAGAGTGAAAAATCTAGGTCTATTGAGCAGTAACTTGTAATAGCCTGAGGCAAGCAGCTGAAGAAATCAATAATAAAAGATACTCTTTTCCCTCACATCACCTCCAGGGAGCTGTGGTAATTGGGATGTCCTACTGCCAAGAGCTAAAACAGTCTTCCTCTTCCACCAAATGAAAAAGGATCTTCACTTTCTTGAAACAGTAACAGTGAATACAAAACTACACGGATCAAAACAGTCTTACAGGATGTCCCTTCCACAAGTTATAGTTCTGTTCTGTACAGGTATGCATCCCAGTCTTGCATACCAGCATCAGCTGTGTAGCTATTCAAAGCCTACAGTCAAGATATCAGATACTATAATTCTATCCTTCTATTATGAGGAGTTCTAAAAGTAAGGATCAAGCCTTTCCAAAGCACAGCATGTCATCCACTTAAAAATACTACACATGATCTCGTATTTCAAATGCATTTAAATTAAATTATACGCACCTACAGACAAGTCCATCTTACTGCCTGGAATGTCCTCAGTTTGACTCTGGGAAAAAAAAAAAAACATAAATTCAGTTCTGACTTCTATGAAATGCTGAGGAATGTTTCAGAAAGCAACCCTTGATGGTTAAAGGAGGAATGAAGGAAGGACATGCTTGTGCCAAATGAAGTTTTATTTTAAACTAAAATCAAACACAAGGATTCCTGATATCATCCTTGACACACCTCACCTCAAACCCCTAATGATGCATGTGGCAAGTTTACCCATATGAAACCAGACACATGAAAGCATACAACAGACAGAGAAAGATTGACAGATAGCTGCTCTGTGAAATGAACCTCTGTCCTCATGTTCTGGTGGGTCAAGAGATGAAACACTGAAAATAGTGGCCAAAATGATAGCTCATCCTCATGACCTGTCCAGTCATCAAATCTTGAAATGCACTGCCAAGTTATTCTTTAGTTGGCAGTCTGGAACAGGGTGTTCCCATAGCTTTCAGAAGCATCTATGGTGTAGCAGACTGAATTTGAGCTCAGGAGCCAATAGACGTTACAAACTAATCCTAGTCATGTCAGTGACAGTTTGTGCAGCCCTTGGCTTCTCACAAAACCTCCGTATTATTATCTTTTGCTAGCCTGCATTACATACTATTCCTGCTTCATAGAGTGACAGCTGGCACAATATTCTGTAAAATGTTTTACAAATCAGCATGTCAGAAGTTCTTAAAACAAATTTTATATGTAGCTATTTTTAAGGTACTTCCCAGCAGATCTGTCTTTTCTCTCCATGATGTGTCGTTTATTTATTCACTTTACCAATCAATCTTTAAGTACTGATTAATAACGATCCCTTTTTGTTCTAAAAAGACCCTACTGCACAGTATTTAAGACAAATAGCCAAGACAGACACAGGGCTGTAAACCCTACTGCACAGTATTTAAAAGACAAATAGTCAAGACAGACACAGGGCTGATTGGTGTCTGAGATTCAGAATGAATAGCCTTGGACTAATCACTGATGTCTTGACACTACAGCCAGGAGCTGAGGCCTCTACCTTGAGTGCTCTAAACAGTGTCATGAAAATAAAATTAAAACCAAACCAAACAAACAAAACCCCTGAATGCTATAACTTGCAAGGAAATTGCAATCTCAGAACAGCTATCAAAATATTTTTGAAGAGTCAAAGTAGATTTTGGGTTCTTCTGAGAAGCCATTCTCACTAGCAAGGAAGTGCTGAATACCCAGCTATCACAGGTATTATAATCAATTTATCTGCATTTGCTCTGCTGGCAGGTTAAGTTGTTACACACTGTGAAAGAGCTCATCTTTTGACTTATCTAAAGCTTACTGCTTTTTAACAAAGTTGGATTTTGTATTTTAAAAAATTTACTTACTAGCAAGCCCATATTTGAGAACTGTTTGGATAAAGGGTTCATCCATGAATCACTATTTCCCCCTTTTAGTGCGCACTGAAGAGAAAAAAAAGACAAAAACATTTTTAAGCAACTTCTTGGTTTCTTAAATTCAGTTTTATCCTTGAGATGCACAAGTGTCAAACTAAAATCCTGGTATCAGAGAAATTAAATCTCCTGAACAAATTACTTTAACTTTTTGTGTGGTTGGAAACATTTACTAAACACTATTTTCTTCTTTTCTCTCTCATAAAATTGTTCATTGTTAGGTATACCAAACTCAATGAACGCTTGCTGTGTAGAATGTTTATCACATCTTCAGTTTCATTCTGGAATTCGGAAAGCTTTGTGAATGTTATTTATCTTTTTCTCTGTTACAGTTTAATACATTCACACATTTAATGCACCACATACAGCGGCAGATTTCTTCCTTGGCTTTCTTCCCTTTAGTATGGTTTCCCTTACATGGGCACTGTGCTGACCTGTCTCTCAACTTGGCCTTACTGTAATTCACAGGTGATCAAAACCAAAACTGAACACAGTTCAACAGAAAAGAACATTTTTTGGACAGTTGCTTTGGTGGTTAAAACAAAAAAGCTTTAAGTGAGAAAAAAGTTAATAAGAATAATTTTTGAAAAACAGGAACTGTAAAACTCCGTATCATATCACAATAGTATTTCCACATTCTAGAAAGCTGCTCTGCATTTGTGTTTTGAGTTTGCCCAATCTATTTAATTAGAAGTAGACAAAGCATGATCCTTCTAATATTAATATGGTACCAAGTGTTACTGTACTAGAGAACTTCAGTGCAAACCTCAAAGCAATTTACTCAGGACTGTAGCCAAGCTCCTGCTCCTGTTTGAGGCCAAAGGTCAGTAACAACAAACAAGTCAGACCTAAATCCAACAGTCGGTAGAAATAGGAAGTGCATGTGCCAAAGGGACTGTGGAATTCTAACTTCAGTGGGCTATGCAAGGAGAACAGCAGCAGACTAACACAGAAAGATGTGTCAACAAGAAAAGAGCAATAGCCTTGGGATACTTATTGCTCAGTTTTATTTAGTAATGGCTCTGCAGCTTACATACCAAAAGAATTTGACACCTGCTGGCAGATTTATTAGTCACAACACATGTAATACATTAAAACAAATCCAGAAACCTCACATTTTTACACTGTTGTAACAGGCACCTTTCCAGCTGAATTCTTTAATACTTTTTTAAAAGAAGAACTATTATAATGCTCTAACATATCAGTCATACTGCTTACAGACAACCCAGTAGTTATGAATCATTCAAGCATTTTACCTTCATTTGTGTTTTCTTTCCTCCTTGCGTCCAGCTTGTTGAGTTGTGGGAGGAACTGCTTCCCTGAGAGCCTGCTGTGTTCCAGACTCCTCCCTCCTCCTCCTCTTCCCAGCTGGAATGCCGCGTTCCTGTCACTGGCCCATCACTCTCTCCCCAGCCATCTTGCATAGATTTAGTACCTTTATAAAAAGAAAAAAAGCTCAAAAGCAGTCTACAATACCATGCAGCTGGTTATCTGACACTGCAAGATTAGCTGAGATCATCAGAACCCCAAAGGAGTAAAAAAAAAAAAAAGGGTCTTCACTCTAACAGCTGTAAAAACTTGTGCATGAATCCCAAAACCCAAGTGATTCCGTGACATGTTAGCATGTCATGTTGTGCAACTACTTTAAAGCAATGTCAAACCCTTAAAAATATAATAACCACAGGGACGACTTCTCTGATAGATACAGCTGCATTTGTGTTTCTTTAAAAGGCAACCTATTATTTTCCAGCGTAAATTAAAGACTTCAAGGACACTTAAAAACCAAGGGTACTGAGGACTCTGGTTCAGGTAGTTTATCAATTATTTTCTCTTACATCAAAACCATAACACTTCCCTTGTGCTAAACTCTTTACCAAAATTACAGAACAAAGATCTTTAAGGAATAACAACTAATTAGAATCTGAAGGAGAAGATCTGACATTGTGCTCTGGTATACGTAACATCAAAAGTAGTTTAATGTGGAAAAAAATAAAACCCTCTACTTGAATTTCTGGTTTTAATAATGTCACTAAAAAGCCTTATTAGCAATGCTGTTTAAGTAGAGATGCCATTACCAAAAAGCCACAACTATTTCATTGTATCAGTTCAGACTAAGGACTTTCCCTGTTGGCTTCTTTTTTTGCTGTTACTCTCTAGCACCAGTTCTGAGACAACTTAGAATTCTAACCTCTACTGACAAGCCAACAAGAGCCCAAATCCTCATCTTGTCTAATGTCCAACTGTTCTCCTTCCTGCTCTAATTCTTCATTCTGCATATTTATTCTCTAAGGACTAATCTCCTTTAAAAAAAGATTTCCATCACCATCACCTTTTTCGTAACTAATTCTTCAATTGTCTGGGGTTTGTGTGGAAATCAGGGATAAAGATATTAACACACACAGCAAAAAATGTGAATATAAAAGTAGTCAGGAATTGTAATTAGTCTATCAAGGGGAACTCTACCTTGATCATACCGAAAATAAGTAGAGCAGCATTTCATAGCAGTTTAAGAGCTACCTTAAAATCCATCACAAATAAGAACTCAGATACGTCACAGAAAACAACTTTTTAGAGTATATTCGTGTACCAAAATTGAGGGCTGCTTAAGATATATACTGGTCTAAGTGCAAAAATCTACTTCTTGACCCTTTAATCATGCTAGTAATACAGAAAAGGCTACATTTAAGGATTATGACTGCAGAGTCAGGAACTTAATCTGAAAATGTTGTATATGGGGTAGTCCCTGCAGCTTTTATTTATTTCCTGCCACAATGTTTAAAAATAGTACTATGATCCTGGTTTTAACTACATCACCATAGATTATTTTTCTGCATTGACAGCTCTCGGGTCAGATTCCTGAACATGAATCTGGACAGTGGTGTAAAGATGACGTGTCTGTAGGAATCCTGCATCATTTCACATTTGTTGAGTGAGGAGGCACAAATAGCTATATTAAGAGTAAGGAAAGGAAACTTTCAAGACAAAGACAAAATAGTGATGTTACAGAAAACTGAATTTATTCTTTTGCCAGAGAACTCCTATGCGATGCTGGTAAAATTATGTAAAGGCTTTTTTTTTTTTTTAAACAGGTGGTTAATGATCTATGCTTTCCTTCTTTGGCTCTACAGTCTTGGTTTTTTTATCAGTTATTGCTAGTCTCTGTTTCCTGCCCTTACCTTCAACCATAAATTATGCCTTTGCAGGCTCTTTGTCCCAATTTCTTCTTCCACAACTTATCCAAGACATTAAATATTTCCCCTTACTCCACTGAATAACGTAGCTTCCTTCTTCTTTCCTTCTGGGTGCCAATTAGAAACAAGTTGAGAGAGCAGTCACGGAACACAGGAGAATGAAGATCTCAGCTCTTAACACTGGTGACCTACTACACCCCAACATGAAACAGTCATCACAGCGAAACTCCCTATATTCTGTTCCTATAGAGCTGGGGACAGCTTATGTACAAAATAGTACACGCTGCAGCTCTTTGGTTATGTCACCCATGCAGACCAGTTTGGACAAGCAAGTGACCATGCGTAGTCTTTAAATACTGTCTTAAGTATTAACAAATCCATAGGATCTGCAGTGGATCATTAGCATTTCAGTGTCTATTATTTTGGTCATATTTAGGTGGCTTTTTACAGATGAAAGAAGAGATCCATCTAAAAAACAGGCTAGCATCCTGAAAAGTGCCAAGTTTGTACGGTAGGCACAGGAAGCACTACAGCCATGCACAAAAGGTTGCTATAATATTAACACTAAGGAAGCAATGCTTTTTCCCCCAGCTTTGTTTCATAAATGGCCAAACTATTTAATTAGGATGGGAGGAAGGGAGAACAACCCAACAGCACACAATCTGTACAGAGCATTTCATTCCAAACAATTACACGTTGCAAAAGCAACTTGTAATTGGAAACACAGTGTTACAGCAGGTATCAGCAGTTAAGTTCAGTAACAATCATGTATTATCAGTATTTCCTACAGGAAACTTCATATCCAAATGTTACTGGCTTTGGCTATAACACTGCTATGTTGTATCAACAGGTAATTGCTTTTGTTTGTTCTATTTTCCTTAAAAGAGTGAAATAAAAAACTTCCACAAGCAGTTTACATGAGCAGGAATAGTTTTCACAATACAGCAAAATTTTAACTTCAAAGTAAATTTTTAAAATATTTCAACAACATCTCATTCATGAAGAACACAGCTGTAGGCAGGTAATATCCAGAAAATAGTCATCTATTTAGGTTCAACCACAAAAGTTCAGTTCTTAAGAGTTACAATTTTGCACACTCATACAATTAAAAAAAACCTCCATTCAAAGGCAAGTTGCATTACCAAAGCGTAGATTACCATGTAATGGCCTCAAGGGTGAAATCTGTCTGTACTGTGCATTTCTTTTTCTGATATGATCAGGGAAAGTGATTTATCATGTAACAGGTTGATATGCTAAACAACAAGTGGGTAGCCAGATGAGAAAAGCCATTTTGAGAAAGACATTTTCTCACTCAGTTGCTCTAATGTTTCAACACTTCCACAAATCAGAGCTGCCCATTTAAATGCTTAGTTAAGAATTTTTTCATTACCTTAAAAGACCATGTTCCAGTAATTTGAAAGCACTTTATCACTCATCCATCAAAATCTTACATGACATTCAACGTTGCTTCTAGGCCTCAGATAACAATTCCTCCATGGATGACCTATATCATAAGGCCAAACACTAAAAACCTCCAGGACCATTGCAAAGAAACTGGTGTCTGGCCTATACTCACTAGATTTCATGGCATTCGGGGCGTTGGAAGGTGCATTCCCCCAGCCTGTTGTCGATGCTCCTGTATCATCTACTTCACCCCACCCGGGACTGGTTTCATTTGGCTCACCCCAGGCGGACGTACCATTATCTGGAGCAGGTGGAGTGCTTTTGCTCCAGACTGCACAAAGGAGAAAGAGTTTTCATTACAGACCATTTAGACAACAAACTATTTATTGCAGTGCAGCACCACGTCATTAATCTACTGCTTTGTTCTTTTCTGTTGAGGACCTTAGATTCTCAATAGCGTGGGTGCAACAGAATTGACAACTGTTCACATCAAAATTGGAGCGGGCACTGGCCTCCAGGGATAAAAAGGGAAACAATGCTATGATGAGCAATATTCTTCGCCAAGGTTAAAAACGAACCCCACATCTAATGCTGTCCTCCTAGCTGGTGAACTTTTGTGACTAATTAAAAGCACCAGACTAACTCAGGGTTTTCATATACTGAAGAAAGAATAAGGACATATTTGAAGTACATATTAAAACAAAATAGTATTCTTTAAAGCATGTTTGAGTCAGATAAGAGATTACATAACAGTATCTCAATGTATTTCCAGCCTATGTAACTTTTTCTTGTCTTATTTCAAAGAAAATATTTTGCTAAGTATTCTTTATTATACAGCAGAGCCAAATTGAGCTAAAAAATTAAATCACAGACTCACTCAATTTCAGGTGTTAACTGTTTCAGAGCAAAAAGTTCTCAACTAAAAACAAGTAAAGAATTTCATCATGTTTCTCTAACAATTAAACATAAAAAATGTGACTTAGTCTGGAGAAAAGGAGGCTTGGGGATACCTTATTGCTCCCTGCAACTACCTGAAAGGAGGTTCTAGTGAGGTGGGTGTCAGTCTCCCAAGTAACAAGTAATAGGACAAGACAAAATGGCCTCAAATTGCACCAGGGAAGGTTTAGATTGGATATTGGGAAAAATTTCTTCACCGAAAGGGTTATTAAGCATTGGAACAAGCTGCCCAGGGAAGTGGTTGAGCCACCATCCCTGGAGGTATTTAAAAGATGTATAGATATGGTGCTTAGGGACATGTTTTAGTGGTGGACTTGGCAGTGCCAGGTTTACAGTTAGACTCAATGATCTTAAAGGGTTTTTTGCAATCTAAATGATTCTATGATTCCATAATTCAACCTGTTCTTCAGAGCTCAGATGGAACATTCAGATTTGTCAGCTAACAAACATTTTCTTTTACTGGCAAGCTGACTAGTATTCAGAACACAGTTACTGAGGTACAAGCAGAGGACTGACTGATTCAAATTTTAAAGACACTTTAAATACAGAACCAAATATTCAAATAAGAAATCAGTTTTCTTTATGGAATAAAACTGTTAGGAATTGGAGGCTACACAAGTATCTCTTATGCATTAAGGTTAGACTCATATATAGGAGCTTGCTGAAGAAAGCAACGAGACTAGTACCTGATGCTTGTGATTTGCTAGTCATTGGAGTAGGCAGGCTCTGCTCCCGCGGGGCCTGTCCTCCTTGTGAGTTCTTGTCCCACAGGTTCACATTCTTGTAGTTATAACTGCTAGGATCTCCCCATGCTGAAGTGCCATCATCAATATCCATTTTTCGACTGATTGACTGTGGAGAAGGTTCTTCCCAGCCACTAGGCTCCTCCTCTTTGGGGGCAGCTGGCTGTGGTCCGCTGTTCCAGTTTGGGTTTGGAGGTCGCCCATTACTTGGAGTTTGGGGCGGTGGACCCCAGGAACCAGAAGCCTCCTGCTGTTGCTGCTGGTGCTGCTGCTGCTGCTTGTTCCAGGAGTTGGGCTGTCGACCCGTCTCATTCCATGTTGAAGTTCTTTTACAATCATCCCATCCACCCTTTGAAGCAGCGCTTGTATTTGCACCATTACCCCAAGTTCCAATCTCATTTTGCCCACCTTCACCCCAACCAGACACTGGCTTGTTTCCTGCACTTTCCCAGTTGCTGTTTTTTGTTTGGTCAACTTCCTCTCCCCAACCGTTCTTTCCAGAAGACCATCCTTGATTAGGTTGCCGTCCACCCCACCCCTGATCCTTACTAGAGCTGTCATTCCAAGAGGAAGATGTTTTTTCTTCTGGTCTTCCTCCTCCCCAATTAGAAGAATTGGGGTTCTTATAGTCATTCCATCCTCCAGTATTTTTGGGGTCCTTCCACTCTGTTGGGGTTGAGAGCTCACCCCATGCAGACTTGATTTGATTGCTTTGGCTGGGTACATCACCCCAGCCCCCTGAGTTCTTTGTCTGTGTGGCAGAGCTCTCCCACCCCTCAGTTCCTTTATCAGACTTTCCCTCGGGCCGTGGCATCTCTTCAATATCCCATACGGTATCTTGCTTAATTTGAGTTTGGCCCCAGCCGGTGTTTGAAAGCACTCGGGGGTCCAAATCAGTCCTGCTTAGCAAAGTCTGCAAGACTGCCTGGCAATCAGGATGCGTAGGCCTATATGATCGGCGTCCAGAATTGTGACTGTCACTACTTCCTGCTTTGTGGTTGCTTCCAGTGCTTTGACCTCCAACCTCACTTCCCGCAGAGCTGGAAGATCTTCCCCAACAGGGAGCCTGGGAATTGCCTTGGTTTTCAGGAAGAGGGTGGCCTTTTTGATTGTCCCATGCTCCAGTGCTAGAATTTGGTTGGTTTGGACCACTCCATTCTCCAATCTTCAGTTCATCAGACCCAGACAGCTGTTTCCATTCTCCCTGAGAGACCCCAGATGTTAATTTGTTCCCTTCACCCCATTTGCTTTCATTTGCGTGCTGAGGGCCAAAGTTCCAAGACCCACCACCCGTAGACCGGTTATTATTATCCCAAGAATCACCTCTTGACCCATTAGACTTTTGAACAGAAGCTCCTTTCCAGGAGTCCTCTCGATCCTTTCCATTGTTCCCATGGTTTCCAGAATTGCTCTGTCCAGAGACTGTGTCAGTTCCAGAAGACCCCCTAGCTGTACCCCAAGATCCAACACTCCCAGTCTTTCTTTCTCCAGTGCTTTGTGAAGGGGTGTCAGTGCTCCTGGAAGGGTTCCCCAAGCCCATTTCAAAGGGCATTCCCTTATTCTCCATAGGGTTTGGTGAACTTAAGTTCAAGGAGTTAGTGTTTCCATTTTTTGGTCCATCAGTGTTATGAATTTGAGCCTGTTCTCTGCCAGAGACAAAGTTAACACCCGCATTTTCCATCTTTGACTGCTGTTCCCTAGAGGTCTGACCTACTGTGCTAATCTGTGCATTGGAGCTACCACTATCAGGTTCCAAAGTCCCTTTCCTAGAATTGCCCTCCTGAACCAGTGCTGGCCAAGCAGATGGGTTGCTATTTGGGTTAAAGTTGCTGAAGCCAGAACCAGGACCAATTCTATCTTGTCCACTCAAGTTCCTCCAATTACTTAGTCCATTGTTACTCTCGGCAGCAGGGTTGGAAGATTGAACAGATTTAGCCTTGGGATCAGATTTCCAGGCCCCAAGATTACATTCGTTTCCAGTGCTTCCAGACTGGCACTGGCTTCCTTTTCCTTTGTTACTAGTGGTGCTTCCTGGCAGAGCGTTCTTCTCCAAGCCAGGGTTCGAGGCACTGTTGTTATCGGTGGTGTTTTCGGAAGAAGATTCAGCATCTTTGCTGGCAATACAAGGCCACTCTTCCATGTCAGACCCGTCTACAATCACCTTGTCCCAGATGTGAGTTGGGTTGGCGTGGGTGCCGCTGTTGGAGGAGGCTCCAGGACCCCAAGTGGAATTTGCATAATTTGAAGCAGCAGCACCTCCAATTGCTGAATCTACAATAAAAAAACAAACCCAAAACCCACACCCAAAAAGGTCATTAATAATCAGTATTATTTACAAGCACCGAACATCACATTTCTGACACCAGATTACTGTTTTCATTAATAAGAATCCTTGCCTCAAATGTGTAAAAAAGTTGCTTTGGAAGAATGTCAGGCTGGAAAACACCACTGAAGATACTGGTTAAAAACTTCTTTCAGCAAACTCCCCACAAGCATTTTGTGGGGATTTGAATTCACCGTTGACTCACTACTGTTGCTAACAGTCCAGCTCCAAGTTCAACATAATAATTATAAACCAGTTAATGAATGTGCATGGTCATTACTGATACTGGTTGTAGACTTTTCAAATACACATTTAAAGTTATACTATATATAGAACAAGAATGTGTTTGTGCACATGTTTATATGTGTGTGTGTGTACATGCAGTCAGCTGGTGGTCTGCAACTCAACTGACTCAAAACAACTAGAATTTATTACAGATCAAAATGTAAGATTGAAGACTAAAAGCATCTAATGAATATATATCCTTCAGCTTCAAATACCTTTTTCAAGTTGATTTTGCTACTAGGAATTTCTTTCAACCCTTTGTAAAGCAAACGAAATTTCTAAAAGTTACTGTAAATCGAAAGAGCCCAAAGCTACACAAATTACAATTTTTATGCAGTAACATGCAAGCTGTATTCAGTATGTAATTACCCCACATTTGTGTCACTTTATATTATATTTACCCTAGAAACCACAGTTTGTATATTGTGAGCAGCTGAGCTGATCTCTCTGCCGCTGGACAGAGGCTAATAAGAGATCTCACTATTCCTTCTCTCTCTCTCACCAGCTCTACCTACTACTTCAAGTTCCCCAAGTTTCACATCTCATTTGTGACAGTTCTGATGGCAGTTAAGCCCTTTAACTAAGTCAACTGTATTCACTAGCTCAACACAAAACTGCTTTTTGATGGGTTAGTTTTTTGCTGGCTTAGCACATTGTACAGGGTAACCTGCAAGTTCAGTGAGCTTTGGAGTCACTATAAGGAAATTAGAAGCATGAACGACAACGAATAGGGCACTTTTCTTTCATCTGTGGTGAACTATTATTATGTCCTATGTAGTATGAGTTCACATGGACAAGATATTTGTATATCGTTTTAAAGCAGACATAAATTAACAGAGTGCCACAATAGATGAAGTCAGTGCTGGCAGCATGATGCCTACATATATGCAGACATTTTATCAGCATTAGTTTAAAACGTGAGCCAAGATTCCCTTGTCATCCACATAAATAATTCAGAGGATCAGAGGTAGTTAAGTCCATTAGTACTTCAGTGTTGTTCTCTATATAGGGTTCCACCCATTTTCCTATGTATTTTTAATACCAAAGGACCCTAAACTGCCCTCAACGCAAATTCCCAGTGATGAAGAATAAACACTCTCCCTTCTACAAAACCATGTACTGAATCCTAATATATTAGCCTTAGTCAGTTATCCCACCCAACCAGTTTAACTTATTTTGTAGAGCAAAAAAAAAGTTCATAGTAACATCTGCATCAATATTCATACCTGAATATATAGTTACTACCAATACTGGCTCATGTGACAACTTCCATGAAAATAAGGCATAATGACCTTAAAGTGGATTCCCCACCCTCACAGGTTCCTATATTATATATTCAGAAGTGAAGACCACAATTTTTGGTTGCTAATACTTTTAATAGAAGATGAACAGATGCCTGTCTCAGGCTTTTAGTTCCATTAGGTTAACCAATGAACATCCACTGAATGCCTTCCAGATTCCCCTTCGTTGAGGGCCACCAGTAAAAGATACAGACTTCACAACAACGTTAGAACTCTCTTGTAAGCTTTGAATACTGATGAACAAAACTTTGTCTTCATCCATTAAACCCTAGCCACCAAGATGCAGAAGACCAGGCAGTTCCCATGCACATTCTGCTCCTTCTGTTACCTTAACCTCAAGTGCAAACTTAACAATAGCAAGGAAGTGTGACTCTCTACCAATATTTGTATCTGGCCGTCTTTTTAGTACACTGAGTAACTCTTCTCTCTGCCAATTTAAAAACCGATTAGACTGATCACAGGAACAGCTTCAGGAAAACAGCCAAAGACAAGTTCAAAGGACTGCAAAGTTTCTGTCTTTTGAACTTACAATAATTCAGCAAATGAATGATGCATAGGCAGCTATTCACTTAAAAGATCTTCACATAAAGGATTTTAACAGAGCATTTCACATTTCATTTCTGTGAAGACATTCTAAAAGTATTAAGATTGGGATGCTTGCTAACATTGTGTACTAGGACACAATTTAATGGACTGTTTCATAAACCAGCCTCCCCTTGCTATATTTGACAGTGGCAACAAAATTTTGGCAATTTATGGTTTTGTCTTAAGATAATGGGCAAGGGCTCTTGGTTCATAACGAGACTCTTCCTTAATAACAAACATGCTGAAGATAAACAAGTTTCTTATCTGACTAAAATGAAAAAAGTTACTAGCAAATGACTACTTTTAAGGATGAAAGTATGGAACTGAAACAAGTGAAAGTATTGAAATGGAATCCTGAAATGAAGATGTGGTTTTGCTGTGAGAGATGGTGGTGATTCTTAGAGGGTACTGTAACTATTGGAAGACTTTAATTAATAAAATTTAAGCTTTTTTTTTTTCCCAAAATTGTCTTGTACATCGTGAGTATCATTGGTATTTGAAAAATTATATACACCACCCTCTATCCCATATTGCTGAGACAATAGTAAATTTGGTGTAATCTTTCAGGGAACTGCAGTTTTGCCATCTTACAGAAGCATTTCAATTCTGGTAGAAAAAGATTCATGTAAAGAAAGATTATGTCTTTTTGTATTAAAGCCTCACCAACACCATCTATAGCTATCTGGTCAATATAACAATGCGAAGGAGTAGGTAAGCTGCATTACTTTCCCCTTTGGGAACCTACTTTTGTTTTCATGTGGGATGAATTAATCACAGTATCAGTGGATAAGTGCTTAACAGAATTGGGCCCAATCCTAAACCAAATTTGTAGGTGGCCAGGATTTCAGATGGGATTAATGATGTGCAAGACACAGCAATGCCGCACCTCCATAAGCACTTTGATGGAGCACCCAAACTGACAGCCCTAGCCTTTCTCTTGTCTTGCTGCTCATTCCCACTCCTTCGGCACACCTATTTTCACATGCTAGCATATATGTTCCCACTAATACTCAGTGACCTGAACTGGTAAATCACACAGACTGAAATTAGCTTTAAAAAACAACCTGGGTTAATTTTAATCCAAGTCAGCTCCCCAGCCCAGTTAGCTCTGTTATGGTGCTGAAATTTGGAGTAAGGCAGGTCTGAAGGAACCATATCTTTCTTGGCAACACTCCTGACTCACATCAGCATAAAGCAACTAACAACTTGCCACAATCGATAAAATATAGCCATATAACATCTTAGTTGTTAATGCACCATTAAACTAAATGTAAACCCATGAGAATTCACAAAAATCAAAGTTCAGTCTCAGAGAAACAGATATTCAGTGTCAAATTAATTACACAGAATTTAAGGAGCCTCTAAAATACTTCAAAATTGACCTCATATAGTACACCCAAGAGCAAAAAAAAAATGCTGTTCACGAGAAATTTTGAAAACTTTTAGAATGTTTCACTACCATAAAGTCTCCTTTGCCAGTTTCCTACAGCCATTGTGAAGGTATACCAATGCTGACATAATGCTAGGATTTTACATGTAGACGAAAGACTTTGGGGTGGGCTTTTTTCCCCTCTTCATCTTTCAGGTGTTTTATCACAGCCAGCCACCTCTTAAGAGATCTGTTTTTAAACTGATTAGCTAAAACTTTGCCATTGTAGTTTGAAACCCACAGCCCACTCCCCCTGCCCAAAGAACATCAAAGATGACAAGATAAATAATCTGACAAACGGGGATTTGCTACAAAGGGATTCAAGTACTGAAACCACAAAACAAACTGAATTATTAATTCTCCTAGAATCATTTTTAATTAAGACAGCCATCCCATCTAGCTTACTTGATTCTGGAGTTCAAAAGTTACCTCAGTTTTTTTCTTCTGAACTATAGAGAACTACGGAAGTTTACGCTCTCCAAGACTGTGGTAAAAACCCCATCCCGTTAATCTGGCACGGCTTTCAACGGCAAACTTGGATATAGTAGTATCATTATTCTCTTCTTTTGTCTTTCAAGCATTTATTATTTCTTTTTTAAACACCCTTATAGCTAGAACTGAAGTTGTCCTTGACTTCTCAGATCACCTAAGTTTGTCTTTAGAAGGCAGATGTCTTTAGTGGAATTTTTGTTTGTTCTACTATCATAACTTAAGAAGGAAATATTACAGTTACTGCAATTCCCCAAGGGTCTAAAAAAATTCAGGAGCAGTCATACTTTCCCCATGACCATAAAACAATTAATCTTAAAATCAATTTATCTTCTGGAATTCAAAGTGAAAAGAAAAGCAAAACCAGGACAGTTACCGCTTTTTTATAAAAGGCTTATCTAAAGGAGAAAACCAAGATTACTACTAAAAAGAGTCAGGAGCGAAGGGACCATCTTTCTATTTCATCCAGATGAGAAATGACAGATACCTGCCATTTGCAGACCTGTTATCTACCTGTCTCTTTTACCAAATCATATAAAAAAGGGACAAGATAAAATCATGACATCAGAGAAACCTAAAGAGCTATTAAGAACTACTGAATGACAACTATAAAATGCTGTTTATCTGTGCATTGTGTTTACTTTGCTGCGGTCTTAAAAGCATTACAGCATCCGATTCAAACCACCCAAAACGTATTTTAAAAAAGTTAACCCTCTTTCTTGTTCAATCTAGTAGTAAAAATTGCCTCCACTGCCACTAACAGTAAAAGAAAAATCTATACACTAAAATAGTAGAAGCTCTCCAAAAAGCAATCTGAGTACTTTTATTATATGATATGCTTATGCACAATTTTAGTGATCCCTTTTCTGCCATGAACACACACATGTTCATTTAATAATATTATTATTACTTGCCTGTTGCAGTCCCACTGTCGCTCTGCAGCAGTGCTCCTGTCACTGGTTGTGCGTTGTTTGGGTTTGCTCCTGGTGCTGTTGGGGGAGGAGGCCCTGCTCCACCCCCAAGGAGCATACAAGATGGCGGAGGGGGCTGCCCACGTTTCAGTAACACTTTGTGGTCCTGCTGGCAACGGAATCGCGGCGGCACCTCCCGAGGCATGTAGCGGGCGGCGCTTGGCGGTTGTCCGTTCGGCACTGCCACCCTTTTGGCATTGTTGCCACCATTGACTGGTGGCGATGGAGAGTTGCCAATTGGGCTGGCAGCCACTGGTTGGCTTAAACTTGGTTTCGTCACTTCGGGCACTGAAAAACAGGAAGAATGAAAATCAGAAAATTTTCCAGTTAAACCTGTGTTAGCTACAAGAACTCACAGCGACTCTTTTCTTTTATAATGATATTCTTCTCTGCAATACTGTGCAACTTCAACTTTATTTAAGAACAATTTAATTAAAGAAGCAGTAGCAGCAAACCTCTTGCTTCCACGTGCAACTCTGTGCTCCAGGATCAAACTCTGCCCATAGCAAGTATTTTGCTCTAAGCCCCAAATTTCTTGGAAACGTAACCACCCTGGGCAATGAGTCATTTTAAAATATGAGCAAATATAACTGGTTTCCCCCCTCACCCCAGCTCTGTTCCCTGATCTTGAACTGTTTTTTGGATTGTTATGCATCACCCTTATGGGAGATCTGAAATCAAAACTCAATTTTTCACCTGCTTACTAGGCTACACAGCCACTGCCAAAACAAACAAGAAGAGGTGGGGGGAAAACCCCTCCTCTTGGAAGTAACAGTTAACTCTCATCCAAAAGGCAGTCCTACATACAGGATCTGTACTGGGCTTGCCTAAAGTTTCCCAGCTGGTCACCAGGTGCCCCTATAAACAAGGACAAGCTGCTTCTGAGGGCTATTATGCATTGGAGATGAGGAAACCCACAAACAAATCCTTGAGGAATTAACACCATCACAAAATTTGCTTAAGAGCCTCTAGACTTGTAAGCCCTTACTCCCATTCTCCATGCGCTTTTTTTGAAACAGAGCAAAAGAAATTTCCAGCCAGGGACCTAGAAGGTGTAATTGTTAAGACAGACTCCAAAGGCACGGAAGATTTAATACATATACTCTAGCCTTCGTTGAAGATTAATACAAGAAAAGGATGTCCAGAAACCCCTCCCCAGCAAAGTGAACATAATCAGTAAAACTTCTTCTCTTACAAATGTGAGATCAGAACAAGTGAGTCTCTCTCTCTGGCAACATGAATGCATCATTCCCCACATTTTATTTTGATAAGGGTTTTCTGATTTCTCTATATAGGCTTCGTTGCCCAAAACCCCAAAAAAGGGGTGGTGTTAGCTGTAAAATCAAGTTACTATCTTAGTTCTTTTCTTTCAATAATGGCAATTTCCCCAATTTTTAGAAAACTGACACCTATCCAGATTAAATATATTTTCAGATCAGTTAAACAAGCTTAACTTTCAAGATGCTTACTCATCAGTCCTGCCTTATCTGCTGGACTTTTAGTTGCCTGAACTTACACTTCCAAAACCAAGTAATTTTCACTCATTTTGGTACCTCACCACAAGCAGTACTTTCCCCCTCTTCCATTCCATTTATATAGGTGGTTTCAGTTTTTGGTTACTTGTCTAAAACCTTTGCAAAACTGAAAACTAAGTATTTCTGCTAACCCATCCACAATCCTCATTCCCTCTTCAAGTATTTTGATGCTATCAACATGGATAGTTTTAGGTTCTCCATTTTAAATCACCTCAACTTTTATTTCTTCTGAATACATATCTTAAGTATTTCATCTTGACTCATAATTCCCCTTCCTTTTCCAACAGTTTTGATCAAGATCCAAGTCTTGGCTCAAGTCAATAAAAATTACTCCTTAGGATCAAAGATTCTTACCTTTGGTTTTTTGATCTGTGACCTGCAAATTAAGAGCAAGAACGTAAGTAAGAGTTTTAAGAACATCAGAACAAACACTGAACAGGCTGCGCTAAATCATGATCTTAATTCATTGGCACAAGAACAGTACTTGTTGCATGAAGATAATCAGCTGATGAACTACAAGTCTAAACAGTATTTATTTCCCAGTCACATATATTAAGTTTTCAAAAATACTACAGCTCCTATAATACACCTTTGCCTGATGCAAAACTCCCTGGCAGAACAGTAATTGCTTCACTCGTGATGATTTTTAGTATTCACCCCCCTCCTCATCCCAAACACAGACTTCTAAAGTACAAACAAACATGTGCTATTGCACTACAGTTCTTTCAGATTTTGGAAGGGAAGTATTACAGTCAAAATGTACAAAAACTTCCTTCTGTGAGAGTATCCTTACAGCAGACTGTTGGGGCTAGCAATGGAATTCCCACAGGTGAAAGTAGCAGTTTTTGTCTCTGCCATCTTCCCATTTCACCTTTCTCATGACGTCGCTTCCAAGAAGAAATCCTAAACCTCACTGGACTCATTGCCACAATTACAGAAAGTTTCAGCAATACCTATAAAGCACCAGGCTTCAAAGTCTCTTGAACGCAATAAGAAGTTGATTACTGAAGTGAGCCATCACACTGGCTGATGTACTCAATATGTGTTTTTGCTGTACTTCTACATTCTTTTAGCATAGCAGATTTCAAGCTACCGTAGAGACAAACATACCACTGGTATATTCTCTGGAATCATGTGTATTGTAGCATGTTTTGAACCTGTCGATCATGAGTTCCACTACACAATAATGGAAAAACCCTAAAGATCATCATGTGTCAGGTTCTATGACACCTATTCTTAAAAGAAATTGCTGAACTAGTCCATAATTCTGGAAAGCACACAGTGACAGTATAGAATAATGAAAGCACAAGTAAAAAGCAGTTTATTGTTTAAATCAACCAAGCCAGAACTCCTTTGTATGGTAAAGAATAAAAAGACAAACTGCACCAAATTGCTATGGCATCATTTACTTTCCAAAGATGAACACTGCAATATGCAAAGTGCAACATTCACTATAATACAAAATCTTAAGCATCATTACTTCACAGAATTATTCAATCCAAAAGTATCCAAGACACTAAAAATGCACCTGTCCCAAAACTGTGTCTGTACCAAGCCAGACATGAATTTTCACTTCACCTATGAGAAATCCTGTATGCATCAAATTACATTCTTCTCTAACACAGTTAAAATTCTGTTAAGCACTTGAGTGACTCTGATGCTCCACTATGAAAGGAAAAAGAGGGAAAAAAAATTATTCATGAATCCAATCTGGTAATGCTGATATGTTTACTATGGTCAACAGTAAACATGTTCAGTAAATGAGTAAGTTCTCTACTTGGAAGAGCCCCATTTTACCAAACCTTTAAAGAATTCTACATGATAACCACAGGTTTGCTTTAGGAGAAAAAAAAAAAATTATTTCTGCCTATACTGCATCTCTTTCCTAGTCAAAATGATCTGGTTTTGTGATTTTTTTTTTTTTGGTCTACAAAAGCTGAGAAAATGTCTCAGATTTACAGCTGTCGTCTCTCTGGACAATCTATAAGCATCGGCAGGGCAGGAGCAGCTATAGTGAACAGAAGGTAAAGTGTAACTCAGCCTTCTGACAAGCTACCAAACAGCCCCTGGGACACCAACCACAGGAATTTAGTCTGTGAATCTGCTTGCATAACCTCTGTTGAAGTGATTTTTTAAGTTTCAGACGATCCAGACAGAAACAATTGTTTCATGTTATACAAACTGCGTCTGAAAAAGGTACCCCCAAATCTTTACTGTTTATTTGGTTAACACCACCACAGACGCTAAGAACGAACATGTACATTTATGTTCTGTCCATTCAGTTGCCTGCTTTGCTATTCTTAAATATCTCCAATTATTACTGTTAAGTTTGGTCACTAGGAGATTAGCTTAGTGTTTACCCTTTCCAAGATTTTGGCAAAAATATCATAACATTCAATCATACTGAAGAACTTAGTAGGTGAGGGACCACACAGGAAAGCTGTCGAATCTCCTTTGTATTCAAAGCACTGATTTCTCAGTAAAGACTCACACAGCACTGTTATCAAGATGATGGGTATAACCTTTCCAAGTTTCTCTTGTATCACTGAATATCAGCATATAATCCTGAAGTCACTAGTCTATTTACCAGGGTCTGCTCCTCCTGGTTCCTACATATACCTTTTCTAATTGAACATTAAACAGCAGCAACACAGAGGCAAAAAGACACTGAAGAAACCTTATTCCACAGCTACTGATCTTCTGCAGTACTATTAGGGATGTATCAACACAATGGTTAGATAAAGACAACAGAAATACACCAGTTTATCCACATCTCATTTAAACTGAAAGACTCAAACTGGTGAAAAAGCCAAGATTTAAGAAGACCCCAGATAAACCAAAATTTAATTGAAATGAGTGCTGTCTTAGCAAAAACCTGCAGAATATAACACAGAGTAATGCCTGACCTTTTGTAGGATCTGTTGTTACTGAAGCAACTGAAAAACAGAGACTACTGAAAGGAAGTAAAGCCTTCTGCTCTCAATTTCACATGATCATTGAGGTTGGAAGGGACAGCCTCTGGAAATTTAGTCCACAGTTCCCACCCCTGTTCCCCACCCACCCCCAGGACTCTCCCCAACTCAAAGCAAAGTCATCAAAACCAGATTGCACAGGGCCACATCCAACTTGGTTTTGAGCATCTCCACCACCACCACCCACCTCTCCAGGAAACCTGCTCCAGTGGTGGCCCAGTCACACATATGCACAAAAAAAGTCTTTCTATGATTAAGTGGAATTTCCTCTATTTCAATTTGTGCACAATGCCTTGTGCCTTGTCACTGGGCACCACTGAGAAGAGCCAGCTGCCACCTTCTTTACTCCCCCTCACAAGGTATTTATATACATTGATTGATAAGATCCGCCTGAGCATTCTCTTCTCCAGGTTGAACAGTCCCAGCTCTCTCAGCCTCTCCTTATTGATCAGATACTTCAGTCCCTTCATCATCTTAAAGGCCTTTTGCTGGACGCACTACAGGATAGTTACATCTGACTTGTACTGGGAAGCCCAGAATTAAGACAGAAACCATTTTCCCAGTAACAAGCATGGATAAAGCTGCAAGAGACTCAAGTTCATATGTCAGGTTACCTCCTAGATTTTCTATCTACTAGATTTTCAGCAAAATATAGAGCTTCTAATACACCAACTGTTCAAATCCATTCTCTGAGCAAAACCAATTTTCAGTGACTTCTCAATTCTCCATGGCTCACACTCTGATACACTTCAGCAAAAGTGCTATTAGCTACAGAAAATGTAAAACCTAAGTGATACTTCACAAAAAATAAAAGGAACCTTCAGTAGTAAATATTTCATATGAACTTCCCTACGGACTTACAAAAAAGTGTCATCTTGCTCTAGAAAATATTTAGTCAGATTTACTGCAAGAATTGCAAGAGCCCAGCAGTATTTCTGTCTCCAACACCTCAAAACAGCAGGAGTTGCACAGACCAAGAGAGACGATACTTTATCGGCTTTTATACTTTATATCAAAAAGCTTACTTTACTTCACATGACACACTAAGGAGAAGTGTCTAAGTTAAACACTTAGGTTGAAGAAAAATGATGCAAAAAATAGTCTTCAATGAAGCATCACTCTAAACAATCAAGTTTCTAAGCTCAAATACAAACTACTTAACATCTTACCATCCCCAATGCTATTTACATTCCAACTGGATAAAAGAATTCAAATACGAAAACCTACCTTCTGAGCAGATTCCTTCTTTTTCTTATCCTCTTTCTTCCTTTTCTTGTCTTCCATTAACTGTTCTTCCCTTTCTTGCTCCTTCTCTCTGCCAAAACATGAAAAACAACTTTATGAGCACAATCAAGTTGTATAAGAAGAGCCACACATATCCCTCTTCCCCCCAAGAAAGGAAGTCAAAATACTGGATTCCTCTTAGGATACTTCATTTGCATTTCAGGCTTTCAGTCTAATCGAGATAAGAAAAGCACCTTCTAGCTCAGTGTGGCCACAATCACAGCACTTGCTGCATAAAGGAAAATTCCTTTATTTGGATCAGGCCTCTTATGGCAGTACCCTATATAAATTAACTACATGCCTGATATTAGAAAATATCTTCAGGACATTTTGGCCAAAGTACCCTTTTAACTGGGTTCTGCTATTATGTAATGAACAGTCTCATAAATCCTTTCGTATGTTAAAAAAAAGGGAAGTTGTAATTTAATATAAGATGGTTTGGTGTGATACCACATTTATCTTCACAAGGGGAAGACATTATTCTATTGCCTGTAGCTATGTCACTTCTAAGAGACTAGAAATGTCATATCAAATCAAAACCATCATTTATTATACAAACACTAATTTAATTTCTAGCCTATTGTACCCTCCCACAGAATTTGTGATAAAACTTGTAATATAAATTACTTTCCAGGGAATCTATTTTTTCCACAAGAACATTCTTTCAAAAAAGGAAGAAAAATATGTGCAGCTGCTATTGTTGTCAAGCTATCATCTTGTTGCTATGTTTTGTATCAAATACGAAAGTACCAGAAAATGGTTAATTTACTGCATATATGCTACCGCTGAGTTGTTTCTATGGTGAATCACATTTTTGTTAACCAATTCTCTTCACCTCCTTAAAAGTAAATTTAAGATCAAGTTTTCAGCTCACTTGGAGTAATTTCTTTTTATAGGAAAAGATTAAGACAAAGACAACTAACGTAAAAAGATGATCTGACAGATGGGGGGGGTAGGACCAGAGACAAGAGATGTACTTTAGAAGTGGGAAACAAGTAACAAGTATAATCCATGATCTTTCAGAACAAGATTTTACAGCAGAACGCTTTATAAACAAAACTGAAGCTTACAATAGTACTGAACTATTTCTTATATTTACGCACAAATCAAAGCTCTTTTTTGAGCACAGTTTTAAAAAGAGAGTTGAGTTAGCTTTGCTGTCACATCACTCAGACTTTTCCTTCCACTGCACTTATATGGTATAGGTAATATTTTTGTTTGCATTTTTGCTAGATACTGCCAAGGCAGTGTACAAAGAGACATTTACATAACTAATCAATTCCTACAAAAATATTTTGAGATGTTATGTGTTAACAGCTTCCTGATTGAGGACTTCAAATAACTCTTTTAAAAATAAAAGGTTCTATGGACAGTAATAAAGTGTCTTTCTGGGTTCCTAAAGTTAGGCTCTCCTCCTTGATGGACGGAGACAATGGACAAGGGCAAGATGAGTCCTTGGTAACAACATCCTGAGGTTATTACCAAATGCAATTCATACATAATGGCAAGTTCAGTCTGCATTTAATGAAGTTTGAGGCAAGCATTCCACATCATACAGAAGAGTGTTTTATGCACTCTGATATTGCTCAATAAGCCAGGTCAGTTCTTGCTCTTTCCTGCTCTCTATAAAATGTCAAAGCACACTTCCCAGCCCTCAGCTCTGTCAAGGAAAAGCCCCACAGGTTTTTCAGTTTTACTAACAGCACAAGACATGAAGCATTGGGGAGGTTAGTATACTTAATATTGTCAGTCACGGCATTGAAACAAAATTTTCCATTTTCTTTGAGCCACAGATTGTAAGCAGTATGAAAAAGCTCTCCAGTGACACCCTCATCTTTTAAAGTTACTATAACCTCAAATTATGTTTATTACTTTTGTACTGTCAAGCTATGTGTGCCTTTTGGGCTGCAGTGCCAGTTACAAGTATACTATTTCCAAAAAACTTTCTTGCAGCAGGCAAAGTTTTAAGAGTTGTCTCAAAAGAGCTGCTGAATATGGGTAGGATTGAAACACAAAATGACTTCCAGTAACTGCCTGGCTCACAGACAGCCTTCTACTTAAAAGCATTTTCTTAGTTTTGCAAGCAGAAGAGCAGGGAATGGAAAAGAATGAGAAAAAGGTCATATTCACACTCAGAGCTGAAACTATGGCTCACAACGACATGTAGCAATAATAAAAAGAGCCAAGGATAGAAGATACATGACCAAAGTAAACACCTAGTTCTGAACATCTGTCTTTGTGGTAAATTCAGGAGGGGGGAATTGCTACTGCCACTGTCTTATTTTCAGACATACACAGACAAATATCTGTGGTACTAACACTGCAGAGAAGCCCTTTGTTTTGCATGATGACCTTCCCCCCCTTCTTCTGCTCTTTTAGTGGAGACATGCATTTAATATTCCACTGGGCACATCAACAACTACAACATAACAATACCTAGTAAATTAGGCTTCGATTCATGTAAGCACACACCCAAGTTCTACTGAGGTGGAAGGGATCTGAACACTTGGGCTGCTGCACCACGTGTTCAAGACCATAAAGTTCCTGTCAAAGCATTTAACTGAAACCTCACAAACACATACGAAGTATGAAGTTATACTCTCCAAATGCCAGAGCAAGAACTGTTAGCTTGTTTATAGCATCAATGTACCACTATGTTGACAGTTCACTGGATTAGAGGGGGGTGGGGTGGGTGGGTGGTGGTAAATAGCTTATTGCCATTTTGGGTATCACACTTGCCACTTTCACTCTTTGATGCATTTCACTAATATTTGAAGTTTTACGATCAATCGTTTGCCTTTTCAGTTGTATGGAAGAAGCTTATTAAACACAAGAAGCTTAATTTGCAGTGTTAAGTGTACCGATATAACATAAACAAAGCTTTCAAGTACCTCATCAATTCATTCAGAAGACAACGCTGCCTATTAACCTCCCCTCATTAGCTAAAAGATAATTCTTCCTGGCCTGGTCAAGGATACTGGGTGGGTCCGTCATGTACCAGCTGCTTACATTGACAAGATCAACATGGGGAGAAAATCCATCAACTCCAAAAAAGTGAATTTAGAGTAATACAATGGGGTGTGGTTCCGGTTTTTGTTACCAGCACATAGTAATGGAAGCATGGACACACCACAGCCCTGAAGAGGAAGTTTGCTAAATAGCAATCAGCAGCCAGCTTTCTTCAAGAAAGCATGTGTTGATTTTAAAAATATGACCTAATTGCACTTTAGTATTTCCCACAAAATCTTAGAATCAACATTCTTGAAAAGTATTTAAAAAGTGTATTACAGACTTTAATATGCCTTAAAGTACTCAGAATTAACAGCTTACAAATGAAGAGAAACTACAGGTTGTAATCGAAAAATTTTATTTATAAAAAAACAACACCAAAAAAATCCAGTAGCTACGATGCAGTACACTCAATACCGTGTAAGTTCTTATAACAAGCTCTTCTGGATAAGAAAAAAAGCAATCACTTCAGAGAAAATAAGGTTTTTCCACTAGTTAACTACAGAAGTAACAGAAAATACTTGTGAAGTCTGAGTTATTAAAACAGATAGCCATTTCAGGGGCAGGGAGGGGAGAAGGTATTCAAGAAGTATGACCTCCCCCAAAATACTTTACCAGTTTTGGAAAATGTTAACTTCCTGCAAATTCCTAATATTCATTTTTCCAGAAAACTCTATTTTTAAAAGACTTATTCTTGCAGCGTATGGACTTGAGGCACGGGTAAAGGACAGAAGTTGTCTTCAAAGTTCTTGCTTTCACAAACTGAACTGTGAGACAAGATGACGTACTATGCATTACATATATCTGCTGGCAGCACGCTTTGATAGGTAAAGTGCCACACAGAATATCAAGTCTACACAAACCTACCCCAACCCTATAAAGTCACCCTCAAACTAAAATTGCACAAAAAAGTAAGTAAAATAGAAGAAATTAAAATTTCTAGAAACTCAGGAGTGGCACTTTACTGTGTAGGACTCCCAGTTCCTTCCACAGGGCTACAGGACAACAGTGGAACAGTGTTTGGAAGTTCCTCATATGTAAAGATGTGGACTAGATATCAGTACTGTAGGTCATATTCCCTCCTCTGGACCACATACTTCCTTTCAGTACAGTTAACTTGGTTTAGCTGTATTATACAGGAGTGACAGTAAAGTTCTACAGGTGCATCCTGTTCTCTGCATTGTAATAAGCATAGGATGATTTACAAATATGCTTCCAAGTTGTGAGCCAGCTTCTGTATATTCTTCCAGAATATGGGGGATTCAAAAACTACGCTTGTAGGACCAGCAGCACTTTAACAGAACAAGCTTTTATCTATATAGCTACAAGGTCACATTAAGTTAAATTTTCCCTAAAGGCTTTAGCCATAACTAGCCAGAGATAAAGGCCATCACCTCATGGGAGATAATTATTTGCGTGCATAGACCAGTCTCGCTAAGAGGCAACACTTCAGCTATTAACTAACTCTTTCTTACAGACAGGCCTCTAGTGATCAAAAATATCAGACCACTAATATATTTCTGATCATTTAGAAATAGATTAAGAGACTCAAAACTTGGAGGACTAAACCAGAAATTTAATCTACAGTAAGGTGTTGAACTTTGGTCAAGATCTGAAGCAAGAAGAATTTCCAGCGAACTCTTTAACTGCAAGCATCTGGTTTCTCAGCATTTCTGAATGTTTCCCTCAGTATTTTGATAAATTATACAGCCTGGACACCAGCAGAATTAGGCACCACACACTAGTATCTCAGATGCACTGCAAAACACCTCTTTAACAAGCTCAAGGCCAGGTATGCTTCCAAAGCAAAAGCTCCTCTCAACCTATACAGGGACAAAAATCTCTTAGAGAAGAGTAAGCTGTCTTCAACAGTGCTATTTCATGAACAGCTTGCTGCTGCCACTGAAGAAGTAGGTTTTGTTTTCCTCCACTTTATTTCTTTTCATCAAGCTGTGTCCCTGACCTTCCCTTGCTTGAGATTTCTCTGGAACTCAGCTGATTGTAGGGCAAGCAAATTCAACTCATGAACTCACCTGGACCATTACCTCCCATTTTGTAAATGCAATTAGGTTAGATTATTATCAAATGAACACCAGAAGTAACATGCACAAGCAGCAACAGAACTTCTCCTTTCAAAGGAACAAGTTAAACTGATTGCAACTGAATGAAACTGCACCTTATTGTATCACAACACTTCTCCACACAGAACCCAGTTAAGACTCTATAAATTATATCACAGAAAGATCTAGGAGTAAAAGTGAGCGTATTTCCTTTTGAAACAGACTCCTACATTGTTCTGCTATATAAGGAGACTGTTTCCTCTGGACCGTATTTAGTCCTTTACCTGATACTCTGCATATGGGACCCAAGCATTGTCATCTGCATCTGTGCAATTCTCCTAACTAACAGGGGCTTTATTGGTACAATCCTGTAGCATAAGACTATCTGTATCTAAATGCATTAAAAAGCATAAGCTGATTAGAACTAAAGGTCACAAGCAATGAAGAAAAAGCATACTAAACTCCCAAATGAGTTCTTGCACCTTGAAGTGCAAGCCCTGCTTGCTTCACCAAAGAATACTGGCAGTCTATTGCTTCAAATGCTCATGGTGGATGAAAGCTTTCAAAATCATATCAGGAAGCTGGATGTCAGAGACTAAAAATGAAGCAAAATTAAATGCACTTCTATTGGAGCATAGAAATCTTTACAGTTTTACTTGTGCTTTCATTCAACATATGCCACTTAACAGACATGTCTCCATTATTTCAACAGCATGAGGAGAGTATGGCGTGTCCAAACATGTTAGTGTGCTCCAGCACATTTAAACAGAACATCAAACAGAAGCAAGATGTAACACAGCATGGAATAAATCCCAGGGTTGACAGAGCCTAAGTTGCTAAAGGTAAAATTACTTCCACTAGACTAAGCCATGTAAAGAGTTATGATCTCACTGATCAAAAGATTCAAAGTGGGATTAATTTTATAAAAAAATGTTAAAATGTACATCACAGCCACCTTTCTTGTTATGCAATGCTTGCATCATAAACTAGACAGATGTAAGCCATACAAAAGCTGGTTAAATAGTAGACAGCCATTTAGAAAGTAAGTCTTAGACTGAACTGACAAAAATGGAATATGAAATTATTTTAGGCCAAATGAATTTTTATGTTTATAAGGAAAAAACCCGATCTTCCAGAATAGCACCCCTGAAGATTCAGAGTATAAAAATTTCAAGGAGAAAAACAAAGAGAGATTACTTGTTTGCTTGAAATAAGACTTAAGTTTACAGCATCACTGAACAACTGCAATATCAAAAGGATAAACTACGCAGTTTATAATCAACCAGTTAGTAAAAGGATGATTGTCCCACACTTTTTGAATGATGTTAAATCAAGGTAACAGAACTCAGCTCTTCAGTAGAGTACGAAATTAAAAAACTTTCATGTTTGTAACATACGTACATAGTATAACACATGTAATACAAAAGTGTGTCATACCCCGTTTCCAGGGCAAGCTGTGGATTTTATACACAAACAATATACACTGCATCATATATTAAATGAAAAAAACTTTAGAAAGTGTGTTTTCAGAAGTGCCCTGTATGTTTTCAGAAGTGCCCTGTAAAGTGTGTTTTCAAAACGCAAAATATTATTGCTCATCAAGGAGCTACAGTAAGCTGCTTTTTCCTTCTCTTTGGCTGAAAACCAAAACAGCGTCACAGCAAGAAGTTTGCTTACTTTAAATAACATATCTGGAACAACTGATATGCCTTTATCTCAGCAAAACATCAGTAATTTGAAGCTGTTGTAGAAAATAACTAACTTGAAAACACTGGCATACTGACTTCACTGAAAGTATGCTTTTCTAAAGAAAGAGTCCTATTAGACTTGTTAATAGAGTAAGATTAATTCTTTGTGGAGTATTATATATGTATATATGCACAATGATTTACATAATATAAAGAAAACAACTCTGACCATAAAGGGCTGTTTACTTTAAAGACCTGGACAGTATAATCCCTACAACACAATAACAAATGCTCATAAGTCAGGTTTGTCTCAACACTTCAGGAAATGGTTTGGGAGAGGGGGTTAATTTTAGTTTTAAGAATCTCTTGTTAATAAGAAAAGCTTAAGTTATATTAAAAAAAAACTGGAACATTTTTAATATTCCCTATTTCTTGCTTGCATGCATTTGATAGAATTACTCTTTCCAGCTCTATCACTTACATGCATTAAAAGAATGACTTCCAGGTAGAATCTAAGTTTCCCAATGTCAGCCACAGTTGATGGAAAGCAAAGTTTTAAGGAAATGGAGAGCTACAGCCGAAGTTCTAGAATGAAAGAACTGAGCAAATTTTCTCCTCTACTTCAGTCTTCAAACGCTTCAGAGCTCTTACAGATCAGTAATTATTTCATAGCATGAGCACGCATGCACACCAAAGACACAGATAAAAGTGTGTTTAGAGAATTGTGAAATGTGGTAAAAATAGCCCAAGAACTGCAAAACATTCAGTTAGAAATTTGCCTGTAATTAAGATGTCCAGGAATTTATCATATCAGGACATTCATTCAGCAAGACATAGTTCTACTCAGGACTTCGAGGTTTTACGTGATTATCAAGTAACCTTATTTCCTCTAAAAACCATTCACACACGTAGAAAGCCCCATTATCTACAACTGTTTACCAACAAAAATATCTCTGTAGTTCTGAAAGCCACAAAAAATATGAGAAATGAATAAGCAACAATATGAAACATTAAATGGATAACAGCTACCACAATGAAATCTCAATGAAGAACCTGTGTCTGCTACAGGCTGAGAGAGAAACAAGTCAGTTTTTTGACAAGGGAAGAGCTGGCAATCCTCAAGAAGTACAGTTGAGATCTATGTTCCACTACAAATGATCTATCTTGGTAACATGTACTTTTTCAAACCCTAATTCTTGCTAAAGCCGTAATTTCAGCAGAGATGATGACAGACTACCTGGCAAAATATTTCTCTGTATCTTCGATTAAGCCAAGTCCTTTCATTTCTGCAATTATTGGTGGGTGAGTGTGTGTGGGATGTCAAAGCTCTGGACAGATGACCACTCTCAGGGAGCTGCTGCTGAACTTTCCTTTGCATGTGAAACGCTTCTTTTCACTACATCATCCAAGAAGAACATTTTTTCTACCTCACTGTGCATACAGAAATACTTCAAGCATCCTACTTCGCCATACAACACAGAGTTTGAAACGAACACAGGCTATTTGGAAAAGTCCCAGGTGTCAGTTAAAGGATTGCTTATTCATCTGCAAGCAGAGTATACACAAGTATTTGCCAGTATTGCTTTGTATTAGAAGCTTAAGAGATGTAAACTCTACCAGTTTTATAATCTCAAATGGCTTGCACATCAGGAGAAAAAAATCCTTTCATTTGAAAACTAACAGAAAAAAGTTACGCAGAACCTCCTCCCTAAACAGTCTTTTCCAGGTTGTTTTTTAAATTTTTTATTTTTTAAACCAATTCATCTTTTGGAACTAAGTGACGCCTTCTATGCTAGATACATGACATTCTTAGTGGTCTCACCATCAGAATCACAAATAATTCTGACTGAAGGAACCTCTGGAAGTCACGTGGAGTCTGGTCTAACCCCACACTCAGAGCAGAGCCATCATCAAGCAGGCTGCTCAGGACCTAGTCACATTCTGAGTTGTCTCCAAGGATAGAGACACTACCATCACTGTGGAGCACTTTTTCCACTTTTTTTTTTTTTTTACTACTCCCATTACATTTGCCTCCCCCCATATCTAATCAGAATTTCTTTTCTGCAACTTGTGTTTGCTCTCTCTTGTTTTACCACTGTGCACCACCTCCAGGAAGAGTCTGGCTCTCTATACGCTCTCATTAAGCAGCTGAAGACAGCAGTAACATTACTCCCTTAGCCTTCTATTTCTAAGGCTGAACAAATCCAGTTCTCCCAGCCTCTACTTGTGCAAGATGTGCTCCAGAACACTAATCATCTCAGTAGCCATTTAATATGTGTCTTTCCTGTATGAGAGCCAAAACTGGACACTGTGTGTCAAAGGTGGACTTCTAAGTGTTGAATAGAGAAGAATCACTTCTCTTGACCCATTGGCTATATACCCTTGCTAATACAGCCCAACACGTGGCTGATTTCTTAAGAGCCAGGACACCTTGCTGACTCACATTCTACTTTTCTTTGTCAGAGCCTTCAGGTGTTTTTCTGCAGAGCTACTTTCTAGTCAGTGGATGCCTAACCCATGCTATAGCACAGGGTTATTTTGCCCCAGGTGCAGTATTTTCCATTTACATTTGTTCAATTTCAAGATGTTTCCATCAGACCATTTTCTCCAGCCTACTGAGGTCCTCCTGAACAGCATTCTTACCCTCCAGAGGTGTCAACCACTCAGCCCAGTTTAGGAGCATCTGCAAACATGCTGAGGGTACATTCCATCCCACTGACCACGTCGTTAATATAGATGTTGAACGTTATCAGCCCAGTGTTGACTCCCATGGGGCACCATAGTGCCCAGATGCCAGTGGACTTTGCATCGCTGACCATAACCAAGTCTGTATCACTGACTCTGGAAATCCAGCTCTGGAATCCTAGAATGAACAAGTATTTCTGTACTTAGTGGTCCAGTAAGCAGGGAACTAATCACAGATACATCTTCTGTAGAAGAACTACAGCAGAAATCCCTAAATCAGCTATCCTCCACTTCAGGTGTCTGTATCAGTACACCACTGCATTTTGCAGTCCAGATCAACTCCACAAGTCAAGTTCAAAGCTCTACTGGAAGCTTTACCAATGCCTCATTGGGGCTTTGAACTGGTTACAAATTGTGACACAAGTGAAGTCAATGAGCATTACTGACACCTTAACACATTCTTGTAGCCACGTATAAGAAATGCTATAAAAAAATCTTCTGACTACAGTTAAAACGCAAATGCCAACTCCTGACTATGGTGTAAACTTTAATTTTAACAAGAGCAGCTCTGTACCTTCTTGAATTACAAACTTCTGTCTTAAATGCCAAGAATAGAATTATTTTTTAACACTAAAAAAAGTCCCAAGAAACTAATGTATTTGCTATGGTAACTATGCCACAGCATGCACAACAATTATGACATTTGTTTTAATGTCAGAATGTGACATTTCAGAAATAATACTGAGAAAGTATAATATAGTTTAATTAAATGAAACATTTTCTGCCAGAGCATCATTTGTGCCACCAGCACAGGCCATGTCGGCAGTAAGAAAATACAGAATCCTTTGACAGCATTTCTTAGATTATGACTGACATTTTTATATTTGTGTTCCTCAGTCATTTAAAAAAAAAAGGACACCTAAAAGCCAGCCTGGTAAAGATCCAAACTATCTGGAGATACAGGACAGAGAGTTTTAGGGGAAGGTGGAAATAAAGAAAACATTACATAATAGCACATTATAGTGTTATTGTTGCGGTTTAACACACTAAGATATTGGAGGTTTTCTTAACTTTCATGGTATGGCACTTCAGGATGAATCAAGAAAAAACCTGAAATATATGTATGAATGAAGCAGTTTCTATTTAGCAACAGTTAAATTACTAAAAGAAAAACAACCCCAAACCAACCAACCAAACCCAGACAGAAGCATCCTGCTTAAAATCAGCTTCTACTGAATGATGAGGTTCTTGGAATTTTACCTGTCTGGGGATAATATAAGGATACCCTCACAGCATCAGAATGGTATAATTTATACTTCATTTTATAAGCAACCTGTTTACTTTTATTCAGTTTCCAAAGAAATGCTCTAAATTCACTTGGTATAAAAACAAAAACACTTTATTGCAAGGTAATTAATAGCCTGACAAACACATTACATACCTCCAAGATCTGTACAATATTGTAAAAGTTTTCCACATACAGTGCTTCAGGGCACTGTAGTAATAAAAATAACATTTATCAAACTGTAAGTCATTATTTTAATTATACTAAATCAAAATACTAAAGCAAAAAGGTATTTCATCAGTGGGAAGTTAAGAACAAGGTTTTACATATAAACTTATTATTCATCTGTTGTAGGCCAAGCTGGAAGAACCATCAAGTTAAGGTGGCTTGAACTTCTAATACATAAAAAACCCCAACTCTTAACTGCTTGCTCAGGTTTTCTTGGCAAAGATATTTAAGGTTTGTATTTTCTACTCCAGTTATTGCCTGTGGCAATATTTATTTTTAACAGGTAAGAAAATTCATTCAGTTACTTCCTGCAAGTATTCAGTTACAAAGTTTCAGGACTGTCATGATCCCTATCAGGAAGCCTAAACTAAAGGCAGAAGGAAAACTAAGTAACATATTTTGCAGGTCTGGGAAACGCTTTATAAATCTTGCCAAATTACTGTCTCTTCAAACAAAACTATCTGCATATGTTCAATATATTCATCTGGAGTTGGACAGGTAAATTCTTGATATCCCATTACTACTAAGCATGCTCTGTAAATTATGGCTCATAACGGGTTATATGAAGAACTCCCCCACTGCCCTCCGGTAATTGCTGTTCTTGATGACTATAAATCATTGTTTATCCTCAGCAGAGACAAACACTATTCCTCTTCATCCTTATGCCAGCTGAACTGAAAGTTGAAGCAGGACTAAAGGTAAGTAAAAAGCCCTCAGGAACAAACTGTACAACCAGACTGCAATAAAGCAGGACAAAGATCCAGGTGCCTTCAATTTGAATGCACCATAATGCACATGCACAAACCAGCACTTGCATTTGGCTATGCCTTATCACACTTCACTGGGCAAGTTGGTTCCTTCCTAAAGTACTTTTTTAAACCATATTTATGTGTTTTGTGCAATGAGTAAAATTAAAATGTGGCATCTTGTGTGAAACAAAAACCTAAAACCCTGTATTTGCATGCATGAAGCATAGCAAACAACTTCATTTAATGCTACTGTGCCTTATATAATTAGACAAATGTTTAGCTGGCTAAGCCTTAAATAGATGTATACTTTTCAGAAGTTCATCGGTATCTTGTAATTTTAATGACAGTGTATAATCATAACCTTCCTCTGTCAGATGAGGGGAAAACCACACAAGAGATGGATATGTATATTGTTATGTAATAGCCAAGTACTAGATGCTATAAGAGCTGATTATCAATCTTGGCAATCACAAAGCTCAAATACAGACAGTACTCAGACTGAAGTAAGAACTTGTTTACCAGCTGAATACCATGGATTAGTGAGTGAGTTCTTAGAATGCGATAAAGATTATACACACTCATTTCACAGTGAAGCTGCAGTTAAGCACAGTACACACTGAACTTTAATGAGAAACAGGTCTGTAACAGGCAAAATTCAGTCTGGTCTATGACTAGATAAAACATATTTAAGTTCTCATACTGACTCTAAAATGCAACTGTTACATCCACTACCTTCTCACCCTCTGCTACTTTTAACGATATATTTCCTTAAGAAATACCAGCTATGTTTAGCAGCTCAGGGAAATGGTGTACTTTTTTTTTTTCATTTAGAATTAACTTGGGGGAGGGAAGGATGACATTTAATAACACATGCCGCACAACACAGAGCTTTCCCAGGATATGTTACAAAACAAGAGACTGCATGACCTGCTCAAGGTTACAGAATGACTCCATTGCTCACTCTGAATTAAAAACTGGTATCCTCCTGACTCCTCCTGCATTTTCACTAATAAAATAATACCACTACTGAACACTGCACAGCTCCTTTCATCACAGGATGTCAAAGGTCTTTATAAATATTAATTAAGCATTGCAACAACGCTAAGTAGTATGTAAAACTTAATCTTGCACATGAGTAAACCCAAGCAAGGAATAAATCACCTATGTTCAAAGTCATAGGACAAGTCAGCAGTATGGAGAATAAATGGCTCTTACCATTAAGAAGCACTCCATTAGAAACAAAGATATAATTAATACTCTAAATGTGATGTGAACTGTACAGCCCTTGATTGTCAATACATTGCTATAAAGTCTCAATCACGCTCAATCCTGCAAACATCACACTGAATTTCACGCAGCATTCTCATGAAGACATGAAGTTTGGCTTCCTCCAAACCCAGGAAACAGTTCAAATTTAAAGTTAAAATAACCCTTCTGAGTCCAAAAGGAATGTTTTCAGCAAATTATATTGTAGTCATCACTTAATCAAGTTTTTCAGTGATCTTACAACTTAACATGTCCACACCTGACCTGCTAAAAACATTACTCCTTTACAATTATTTACTCTTTCCAATGACCACAAGCATCATGAGACACCAATCTGTAACATGCATAGTTCTAGTATGAAAGCCAACCATGTTAAAACATACCAAAGTTGATTTGCTTCTATGTGCTGTCACGTTTGCAGACTCCAATGACAGGAGTGAGATCAATTATCTAAAATTTTCTTAAATTCCTCTTACCCTACCGAAAAGACCACAAAGGTGACAAGCTGTGAGCTCCTGCAAAAATTCCCTTTTGAATTAGTTTGAGAATCACATCCATATGGCTGTGAAGAATACTTTTGCTTTGGAGAAAGACTACTGTCTTCTACATAAGACAAAACAAATCAAGTTGCACTAAAAACATTTGCAGATTGGAAAAAGGGACTTTGTTGTTACAATGTCAATAAAGAAATTAAATGAAAAACTGTATAATTCATATTTCAATCCAGCAGCTTTTTGGGTTTTTGTTTGTTTGGGGGTTTTTGTTTTGTTTTGTTGGTTGGGGTTTTTTGTTGATGTTGTTTTTTTAAAAAACAGCTCAAACACAAGTTTTACTTCCCACCAAAATAGCAAGATTCAATGAAGGCTGACAAAGAGTTGGCCAAATGAAAAACAGGTTTTTGTTTTGTGTTTTAAGTTACAAAGTATGTTTTTCTTTTGACCATGGAATGAATGCCTGAATTGAGGTTTTAGGTTTGGTGATTTTTTTTTTTTTTTTTTTTTTAACCCTTTTAAAAGGACATAATCAGGCAGCAGAAACTTACTCTCTGGGCAATGAAGGTATGTATCACTATCATAGTTATATCCCAAGTTCTCATGCAGCACAAAACCAGAGAACAATTCAGCATTATATTTGATATATGGCTTTCATCCCATGAAGCAATTTTTCTTCCCTCTTACATGGGACAACAGCTCATTAACATAGTTTATGTTATCATTTAAACATTACGCCTTTAACAGAGGACTGATGAGATTTAACAGCTAGGCCTCAGTAAATGGTGTTCCACTCACCACCCCCAGTAATTCCTTGGAAATTAACAGCCCAAAAGTTGCTGAGTTTTCCTGGGTTAAACTAGTCACCCAACCTTCAACAAAAAGGTCTTAAAGATCCTAATCAACTCATTGCCACTTAGAAGTATGACCAAGTTCAAGATCAAATACTGCTGAGTTGTGTCCAAATGTACTTGGAACCAAAGAGAGAGCAACCTTTTAGTCTGCAGCCACAGAAGCTTTATGCAAACAGTGGTAGTAGTGTACGTAGTAGATCTATTTGTCAGGAGAGCAGACATAACCATCAGACAAGTAACTGTTCAAATCCAGAAAAGCAGAAATATATGATCCTTTCGTTACAATACAGTATTGCCACATTTATGCTTTGGTTCTAACGATCAGTCAGAACCATTTTTCAGTGCACTTAGTTCTCAACAGTTTTATTATATATGCAAAGCTGCCAATCCCTAGCTTTTATCTATTATTATGTCTAATGGATATCTCATGCAAAACGTGTAATTGTGTTGCAGCACATTCTCACACTTTTAAGAGACACTCTGTAAGTCATGGAGGACCACATGAATAGAAAAAATAGAATTTGAACTATACTGTTACAGATCATGGTTGTACTTAGGGTCATCAAGATTCCACTGCAGACAACAATAAAGTCAGGACTTGCTATGCCAGTACTACAGAGATACAGTAAATACTGTATCACTAAAACACCCTATTTCACAAGGCTACTGTTCAATATTTGTTGCTTACAGGGTAATTACAGGTGATGAAAACCTAAAATCTGGTGAAACAGCAGTGCTAAATTTTAAGCTAGGTGTTTCACAACAAAAAAACCCCACTTAAATACATTTATCACTTCCAGGTATATAATTAAAATAGACTGTCCTGTCACACATCAACTTTGGCATGCATTTCAAGATATACTCTTTACAATACACAAACTAACAAACTTCCTCCCTCCCTACTTTTGTATGAAGATTTAAACACTAATAAAAATAATCTTGATAAATTAAATCAAGTCAGCTGTCTCCTTTAACAGGCTTTTAGAATCAGATGCACACCACCATTCATATGATGGAGTGATACTTGTAAGGTGTATAGATGACACTGAAGTGAGCAATTTTATCAACAGACCGTGCCCTCCTGTTCTGTGTATTGCACCTGCTGTAAAGGCAGACAGGCAGGGATCAGGTCTCATTAAAGCCTCAGTGAGGATGAGAGACTGCAGACACTGCTCAAGAAACCAGGTAAATTGCAAGTGCATGAAGTCCTCTCCTTGCTGCATTGCTACAGACATTCTGAAGGCCAAAACATGAGACTTAACAGTTCATAAAATATAAGTGAATAAAGGTGTAGGTTTTACTACGGAATTTGATACATTCTCAGTCAATAAAAAAACCTGAACTCTATTCTAGTGCAGTTTGCTCAAAATAAAGAGATATGCTAGACTTGATACCTAGTTTAAAAGCAGTAAGACCTCAGGAGCACTGAAAAATGACTGTTTGACTCTTAGGGAATCTTCAAATGTGTTGAGCACACAGATTCTTTGCAGAGCCTGGTACAGAAGCGTTTGTTTGCCAAATGCGTGCTTCTCACCCTTCTCACTGCAACCAGCTGCCCATCCTTTTCATTAGTCATTTTCCATTCAAAAGTGAGATCGATAAATTATTATTCAAAACACCACAACACAATACTTTATGTCATGACTCATGTGACTAAGATGTAAGCTGAAATTATTCATTGGCACACAGAATGAAAACTAGAGAATTGTAAAGAAACTGTGTGTAGGAAACAGGAAAAACGAAAACAACAAAAGACTGCAAATGCAAGACATGACTTGTTTTGAACTACAAGAAACTAATAACCCTTCCTCATGAAGTTACTTAAGCAAGCCAAAAAATTCAAAGCCTCTCCAAACTTGTCTCCTTAAATAATCTCTTGAGTTTTGAGGACACAGAGAAGATGTGATCATTTTGATCTGGCATTCAAAGAAAGTGATTACTTAAGACCTCAAAATGACAGAAAGAACCAAATACCTCACCAAGGCATGCAGCATCTACAAACACCAGCTGCACTCTTCATTACCTAGAACATTATTTTCGTCTATCTGCAACTGTGAATTCTTCATTCATATGGAACACCCATCACTGTCCTGAATCAACAGTATCATACCAACCAACATTCTCTGGAATCTAGTGGTTTGCTATACGCCCAAGATATTGTCAAAAACAGTAGGGGGAAGACACGGACAACCAACAAGTAAGTAAAAGTTGCATTGCTATACAGTTTCCTAAATATCGAAGACCTAAAATTGCTGCTGTGTTTTTGAAGAACAATTAATTGCAGAATGCTTGATTTGACATTATTAGCTGTGCACCCTTCTTTCCTTCTGAAGAACAAATTCTTTAACAATAATTCTAAAGGACAACACTAAATTTCTAAGCATATGATATCATAGGTTTACGTTTTATGATATGACTGAATATGTACCAAGGAAAATTCCTTCTGTTTTAGGAATCTCCTAGGAAAACATGTACAATATACTTCAGAAAGCTAATAAAAATCAGTTTCCATATATAGCAAAGAAAAAAACCTCACCCCCCTTTTTTTCATGTCTACAAGCACAATGTATTGGCATATACTGCTTGTACAGAAGTGTAGAAGTGCCTCTGAAAGTTTACAGCATCTCAAACCCTGTAATTTCTAATTTCTCCTCATGTTTTTAATTACTTGCTTCCATTAACTGATACAATAGGGAAAAACAAGAATTTCTAAGTAAACACCTCAATGCTTCTTTTTGTTTGCAGGGTGGGGGTGGTGCTGTTTGTTTTTTAATATTTTTAACTTGTTTTTTGGCAAACTATGTTTGGAAGGATAAGAAACAGCTGTCAGTTCTCCCTAGGAAGCATTATCAGGAAGGATATTAAAAGTTCAGTCAAGAGCTTTAAGATCACAGAAAACTGCAACTGCCTAATGATAAACACGTTTTTAAAAAGAGACCACTCAGAGGATAAATCAGGTTAAGACCATGGTTAACACTAGAAATACTACTGTTTAGTCACATGTTTCTTCCTAAAAGTAATAAATAAAGCCAAAAGTTACTGGAAAGTTACATGGACAAAACCATTGCAAGTAACAGCCACTGCATCACAATGAAGTACTGTCACCCTAAATCACATGCCTTCCCGATTTAAATGGGAAAACACAAGCCTTTGCTAAACACAGTAGTGCATCTTACCTGCAATCAGTGCACATGACCCGAGACACTCATATAGTGTTAACTTAGAAAAACGTAGAAATGTCTCTTCTTCATTCCAAAAGGAATGAGAATGTGGAAAACAATATTCTGCAGGTCATACAGTAACACCTGTTTAACAGCCTATTTAAAATTAACTACCCACCATAGTTATGAGGTAGAAACAAAAGAAGCTCTAGGAAACAGTCCATTAATAGGCAGAGATGACTGCCACCTCTCACGTTCAATAATTCAATAAGCTATTTTTGATTCATCCATTTTTATAGTCCTGATACTGGGTGCCATTCCCTAGCTGAGTTTTAAAAAAAGTTAACTTTATTTTATGCCTTCTGGAAATAAAGCATAGATTAAGCCACCTAGTCTAGACATGAAACCCTTACTAATTGCTAAGTAAACAATCATTTCCTTATTTCTTAAACAAAGACATTAGAAGGTTTAAGTGAAAAGTGTTCACTGTATCCTCAGGCATTTGTCTAAACCAAGGATGGTCTCCCACCAGGGAAAGAATTTTTTAACTACGCTGTTATTTCTGTGGAATTGCTGTCTGCCCAATCTCAGCAGTTACTCATCTGAGAGCTTCTCCTATTTGTATTGAGTGCAGAGACAAGATTTTTGAAATCTTGATTGAGGGTTATCATTTCTTGTCTCTTTCCAGGAATGGTAATTTACAGCTAAGTGATGAATTTTACTTGCTGCTTATGTCATTCACAGATACAGTACCAGATCAATGTCTAACTCCAATCCCATTTAAGTATCTAATTTTTTAATACAATAGCATAAGATAACTTAGAAATGTAAAAAAATAGTAAATAATCAATCTGAGGACTGGATATATGTCTCACTTGAAAAATCTAGTGTCACTCAAGGAGCAAGAAGGAAGTATTTTTAAATTAACTATACATTACTATCAATGAAGAAATTTCTCTTGTAAACTAAGTCAGATCTATAATATCTATGTTCTGGAAATCTTACATTCCTTCACAACATGGAAATTCACATCAGAAAGTTGCTTCACCATACAAAAATTCCAAGATGACAGAAGCTTTCAAACCACATACAACATCGCTATGATTAAGCTTTTGGACATCTACCATTCTCCTCTTCTGCTATGGAAGAGTGAAATAAACTGTAAAGCAAGAGGTAATCCAGAAAACAATCTAAAATGAGGAAACCACTGAACTGCCACCTAAGAGATTACAAAAGAACACCACCACAATGGTACACAGAACATAAAAACTTTAAGTCACAAGGGAAAAACTGAGGTGGAAATTACAGTGATAAGTGAAATCTACCATTTAACACATTTCTAAAGTTTCAAGGCTAAGCTGATTTGTCTTGTTAAATTCCCAACCCAAGTAGTATCTGCTACTTTTAGGTACTTTTTGCCTTGTTGCATTATGTAAGATTAACATTTTTAATGAAAACCACGCATTTCTCATGTTCAGCAATGATGTCAGAAGACACAAAGAAATGCATAAAACTTTCAGAGACTACAATTTTTCAAACAGCAGACTTTTTTACTTCTGAGAGGTTAAAAATACGCACTCTTTTTCAACATCAGTCCTACCAGAGAAACAACTACATCAAAGCCAGTTAAGACATGAATCTGTATGCTGAATGCAAGTTCTGCAGGTTTCCAGCAACAAAAATAATTTTTACCTCTGCTAACACTAGATCTGAAGACTCCTCCTATCTTTAACAGCTACTTCTTCCTATCTACCCCCAATGAGTATCATGAATGTGGAACAGAGCAGTTTAACTTTTTTAGACACTGTGCAAACCCAGTGTATGATACATGACAGGAATGTAAGATACTCACTGTTTCACAAAAAAAATGCATTTCTAATCTATTCAGTTAAACCTTTCCTCTATCCTCTTTAAGAAAAATGACTCTGCATAAAACAGGTTAACTGTTTGCTGCTATATAAAGTTGAAGGTTAAAATGCATAAACTGATGTGGGAGACTATTTCCTGCTGAAAGAAAAGCCCTTTGAACACTAGAACCTCAAATCTAATTTGTCATTTTATTGATGCTTCCACGCATACTGCCCATGCAAGCATCTATCTTTCTCTGAAGCCACTGTATTAAAAAAATGGTCAATACTACCTAGCAAAAAGGCTAGCATGACCTTATAGTAAAAGTGATGCAGAATTCAATCACTCACATAAGCATTTAAAATTTCAAATTTCAGGTGAAGGACCAGACCTTTAATCAAATCCATGTGCTATGCTGGAAGTTCTAGCTGGACCTACGGTAGTCAGTAAGCATAATGTACATGTGGCTGACTTACATGGGGAAGTGTACCAGGAGTCACCACCTTTTTCTTACACTTTTTCTATAGAGTATTAAAAAAACCAAAACAAAACACTGGGCACCACTGGAAACAACATCCTTGTATCTAACTGACCTTTGACAAACTTGCTCTTAACTTGACATGTTGTTTTAAAGAGAGGAAGAACAACTTTATTCTGCCACTGAAGCTGTCTCTATCAACTGAAATTAGGGGGCAACAAAGCTCAGAATGAAACAAGCTCAGCTGGGTCTCCCACTTACCACTGCAAGAATCTAATCCATAACACTGTTTCAGGTGGTGACTGGGTAGGAACTCTACTCTAAACGCATCCACTCATCACCACATAGTTACAGAATTTATGGAAGACCTGCTGGGAAGAACTATACAATTTAATTACAACATATTACCAGCTGTAATACGTGAACAGAGCAAGAACCGCCACAACAATGTCAATCTCTAAAGTGGCCCAGGCTTGTGCAACAAACCTGACAGACATCCAGTTTAAATGTGTTCCGAAGCCACAAGCAAAGGGAAATGGGACTTGTAAACACCTGAACAGCTGAAACCGAAAGGGAAACTCAGAAAGCATTTTCCATCTGGCTCAGTTAGCAGGGTGTATAAAAGAGGAGAGCAAGTAAAAAAGTAGACCACTGTAATGCCCAAATTATTCTGATTTTCCTTAACTGCCAATGAAAACTTTTAGATGCAGCCTCAAAGTGCAAGCTACTCAGTAACAATTCTTTCCCAACAGTGAGATACAGTCACACTGCACACACCAGGAGACACTGTGGCACTACTGCAGAGTGGGGGAGATGAGAGAAAGGAGGGCTCAAGTGCTTCGATGCCTCTGAAGTGAAATATTTTATTGTTAAACTTTCAATAGCTGGATTTCTTTCTGGAACTATTTAACAATTCTGTTGTTTTCAACAATTCTGTTGTTTTCAACAAAATGACAATTACTTCCTAGTAAAACATTTAGGTGTTTTTTGTTTGTTTAGGGTTTTGGGTTTTTTTTATAGTTTGTTTTCTCTAGCTAGGTTCCATGTTAGTAATTTGGGAAAATATCCTTACTATGTATTTGCATAGGGCCTCAGTTAGCAAGAAATGGTACACAGATAAAGCAAATGTACCTGAGAAAAAACACTCCAAACTCTACTTTTTTGCTAGAGCTTGGAACTAATAACATTTTACCTAGAAAAGAAAGTCCTTTTTACTCTGAAAATGGATTTACTAATCCTTGCCAAGATTTTTAACAGTACAGAAAAATAACTCGCAATTGTGATGTTCGTTCTATAATATTATTTTAGCTCAAAACCTCCTCAAATAACCAAAACTGTACATACATGCAAGAAAAGGTACTCAAAGATAAGTTTTTACTTCAGGAAGGAAGAAGATACCAGTCTGCAAACCTACAGCAGGTTCTCTCTTCTTTCATACTGCACTAAAGAATAACAATGTTTAAAGTCTCAATAAAAACCTCACAAATGTTAAATATAGAAAGTGAATTTCAGTTTAATAAACAGTTACTTCAGGAAGATTACCGCTGACCTAGGTTTTCACTTCTACTTTAAAACATCAAAAAAATCACGTACATTTCAGGGAAATTTTTTTGTAATGTTAGTATTTCTCAAGGTAGTGTGCAGAGCAGCTTTTAAGCCCCGAATTCCTTTATCCTCAGCAAAAGCCCTTAGTCTGACCTCAAGACACTGCACCACGATTTGTTACAATTTATGACCCAGCTACATTCACTTACCAAGGAGTATGGTTGAAATCCACATCTGCTGAAAGCAAGATTTAACACAGAACAGAACTTCTGGTGTTTGAAATTTTGAAAAAGGTGAAATACACAATTCCATCTTTTTACCCACATTATAATTTTAGTTAAATCAGCTTTGTTCCCATAAAAGAAAAAGAAAGCATTATTCTATTCACAATTCAGTACAGCTGTGTACAACTGGCTTCAGCCCCAGGCCACAAGCCAGGAACTTCTGAGTTCAAGCCTGGCTCTGCCACTGACTTTCTGTGTGGCCTTCAGAGAGCCTCTAAATTTTTCTGCTGCTCCTCTTCAACCGTACACTGACCTTACAGAATGGCACTTGCTTTGTTTGTGCAGGCTCTTCCCAAACAAAAAACTCAAAATTGACTTTAAGAGCAATTTTTGCTATGGCTTTAATGCCTGAGGCCCACTAAGACATCTCCATGTGTCAGCTGATACCGTGCAGTTTTTAACTGCATTAACTGTCAACATGCATATTACATATATGTATATACATACATACATGATACTACATCTTTTGATATTTGTGTAAGTTGAAAAACAATTATTTCAAAGTTTGTTAAAAAACAGTATGAAACTGCTATATTTAATCTTACCATGCAGAACCACCTACAACCTTGTTCTTATTAACCCCCTGAGCCAGTGATGAAGTCTGTTTTAACAGCTTAACGTTAAATGCACAGGGCATGCAATGCTCAAGCTAAAGCAGTTACAAAACTTAGCATTTTAGAATATTACTTTAACAATAGAAAAATGGCCTAGGAATGTGAAGGGGAAGAAGGACGTAAGCTTAATCAAGTTACCTAGCATTAGCTGAAACATCATTTAAAAGACAAGTTTTCTTAAGAAAAAGATCAAGGGAAGTTACATGAACTTAAGCTGACCATATACTTGCGAGTCTATTGTAGAAGAGTTTCACTTCACATTATCTAGACTGAAGCAGAATGTAATGGAGACTGACACTAGCTAACTTCAGTTTTTCCTGAACGCCAAAGATCCAACCACACAAACACAGCTCATCACCTTTAAAAAAAGTATACACTGCCTTTAAATCCACCCTGGAAAAAACCTTGTCCCAGAACCTTATCAAAACAGGCTGACTTTCCAAAAATTAACCTGTTCAGTTATTAATGACCTAACCACAGAGAGCTAGCTTAAAGAACTAAGCAACTGTAGCTTTATGGTATGTTAAGCTGCCAATACAAATCCTAGACTCTCAAAGTTTAGCCTTCACCTGCTTTTGGCTTTTTCACCTTGTTTTACCTGAAATCTGGTAAGAACACACTTCCTACAGTTTTTCTGTATCAGGACATAGAATGTATTTGTAGAAAGTGGTAGATGTAAAGCAAAACTGTCTCCCAATTAACACAACAGCAGAGTAAATTAATCCAGAATAATGTGTTACTTTGTGATAAAAACAGTCACTCAAGGACTTCATCAGAAGCAGCCGTTCCAGAATAGCTACCATGCAAAGATGAGGTGGTGTAAATGTTAATTCAGATAGCTTTTGCACAAGGATGACTAAGCTGGTTCAAACTGCTGAATAACTACTTGCATGTAAGACAAAGGTTCTCCCATCCCAGGTCATTTACTAAAACTTTCCAGTGTAATTCAGTGGTTTTCAAAACATGTTTGCTGATTAAACCCTAGAAAGTTAGAGAAATACCATCATGAAGAAGTACATCTAAACAACTTATTAGGAAGATTAAATCGTTACCCAGATGAGATTTTGCTTTTAGTTTCCTATACCACACTACCATCAGTGTGTTTCCATCAGATGAAGCAGTCATGAATACTACAGTAAGGCCAGTATATTGGTTAGCAAAAATTCCTGCCAGGGTAATCTAGATCTGTTTTGAATAGGATTACAGGACATGGGTAAAGACAAAATAAAACAAAAATAACCCTAATGCCTTGTCCACTTTCTCTCTCTCAGCATTGTTTGGTCTGGTTGAGATGTATCAAACAGATAATCTGAACAGTACCTGCAAAGGACAGAAAATTTATGTGACTAATACAGGGCTATTTATTTAAAATTCCCATTGATATTGCTACAATTGACTTCTGTAGCACCAGCTAGAGCATTTTTTTACACTAGGTTCAAAAAAAGCTTTTGGGGTTTTACTTCAGGTTAACCAAGTATTTTTACAGGCAATTTGAACATTTAGATTCCAACCAGTGCACATGAACTTGTAAGGACATCCACAAAGAAAATTAGAGCTACATATAGATTGACATATGTATAACCTAAATAGGATATCCTCCATTTCCGTGTGCTGTATATTTTTTAACCAGTTTTAAATTTTTTTTTTTTTTAAATATTTACCACAGAAGCTCCCTTGAATAAAATAGCAGGGTAATAACACTAATAGTACCGCAGTAAAGCCTAACGGAATAGGGAAGGTTTATTTATATAGTCTTAACTAGAATACAGAAGAATACATTTTTAAAAATTCACATGGGGATCAAGTTATCTAATTACTATTTCCTGATTTGCAGGACTACCAGTTTTTGATGCATGTATGAACAGAAAGGATGTCAGTTTTGGTTCCTTCTGCCTTCCCCTCCTCTGCATATAGAAGGTATCCATTTTCATTTTTATTGTGCTCAAACTCTCTCCAGTAAGAGGCAAAATAGCATGGAAAAAAATCCAGAGAGTTACCAGATTAGAATTTCCAAGTATTAAAATACCAAAATTCACTTGTACGTTGTGATCAAATCATCCTCCCTATGAATTGTTCTGCAAAAGGCTGAGCATAAACACGCTATATATTTAGCTGGCAAAGTGACGTATCAGAATGTATCAGTCTCACTTTAGTTGATGAAGTTCTCAGTAGTAGACACCCTCTTGCCAAAGAAAGCTGTTTTGTAGACAAGTATATCTAGAGTATCAACACAGAATTAGAACCATGTGTTTTAAATTAGACCCTGAATCTCACATGATTGCTTAACTGAAATTATATACAATTAAAAATATAAATGCTAATACAGAAGCTGCAACAAGAACAAGAATGCTGCTACATTAGGACTCTAATATTAAAGTTGCAATGTCTTCTACTACAAGCAGTATAATTTAAACCGGGGCAAAAAGTGGAAGAAACATGGAAGACTTATTTTAAGGAAGGTTTAAGTGACACAGGACACTGCATCCTGGAGAACTGGATGGCTCAGGTGTAACCAAGTTCACAAATGTAGACTGAGCCATGATGACAACACATCTGTGTATATTTGCCACAGAGCAAATGAAAAATGGAACAACTAAGCTCAACTCTAATTAATGGTTAAGTGGCATTAACAGAATATATATTTAACCTTTCCTGTTTTCATATAGGTCAACTAGCCCAAAAAGCTCAAAAAGGGCATGGTGAGTACATGCTAAAAAAAAAAAAAAAGAATTCTGGTAGTCTCACTGCAGCTGAAGTTTCGCATGTTCTCATGTACACAGAGGTTGTGCCCAGTATAATTACAGATGGATGGTATCTTATGATTGTGCTGTTTAACAAATGCTGTGCTTAAGAAAAAAAATACTAAGAATACTAGAAGTAACTTTTCCATTCTTTTATTTTTCTAAAAAATGCTTCTCTGATTCAGAAATTAAGACAATGTTCTGCTCAAGTTCAAATCAGTTTTTGGGTTCAGCTGCTATACCCGTATCTTTACTTCAGGAAGCCCTAACTGCATCTACTAAGAACACCAGGAAAGATAAGCACCCTCCCCTTATTTCACAATTTAAGCGTGCACAGCGGGGTTTTGGACTCTTAAGAAATTAAAAGAATGGCCACCTTAATTTAAAAATATTTGTGCCTTTCTGCTTTTCAGTTACTGAAGTAACTATCCTGTTCAAAGCACACTCAACTATGATGGAGCTCAAGTGTCAAAATAATGCTCTTCCAACACAAATTAAGCAACTGCTTATTCATTTGCAGAGAATGCATGTATCTATAAAAATAAAGACAAAAAAGCTGAAGTGTTTTTTTGCTAGACTACCTCCTTCTATTATGTTTCACTGCTCTTATTTGAGCTACCTCAAAATTTGTTGACCTCCCCTACTGATGAAAACACTCTGAAGTTAAGGCCTCAGAAGCACTATCCTAAAAAGAGAAGCACTCCCCTGCTGGTATGAAATTAAACGCAGTTGTATCTTGATGCTTTGTTTCGGTTTTGTTGTTGTAGTAAATACCAAGGCTACGTTTTACTTCTAGAAGTCTCAATTTAACATAAATTTGTATTAATACATGAGCCTTGTACTTTTAAGCATTTTCCCACCTATCAATATTGAAGTACTTTTAGATAATTTTCTCTGCCTAACATATACAAGCATCCATTTAATTAAGTTCAGACACAAATCACAGCACTGAAAGGAACAGTACTCTGCTCTCATACTTACTACATGTGGTTTTTAACAAGACTCCCCCCCTCCAGGTGTATTAGCACACATTTTTCCATGCTGTTTTGATTTGTTTGATTTGTTCTGCTTTTAAAGATCATCTCATGTTCTATTAATATATCTTCTCTTAGGTACCCAAAAAAACTCCATGGTTCATATCTTGTTTTGTTTTCCCACATGACTAAACAGGGCTAATTAAAAGTAGTCCTGGAAGTACAATATCTTGAAAGAGGATCAAGGTTTGTCTTTCAATTTGCTCATACTATAATATCCAAATATCACATAAACCAGTTCTTAAAATGTGACCTTTCAGAAATTATTGTAAATATGTAATTCTAGTAGCACCAAAGCATTTCAGCCCTGAACTATAATGGCAGCATACTGTATACAGACAGGAAAATAACAGTTGAAATTACAACATCCATAAAGCCTCTGAAACTCCTTTCAGAAGTGTGTTGATGGCACTGCATATATAAAAAAATATCAGGGTTTGCCTACATTCATGCTGCTCCCAAACTATATGGTGGTCCTCTACAAAAAAATGAAAAAGAAACTGTTGTCTTCTTGGGTTGGAAGCCTATGTAGAAAGGAGAAAAAGAATTTAAGCAGGGAAAGAATTTAAGCACGTGAATTTAAGCGGAAGAATTTAAGCACATGAGAAGTGCTAGATGTACCGCTCTGGAGCTGGAATTCACCATAAATACAGAAAGGCACCACACCCTTCAAAACAATTATGGCACCATCACTAAAACAAAATAGAAGTATTTTCAGTATATACTATTTTTTACCTCCATGATGTCTCCACATTTGGCCTCAACACTGAAATGGCCAGAAAGTGTTATCTTGACACCCAACTTCAGACATCTGTTTGACCAATCTCTGAAATCATACCAACTAAATACCAGTGTTATATTAGCAACTAAAGCTGCTGTTTCTTGAATACATAAACTTGTCTTGCTTTGAGAAGCAATAAATTCACCTAGACTGAAGTCTACATGTTTATCAAATTAATTATAGCTAAATAAAGTTGAGCCACTTAAAGTCTAACCAGCTTCCTCAGCAGGATTCTTCTAAGTGAAAAGACATCCTACTTTCACACTGACATTACACACCACCCTTTACAAGACTTTCAGGAAGGTTACAAAACTAGAACGCAGATACCCAGACCCGATTCCCCATGAAGTATAGCTTTTTAGAGCTAAATATCCTATGCATCTTTTTCCTGTCTTGAGCTATATAAATAGAAAACCAATACTTAAGCTGAAACAGCTCTTAGAAAGGAGGTAAGTTTCTTCATAATCAATTAAAGCAAAACACGCTCAAGCTTTTCAGTTATAAAACAAGTGCCAGTTGAAGAGAATACCAAATGTGCAGATTCTAACAAACATTGTTCAAAATAAACTGTAAATTAAACTTCTCGCCTTCCATCCTGGTCACCAAAAGGAAAGTAGATCTAGAATTAAAGAATTCTGTTTCAAGGTGCAAGCCGCAAACAAAGTTTTTGCAGGGGTACTAGGAAAGGTACTGATAAAAATTATCTTCCAACAATGCACTAATTTTATAGATTTTTCTTCATTTATAGATTTGGATGCTTTCTCCTCTACTCAGCCATCTATTAGTAAGAGACAAAGGTCTCAAAAGGTTAGGTTTAGCTGAAACCAGCCAGCAAAGACCATATGATCTTATGAGGTTTTTTCCCTTCCCAGCAGGAGAGAAAGAGGCCAAAAAAAGCTGCTGAAAGTAAGCGTACTGATTTTTCAGACACTTGTTTTCCCTGAATTTTTTTCCCCCACTAGAACTGCTGGCTCCTGTATATTGAAGCTCAATGGTAATAAGGCTTTTCTTGTCAATTATTTCTCAAGAATCTCTTAGATGTAGTGCAAAAAAACTCCAGGGGCTCTGCTGACTCAGACTTCACTGCAGTTTTCAACCTACTAAAATAGTCTGCTTTGGAAAGGGACTGATTCCTGTAGATACCAATAACAACTGACATAGAAATGCAAATAGAAAAATGAAATAAAGCTCCCGAACCCAGTGTCATCACTATAAACCGAACAAAGCAAAAAAGGCTCCCTCGCCCAAACACTTCTGCAACCTTCAAATTTATCTAGAAATTACAACTCGAGTCAGGTCTCTCAAAACGATTTTAAGTGTTTTGTTCCCTTTGTGCTGCAGGAACATACTGAATGCAAATAGTATTGAGAATTGCCCAGGCTCGCACTTAAAATCCTAGGATTTCACAGGCTGCAGAGTCCTCAACACACCCTGCACTAAGATTTGATGGGTCAAAGACATATTTATATGAGGAATTATTTTAATTGGTCCTTCCTATTCACAGTGTACTGTCTTGCAAATCTACTTAAGTGTCTGACAGACTCCGTACTGGAATAAGTTCTATTATTCTCAATAGTTGCTTTTCTTCTGATCCACGACAGCTTCTATAGCTATGAGCAGTTGCAGTTATAAAATATCCTGTATTCCATCTTCCTAACAATCAAGCTATATTAACATTTATACAATTTGGAAGTGTGTCACATAGACAGTAACACATGAAGGCAAAAATACACACAGGAAAGGCAGGCACTTTTCTCAAGCGCAGATTCTGGGAAGGCTACGTCCTACAACGTTGCCAACTCAGGACAAAATTTACGTTTTTGTTCCTTCTTCAGTTCAGCCATCCTGTGCTACAGCAATTATGACATAAACTACATAATTGATGTTTTAGTCCAGTCAGTACCAAATCTGAGAACACTACTACTCTACATTGCATTTGAAAACAGTTCTAATAACTAATTAAGTTTGTCAATCAACAGGTACATTCACTATATTCTGGCTACTTCAAGATCTCCACTAAGCCCAAGAAGGCTTTGACTAAACAAAAGCCATCAGGGTGCATCAGGTGAAAGACACAGAACATTTCTGTAATATTCCCCCACACGGATACATGTCAATAACATGAGGGTGGAATCTAATAAGTTCATTAACCCTGAACAGGGAGGATGCATTACTTCATATACAAACAGGGTTATCCATTACTACTAAACTTTGTAAGACCAAAATTATCAGCACAATACACTGTATCAAAGTTGAGTGGAGTTTTTTTTATTGGTTTGCTCTAATTTAAAATAACACCTTTAATTTCCAAGAGAAACTTAATACACTACAGAATTATTTCAAATATTTGCTAGCCAGTGGAGAAAAAAAGCCCAGATATATACTACAAGAGTATAATGAGGACAGCCAGATACATTTACAGTAAACATACACAAATCTGTCTCCTCCATTTGTACTTAACTGTATGGATGTAAGACTACAAAGAAATATAAAATATGACCCACCTTGTAGATTTACAAATTTGACCTGCTAACCATAATCAATGCACACATACACTGCAATCTGAAAGTACATTCACATGATTATTTGCGTAATTATCTGCTGCTTAAATATCCAGCTACAAAAAATATCACAGTACAAGGTCTATGAGGAAGGGGTGAAGAATAATGTATACCACCACAGAGAAATTCTTTCATTTAACCTCACAGAAAGGAGCATTACATCACACTCTTACAATGCAGGAGGAGGTGCCTATTCTCAGAGAGCAAGCTTCAGCTATTTCCCTTTAATTTTCTGCTTGGTTCTGGAGGGAGATGCAAAAATAACTTGGATTTAAATTTTAGTAACATAGAAGATGGGGAAAAAAAGCGAGAAAACACAGCTTTTTAGCTACATTTACTACCATGCAGACGAATACCCGTTTTATAAAGAATACGGAGCAGAAGTCTACCAAACATCACGGTAGCACCCAGCATCTTGCATTTGCAAGCGTGCATTCCTAAATATCTACCCCACATTTTATCAGTCGCCAGACCCGTTAAGCAGAGAGGGTCCCCTTACTGCTGGGCAACTGGGCACGGCAAGACCATTTTAAAGCCGGCACTACCTAGCACGACCGGCTCGCTTTAACTCCCGATGCCATGTTTATGGGGCAGGACCATTCGGTCCCAACGACGGCCGAAACCGCCGATCCGGCCGCCCCGGCGGGGGGAGGGGGAGCGGCGCGGCAGCCCGAGCCCGCGCAGGAGCCGGCGGCCGCCGTGGGCGCCCTGGGCTGCCGGGGTGGGCCGGCGCGGGAGTCCCCTCGCCCCCGGCCTCCCCGCCCGCTCCCAGCACTGCAAGTGTTTGGGTGCGCGATGGTAGGGTTTGTTTCCTTTCTCCCTGGGAAGGATAGCCCGGTGAGAACACTTCCCCATCTGTCCCTCGTCGGACCCAGCAGCAGAAAAAAATGCAAACCCATTTTTATATATGCAAATTTTTGCAGCAGATTTAAGAGCTTGGGGTGCTGTGGGGAAGAAATCACTGTTTAAGAAGCCTCTATTTAAATAAAACAGGATTTTCAGTACTATCTCGTACTTCACCACCTTGGAAAATACAAACGATCGTCTGTAATTTGCCTAAGTGTTTTAAATTACAAATTTCTTCAAAATCCACAATACACTTCCACGGAGACCTCCTTCTAAAAAAGCCCTAAAAATCCTCTAAAAGTGCTTTACGCATAAAACCAGACAACATCTGAAGCAAGTATCCGTGTTAGAAAAAGCACCTCTGCAAAACCAAGGATGAAAACGGTCAGCTCAGGCTCTTCAAAATCTGATAGGTAAAAACAATAATAAAATATAAATATACCACTAACCTCATAAAGTGCAGCAGTGCTTAAATCCAGCGAGTTGAGGCATACAAGGTAGAAATGGAAATGAAAAAAGATCCAAAAATGATTTTGTGTTTGTTTCGTTTTTTGTTTTTATTTCAAATGTTCAGAAACCAGCAGAGACTCTGTCGGCCATTTTGGCTTGAACTCCCTCACTCACTCTCCCTCTCTCTCCCTCCCTCTCTCTCCCTCTTGCTCTCTCTAAAGGAAGAAGCTTTTTTGTGACCTTCAAATAGAGGCACGTCATGTGACTCCACACAGGCTGTCAATCACCAGACGGGGCCGGCCTACTTCCCGCCTTAAAGGGACAGCGCCCGCCTGCAGCGGGGGCCAACTTCTCCCCGCCGAGCAACGCCGCTCTAACGCGCTCTCCACCCGCTTGCTCCTTCCCCGTTCATCACGCAGAGGCAATACACAGAAAGGGTAAAATAGGTGAGCCGTGAGAAGATGGAGAGCAACTCAGCTGGAGCCTTCCTCTTTAAAACTAGCTAAAAAGCAAGCAACCAATTATGCTAATTCTACATTAAGGTTGCAGAGCCAATAAACGGTGAATGATGGAATGTGTAAGTCCCACTAGCCACACGCACTCTTCTGCGGTGCACCGGGGGACACATGACCCCTAGCGCTTACCTCGAGAGCAAACCACATTTAAGTACTGCCCCATCCTGATTCAAGGACAAGAAGAACTTCAGTCTGCAATTAATTCAGTCTGTAATCGGACTGTCTACACGACATGAACATATCAACCTGAAATCCAGGTTCAGGGGCAGGAACACCTGCAGGAGAGCTGAGCAAACTCGGTCTCTCCTACTGCCTTGACTGTTTTCAGTCTCAGGCTGCAACTCAATCGTTAAGCAGATACTTGATAGTCTCTTCCGACAATTGCCATAGATAAATGCTCCAACATTTGAAAGAGAATCGCAACATGTTGCAACATAAAAGAAATCTGCAGGATGTTTCCAGACATTACCTTGAATGTGCTGAAACAGAAAGGCACATAGTTCAGAAATAGAATATGGTAACGTGAGTATGATCCTGCTACGAGGAGACTTGCTCCCGAGTCAGCCCAACACAGGTAGCAAATGCTCAAACTGAGTATGGAACGGAACCGTGCCCCATCCCATAACTGACAGCAGCTTGGGAAGCTCACGGGAGCACCCTCAGGATTGAACCCTTAAAATACACGTTTTTAATTCTGTAGTTTTGAACTATAACTATGTTGAAAGTAAACCAGACCACACAAGCAGTGAAAAACCACCACAGAATGAACTGAACTTGAGGGAGGGCACACCATAGGAATTAATTTCAGGGGGGCAGAAGCTGCACATCTTATGAATATGAATAAAAATCGTTACTGTATATTATCATACTACTTAAGTTATTGGCTAAACATTGTTTAAAAAAAAATCATCAGGAGGCTATGAATAACTAATATGGCTCAGGTTTTGACACACTTTGCTCTTACTACCCTCATGGTAAAGTACAGAAAGCTTGAATGGGGATTCCCCCAGAGGGGATTTCTTCAGCAGGACTACAGCCTGCACTGCAACCACCCCTACACCTATCTCTGAAGGCTCATGAAACTCTGGAAATAGCTAATGCCTGTTGCATTTACAGGTACTTAATGAAATAAAAGCAGTTAGATGCTAGCTATTGTGGTTGCTCTACCTAAACCAGAGCAGAGAATCGGCCCGCTGGATGTAACAGCTTGCCATGCTTTGTGGCAGGGCTAATCCAAACATGGCAATTTAGGAAATGTAGTGAAATCTCAGGGAACATTCTTATTTGTGGCGAGACCCGAAGAGAACACCACAATTGCTCTGAATATCTAAAGACAAAATCCAAACCAACTGCTAAGCATCTGATTTACACAAAGTTTCGTAAAAGCAAATATATAAGTATATTTATGAAACAGCTATCCCCCTTCTGAAAAATTAAGTATTGCAGCTGTATGTTCTACACATTTTCACACTGACTATGACAGTACCCACTAAGCTACAGATAATTTTACTCCCTCTGAAAAGCCAAAATGTTTTACTCAGACTTATAAATCCTCTTAACTTCAGTAGGGCTTGCCAGGTCTCCACTTTTAAGTCCTGGAAGCTTCTACTTCAAGGAGTTGATAATACGGTGATCTTTAAGCACCCAGCACTCACTTGAGTTTCTGTGTATCAAGTAAATCACCACTATAAAATTTCACTTTCTCAGTGTTCTATTCACAAAGCTTTTTTAATCAGAATTTTTTTGGAGGGACAAGCAAATAATCGGTAAACAAAAAATAGAGAGGCCAGTATGGGCAATTTTTAAATAACTGTGGCATGGATAAAACATCTGGGGTTATTTAGCATTCTGTTAAAAATGTATGGGCTATGGGCCTAGGTTTACCTTGACTAGTCTGTCTTCCATAAAGGACCACAGACTCCACTTGACAAAGTAAAAGTTACCGATGTTTTGTCTCCTTCAAAATGTTATTTGGAAGCAACTTCAAAATCCCTATTTTAATATAAAAATAAATGAAATAAATGCTTTAGTTGATTTTTTTTTTCAACTAAGTTACCAACTGAAACATACCTCATTCATTATCTATTCCTGTTGGCATATTGGTTAAGACGGCTAACAAAAAGTTTTGGTTTGTTTTGTTGTTTTGGTTTTTTTTTGGTTGGTTGGTCTGGATGGGTGGGGGGTGTTGCTATTTTGATGCAGCATAATCCCAACCAAAACTGTGGAAGAAGCAGCAGCACAGTAGTTCAGAAAACAATGGAGTAGAGCACAAAAATACACAGCATATACAAAATATGCACATCCCTTTTCAGAGGGCAATTGCACTTTAAAACCTAACCATTAAGCTTTCTGATGCTAACAGGGCTGTAATAGCTAGTGTTAATAGGTTATATCCTTGTTATGTGCTACTAACTTATCTGATTACAAACACTTCATTTCTGAGCACCTTCCATCTGAGGATCATAAAGCACTTTAAAAACTTTAATGAAGCTTCACAGTGCTCCTATGAGGACAGTATGCAGTGTGAGCAGACATACACACGCACATTAAGAGAGACGCTTACAATCATGGATTCTCTGTGCTCGTATCTCAACTGAGGCAGGAGTGGGTTTTTTTAATTCATATTAAGCTGCATTGTGGCTCTAATAACAGCTCCATGCTTTATGATGACCTTTTGATAAGAATCAGTAAATTAGGCTTCAACATTACGTACACAGGCATGCTCCAGTGTCCACTAGACAAACTGAGGTATCATCCACTGTACCCTCCAGTTATCTCAAAAAGGACAGCTGGTCTGTCTGACCTGTAGATCTTTACTCAGTTTTGAAAGGATTCAAGTTCATCCAGTCCTTATGCAAAACTCCTTGTATCACGAGTTGGCATTTTGTTTGGGCTCAGGGTCCTACAGTGTGATGCCATATCTTTCTTTGAAGGCTGTGTCCTTGCCATCCTACAACACTGGACTCCACCCACTGGGCTTTCTACATTGCCCATACACATGTGGCAAGAAATTTAAGACTTATTTTTCTCCCATAGAAAGTTCTTCATAGCTGATACTATGAAAGTGAAAAAGTTAATCCAGCTCCTCCCAATACAATTCCTCAGCAGAAACCTCAAATATTAACAAGTTTCTCATAGCATGAATGCCTTCTCACCAACTGTTCTTTCTCCTGCTGGTGAAGAATTTGCTTCCTGCAGTATAAGAGGCAAAAAGGCAGACTTTTTTGCCAAAGTGAACTGAAGCATACATGCCCTCTGTCCTACTACAGCTCATCAGCTAGATTTCCCTAGACCTCCCTCTCCCAACCCCAGAAGGGAGGATGTGGTAACAGATACAAGATAACTGGAGGCCAATTCCTCCCCAGCTCCCTGACCAGTCACCAGTGGACCAACTGACCTGGATTACAATCCCAGCAAGCACACCTCCTTAAATTAACAGGCATCAGAAAGGTCCCTTTGTCTTGCCCGAGATGAAGTGAAAAGCGTAACTCTTAAGGTAGGGGGACATGTATGTGAGGCTAGGTTACACAGTTACAAAATTTTTAATAATAAAAAGCAAGCAGAGAACCCCTTAAATTAAGGAACAGAATTAAGAGTTTTAACTATTCTGTGTGTGCTCTAACAACTGCCATATGATTTATTTCAAGAGAACAATTAAAAAGATTTAAGGTTAAAACCAGGAGTTCAAAGCATCTTCTTTCCTAGACTTGGTAACAACTAGGAACTTGACACAGTCACCTCAGTCCTGGATAAGGGATAGCTCATATCACTTTTAAATTCTTTTCTCTGTACAGAGATGCTGAATGCCCAACACTTCTGAAAAGTGAAGACGATAGCTAAATCTAGCTGTACCAACATGCTTTTTAAGTCTTCACAGCAATTGCACACAAGCCACTGCGCAAGACAAATGACCTCTCCTGCAGGAGCGCAAAACTTCAAAATGTTCAAGCATTCTTCAAGGACAAAATACTCATTCCTAAGGAAAAACTAGGGTTTTGTTTTGGGGTTCCTCACCACCACCTTTCACATTTAGTGAGTAGTGAGACATTTTACACAGCAGAATTATGAAAACAGTGCTGGCAGAGGATATTAACTATAGTAACCAAGAGTATAATGTAAACTCTTTCTTCAAAGAAAAGTATCATGACAAAAAGCATCCCACAAAGGAAAAGCTTGCTCAGTTTCTGAAAAGGTTACAACAGCTCTTGCATTCCTTACACAAAGGCACCTATCAACACAATTTAGGAATGGAGCATACCATCATTACTATTCAAAACTTCACAGAATCACAGAATCATCTAGGTTGGGAAAGACCTTGAAGATCATCCAGTCCAACCATTAACCCAACACTGACAGTTCCCAACTACACCATATCCCTCACTGCTATGTCAACTCTATTCTTAAACACCTCCAGGGATGGGGACTCCACCACCTCCCTGGGCAGCCCATTCCAACACCTAACAACCCGTTCTGTAAAGAAATGCTTCCTAATATCCAGTCTAAACCTTCCCTGGCACAATTTGAGGCTATTACCTTTTGTCCTATCGCTTGTTACTTGGTTAAAGAGGCTCATCCCCAGTTCTCTGCAACCTCCTTTCAGGTAGCTGTAGAGGGCGATGAGGTCTCCCCTCAGCCTCCTCTTCTCCAGACTAAACAACCCCAGTTCCCTCAGCCGCTCCTCGTACCACATGTGCTCCAGACCCTGCACCAGCTTCGTTGCCCTTCTCTGGACACACTCGAGTAATTCAATGTCCTTTTTGTAGTGAGGGGCCCAAAACTGAACACAGTAATTGAGGTGCGGCCTCACCAGTGCCGAGTACAGGGGTAAGATCACTTCCCTGTCCCTGCTGGCCACGCTATTTCTGATACAAGCCAGGATACCATTGGCCTTCTTGGCCACCTGGGCACACTGCTGGCTCATGTTCAGCCGGCTATCAATCAACACCCCCAGGTCCCTCTCTGACTGGCAGCTCTCCAGCCACTCCTCCCCAAGCCTGTAGCGCTGCTGGGGGTTGTTGTGGCCAAAGTGCAGCACCCGGCATTTGGCCTTATTGAAACTCCTCCAGTTGGCCTTAGCCCATCGCTCCAGCCTGTCCAGGTCTCTCTGCAGAGCCTCCCTACCCTCGAGCAGATCAACACTCCCACCCAACTTGGTGTCATCTGCAAACTTACTGAGGGTGCACTCGATCCCCTCGTCTAGATCATCACTAAAGATGTTAAACAGGAGTGGCCCCAAAACCAAGCCCTGGGGGACACCACTCGTGACCACCTGCCAACTGGATTTAACTCCATTCACCACAACTCTTTGGGCCCGGCTTATATTGCAACAGTGCACTGGAGCCATACTAAAGCTCAGATCTCATTTTTATCTTGCCATGGACAAAAGAAAGAATACAAGGCCTGAGAACTTGACAGCATATGAAGTTTAAGAACTATACATGCCTTCGAAGCCAAGCCAAATTCTGACCCTATACATTAGTGAAGTCCTCACAGAAAGGTAACAAGTCAGAAGGAAAACTTCATTCAAACTCTGCAAACACCCACTTTTCCACTTAATTTTTCCTCAAACAGCCTATAAATAATCCATCCCTATGCCTCCACTTCTTTAATCTCCTCAAATGCCCTTTCCAAACTGGAGAAAGGTGAAGCTTTCTAGCTGCCTTTTAACAAAGTTGTTCCATGAACAACAGAACTGAAAGCTCATTTCCTATGAATCTCCATCACACCGAACCCCTACTGCACTAATCCCAGCTTCCTGCCACCACTTCTTTGATGCCAAGGCTCTACCAGTGTATTGAGCCCCTATGCAGCCCTCTTCCTGTAACATTTTTTCACCTCTTTCAGTACCTGGGTAAAAGAAATAGCATATGCTGCAGCTAATCCCAAAACACACATGACAGATGATTAGGTAACAGACATAACCAGAACAGATAATATTTTATTTTGTCCTGAAGCCGCCCTTTTAGTGGGAAAATTAATTTTGGTCTCTCCTTCAGGCATGTTGCTGAAGTTTAACATATTGGTAGTTACAACTGTATTAGAATTTCTTACTCCTGTGCCTCACTTGACCAAAACCAGACAAGAGACTCCAAACTTAGTTAGGAAAGATACAGACATGGAAAACAATTGCATGAGACTTAACTACTCAAGGAACTGAAAGAATTGATCCCAAACATCTTCTCCCATTCAATCAAGTCCTCCCTCTAAATGTTGAACAAGTTTTTATACCCATTAACCTTGAAAATTAAATGAGTACTTTCCAGTAACATAACATGCATGGGAATTTGTGCAAATTAGTACTCTTAGATTTTGGTTAACCTGCTCTGTACTATAATCTCAGAAGCTTCTTGATTTTGGAGACTATAATCCTATCCTAACTGGTCTCCCTCTTCAGCTTCTAAAATCCTATGAACTGCCAAAACATCAATGAAATAGGAAAAGTTTATCTGTTTTATGCAATTCTATCTATGCCAGTGGAAAGATATTATTTCTTTCAAATAAATAGATGTTCAGAGAAATGGTATAGGATATCACTCCACCCATATATACAGCAAGCGGTTGCTTTCTAATTGTTATTTACGGCATATGAATTATCATGCCAGTTAGATGATTGATTTAACTGACCTTCCATCAACAATAGCTGTTACTATGCTCTTCAAAAGGAGTAACAACCTCATTGGTTAAATCCTTCCTTGACCCTGTTTAAGCCTTGGAGCTTTAAACATTTTAAAACAAAGAGCAGCAAGGATTTTCATCTGATCAGGTTGGAATATGTAATGAAAACCTTATCTTTCATGTCTAGAAACACTTTACTACAACGGTACCCCTTGTTTATATGGAGCCTTTAGACATGCTTCTACTGAAATTCAGTATACTCACTTTGGTTTAGTCTGCTCATGCAAAGCAGATTTCTTACGGGACGTCTCATAAAAGACAAGGAAGATTTTTGGACTGAAAGAGTTAGTCTTATTCTAGTCCAAGCTCGCCCCTCCCCCCCCCCCCCAAAGGAAGCTATACTGCACGTCAATATTTTTTTTAAATTTCTTTTTTAGATTTATTTATGGTGAGATAGCCCAGTTCCTCTCTACAAATTGTTCTAACTTGCCTTTAGTTTTAGTATGGGGAGTTCAATCACTGGCCCGGAAACCTCTGAGCAAAGGAATTTCTGGCATCTTGGTTGGAGCTGGCACCAACCCATTTTCCTTTGTTCTCATTAAAGGAACCATAATATGCTAAGTTAAATAATTAAAAAAACAAAACCAACAACCCAAAGTAAAAGCAGAATACAAAAGGAATGCATATTCAGTGGATTACTGTAAAAGAAGAGTTCCCTAATTTGACTAATTTTTCTAATAAAAGCACTACTTATTGCTGCAAAAATCTGTAAACTGATCTTTCCAAGTGACTTGAACATCTTCCCTAAGTAATTTGCCTTCATGTACAGCCCTTCAGTTTAAAATGTCAGGAAAGGAACAGCTAGCTATCCATGCAGAAAATTCTACAAGCTGTAGCTGTCACAAATATTCAAATGCATGCACTAACCTAAAACCAGTATGACTCCCAAATATGATCAATTTTAATGAAGGGCAAAGAGTTCAGCAAATTCTATCTATCTAGGTAGGAATAAAAGAAATCATACCAACTCTCCAGATCACAGCATGCCAGAGAAGCCATGCAGCTTAAGAGCTCCAACATATCTCTGTAAACAAGTTTTTAATTCATACCATGTTGACCACAGAGCACAGTATTTTTAGTCATACAGAGTAAGTCATATCTTCTACATGGAATAAAGAGCTGCTTTTTTTTCTTTCCTCCCCTTCTTTAACCAATAATGGTCACTCCCTGAAGTGTCTAGATAGGATCTGCAACTTAGAACCAAGTTCTTAGAATTCAAGACCTTTTTTATCCTTTAACCTCTGGTATCTCTAAGCCATAGTGGATAGTCACCAAAATTTCTATTTTTTGGACACAGGAAACAACAAGAGAGCACAAACTCAATATAATGTAAAACCATTAGACTTTTTTTCCCTTCCCCGCTTCATCTCCTTGAAAGGAAAATTCAACCATTCATCTGGGTGTACACACAAAAGATACCAAAGACTTGATGAATGTATTTATTCTTTGGCGAGAATGAAGCAGCAAAAAAAGCACCGAGCAACTTAAGTTAGATGCAAAAGGAAAAAGGTAAGTTTTAGGACTGTAATTCATACACATTTATGATTCCACTGACTTGTGCTAACAGCCCAAAAAGTGTATCCTTAGCAAATCAAGAAGTAGGGCACTAACTTGGTGCAGATACCACAAATTTGTCTAACATCTTTTTGCATTAAGAATATAGACACAACACCAATTTAGACAAGACTCAAAATTATTAACAGCCCTTAAATTATTTTGCTTGCTGTTAAGTCTGTTATCTCATTCCCATGCAAGATGTCATCCAGCAGTTGCCATCTAAATAGCAATGAAATGCTGAAAAGAGAGCAATGTCCAGCCATCCATATAAATGATACATCAGAGTGCAGTTACCTCAGGCAGCTCCTGAGGAAGTGGCAACTTGGGAGACGGAGAAAGAACAGCCACTAATCAACTAGATCTAAAAAAAGACGCCTTGGACAATGAACTTGAGATGTCAATAAAGTGTTCAGTAGATAGTTTGCTTCCTGGAAAAGGACTAGGGGACAAGGAGTGGAGGGGGGGAGGTGTCTGAAACAAAGAGGCTCTGGGATTTTTAGGAATTTGATCAGTATGCAAATGCTCTCACCTTCAAAGTACAGTAAGCTCTTTTAAGACAGCAATAAATCAGAATACCCTCCTTTTCACTAGCAGTCAGAATTACTACTAACTGTAACAACCACAGAAACCAATGGTACCAAGGATAATAATCTGACACTATCTACTTGGTATTTTGTAATATCATATTTATAAACCAAGCAAGCTGGAATGGAGAATATACTTTTCTCTTGTTTTAGAAAGACAACAAACGTAAAGAAGTCTCTTGATCAGATGAGACTGCAAATTCAGAAGCAGGCTTTGTACACTTCCTATGCAGGACAAATACAGACCTTGGGCAGGGGGCGGGGCGGAAACGGGAGGAGAACCCAAACAAACTAGCCTGTACTTACCACAAGATATGTAGAAGAAAGCACTATAAAATCCTAGGGAAAAGAAGCGTCAAACTATTCATACTTTGAATGTACACTGTCCACAAATCTTCTCCTCTTTCCATATTCAGCAGCAGTGTAGGTTAAGCAGATTGGGGGAACAGTGTGGGAATTTAACTTTGAAAGTTGACTTTTTTCTGTGTGATCTCTCATGGCTTTTTTTTGTTTCCCTCAACAGTCATCTGGCTTCTGTTTTTCCACATACTGAGAAAATACTTGCAAAATAACAGTACACTAAAGGTATAAGTTAGCTGAGGTACATGGAAAGACTGTATCTTCATGATAAAATAAAACATACAGTGCTATATGCTTTGCTACCTCCTAATTTATAGCTTGAAAAAAAAAAATAAAATCACTGAGGACGTGAAATGGGGAATCTTAAAAAACATGAAATGACAATTGAAAATACTTTCAAGACTAACTTGCAGAAGTGAATGCCTAACTTTAAATTATTATTGGTCAGAATACTCAAACTACTGAGTTTTCCTGTGGGTAATACCTCTAATTTTAAGTACAAAAATTTCAAAAGATTTAAGTATAATTAAACTGGTAAAACATGGAAGATGATGGAACTTTTGGCATTTTGGAGTGCGTAAGTATAAATTCTGCATATTTTTGTTACATTGTTCAAAATATTGTATTTTAAAGGGTACAAGCCAGCTTTTGCAACATTACTGACTTACCAGTCTTACCGCTAAAACACAGCTGCCTCTACAGATACAGAATTCACTGCTGTCTCATCCATCTCTACCCACTCAATTGCACAACAAAGGGCAATTCTTTTCTCTATGCCTCAGGGCCCCCTTATATACATACGTAAGCTTGTCTTGCCACTCACTCCACTGTGGGGAATAAAAAGACTTGTACAATATGAAGGTGATGAAAATATTCCTTAAACCTTAGTTGGACCAGTTTTCATCTTAAGTTTTAGTCTAATGGTCTCATGCCCTCAAGTATCCTTTCAAATCTCCAAGGACATAAAAAGAAAAAGAATTTTCAAAGTTATAACTCTCCTAGTCAGATGTCAATACCAAAGTTAGCCTGAATTATCACTGGAACTGAAGCATATTCTCACACAGTAACAGAACTGCAATAACCTGTGACAAAAGTGTCTGGTATGACCACTATAAACATAGCACATGCCTCTGTAGTGGCTTGTTAGGATCTTGAACAGAAGACTTCAGTGTTTGGGGACATTTCTCTAATAGGCTACTTATTCTACACACACATAGAACAGTCAGCAACAAAAAAATCAGCTATGCCTTTCTTTGAAAACATCAACTATTATGTTCAAAAGTAAAGACATAACTTGCCATACATTTCAACACAATTTGGGGTTATACCCAAATTTAGGTACCCAAATCTGAGTTGATGATCTGAATTAGGATTTGGAGGCTACTTTGAAAATCCCAGCATGTTTCTCCTGAAAAAGCTTCTGCTTAGGTTGGTACTGTCAGTAAATTAAAAAAGTGTAATGGTACTCAAGACAAATCTCAATACCTTCTGTAATACGGAATGTCCTTAAAACATCAGACAAAAATCCCTGTTATGCAAGCATTTAGCTAACTGTTTATTTTAAATTTGGTAAGATCACTGTTTTATGCTACAGGGGCAGAAGTTATGGTTAGGGTCCCTCATGGGATTTTAACATTAAAGAAACCCTTCAAAAGAATATTGTAGTACTTCATAACAAAGTCTGGCATTCTACCCAACCAAAGGAGACATCATCTTCAGGATATACCATTGCAGCCTTTCTATAGTTTTCAGCAACACTATGAAAGAATAAGGTCAGTCATTTTATGCCACTGCAGCAGGGATATTTACATGTGCACCCAATATTGGCAGGCCGTTGGAAACAAAGGAAGACTGGCCTATTAACTGGCTCTTTAATTGGCAGTACAAGGAAAGGCTGATAGAGCTTGTTTCACTTAGTTTTAAAATGACTAAACTAAACTGGGGGAGTAGGGGAGATAATTCTGCTGTGTAAGCAAACATAGAAGTTTTAATGAAGACTGAGCTAGACTGTCAGACATGCACACCGGAAGATGAAAGGCAATGGACATAAATTGCAACAAGGGAAATTCTTACTGAATATTAGGGAATCACCACAAGGGTGATCAACATTGCAACAGATTGCCTAGAAAGGCTCTAGAATAATCCTGAGAATCCTGATAAAACTTAGATTCAACATTCAAAACCGACCCTCCTTTGAGCATGGGATTAGACAAGATTACCTTCAGAGGTCCTTTCCAATTTAAATTATTTTAGTAGTCTATGATTCCTGTTTCCAGTTTAGACCATTTTAGCTACCGCTTTCTTTTAATTGTAGTGTCACACAAATCCAGGAAGACATTGAATATTCCTGCTGAAATATCAAAGAATAATGTAACAGAACAATACCAAGTTTAAAACAGTTTTGTGATCCTCACTGGTTGTAATCTCTTCCTGGCATTACTGCAATTTTAGAGGGTCTTATTAAAAACTCTTGCCTCAGAATCTATACATTAAGCTATCAAACGAGGGAAAAGGCTATCCCATAGGTCTAACCAATGACACTTTGTAAATTATGGAAATTATCTTGTTTTGCTATCTCTCTTACAATATAAACCACTTCCAGGTTTACAAATTGCCAAGATAGTTGAAGACTTTCCTCTCCCATTACTGCAAAACAGCAGGTGGGGAATAGCCAGCTGAGTTACTTCAGACAGCAATAATAGCTTGGCTTACCTTGCTAGTAAACACAAGAATAAATCTGGCTCACTTTTTGTGCAAATAGCTACTGTCAAACAGACTTCTCTGTGTGTCAGTCAGGAATAGTAAAACACATATTTTTCTTATAAAAATGAGTAGTTTTTCATTACACGATCCCTTTCACCAATAGATCAAGGTGCCTAAATTTCTCGTGGTGACAGCAGGGGATAATTTATTAGCACAGGCAGAGTTGCTAATTAATACTGCTAGAACTAGGAGTACAACCTTAAGGACTTGAGTAGAATTTTTTTTCCTATCCCAAAAAAGGTACAAAGAGAAGCTGCTCTCTGCTCATCAACAGAAGTTTGTTTCAAGAAGATGTTTACAGATCAAGGCTGGCTGCTAATCTCTGCTCTAGCTGTGAAAAAGCCTATTACAGTTGGCAAGGCATCAAGAAGCTACTGTCATGTAAAACATAAGTATTTTGGGGGGAGATATTTACCCCTTAAGCATGGCAATTCAGGTCAACCTCTTCATAACAGATGAAAATATGAGAGAATGCCTCTAACAAAATGCCTCTACCTTCAATTAAACATAATGATACTGAACTTTTTCCAAACTTTTCCTTTGGGAGGGAGGGAAAAGGGTTTCTTACCAAACATGTTAGCCACGTAACAAAATAATGTGGTCAGGTGTAACAAACAGTTATATCCATACCAGAGAGCTGAGAGGAGGGAGGAATTTACGGAGTACTTAAAAGCTGAGAAGCAACAATTTCTCAAGGAGTCCATTGGTCCTCTGCCAGAGTAGAAGCATGCTCCAAGATGGCCATTATCAGCTCCAGCAGTCCAGGCAGACTCACTTCCTTTGAAGTGTAGGTTTTAGATTAAGTGGCAGACCTCACTGCTGCACAACCATAAATTTTGTGACACAGGCACCATGTATAAACTGCAAATCTTTCAAGGGACTTGAGACGAGTATGCCCATTACACATCTCATTCATACTGAAGATTTTGTATGGGTAACTTCTCTTCTTCATAATTAGCTTCCATTGAAATAAATTATATTAATGTTGTAAATGATCAGTTGAAGATTTTTAAAGACCCTGCCTACAGTCTAACAGGGTAACTCCTCCCCACAGAGGTGACAGATACCAGCAGACAGCAGTTCTCAGGTATCTACAGTTCAATCAAAAAAAACCCCCAAAATCTTCAAATGCTGCAACTTTTGTATAGTAAGTCTGCCTGAAAGAACTGTTCACTACAGCAAAAGAAAGGTTTACAAGACTGAAGCTGGGCTGTTTTTTTTCTTTTTTTTTTTTTTTTTTTAATACTAGAAGGTACTCTTGCAATGTCAAGTTTTTATCCCAGAGCAAAACTGAGTTGAAATACTCTGTTGCATTTCAGAAATAAAGTGCCAGAAGCCATCCATGGACGATGGCTCCTTGTAATCCATTATGAAGCTGCACTTTAGCAAAGGAACTTTCACATGAAACTAGGTCTAGGTAAGAACTGCTTCCTTTGAAAGTCTCTCAGAAGTATCTTTTTATTTCTGTTCTTTCATTGCCCACTCAAACCGAGTCCCTTAGAATGCAGATAAATATTAAGAAATGGCTGGGCTTGCCTAGGAGGCTAACACTTGCAGACTGCTCCAAGCACTCTGGTTCAAGTCAGCTCCCTCCGAGGTCAGCTGCTGAAACCCTATCTTCTGAATACTTATTTCCTCAACAATCTCAGTACAGAGTTACGGCTGCCTATGAAAGGCAATTAAATTAACACAGCCAGCTTTTCAAGAAAGCAAATTAGAAGCACTCAAAAAAAAAAAAAATCCATCTGCATAGCTGTAGAGGCAGTAAATTCTAGGAAGTCTGACAAACAGCTGGAAAGGAAGGGAAGCATCTTCATCTAGTGGAGCTATTTCTGCAGTGAACATCTGACTTTACGTTCAAACTTATGATCTACTTTTCACTAACAAGCTCTGATTTTATTTCAAACCAACTAGGAGGACAACAGTAAACACAAGTACACAGAATTGCTGCAGACAGAAAGGACCATCAATCCCACCCCCTTGCTCAAAGTATGGTTAACTAGAGCAGGCTGCCTGGGGTTGTGCCAGGCTAGGTTTTGAATATCTTAAAGGATGAAGGAGGCACAACCTTTCTGGGCACCCTGTTCCAAAGGTCTGACCACATTTCACAGTAAAAAAAAAATTTTAAAAATATTTTTTTTTGTTATGTTTTGAGTAGAGTTTCCTCTATTTCAGTTTATGCCCATTACCTCTTGGCTCTTCACCAGGCACCACTGTGAAGAGTTTAGCTCAGTCTTTAGTCCCCTCATGAGCTACCTATACACATAAGATCCTCCTCCAAGTCTTCTCACCTCAAGGCTAAACAGTCCCAGCTCTCTCAGCTTCTCCTCTTATGTCAGATGCTACAGTCCCTTTCTGTGGCCCTTCACGAGACCCACTCCAGGATGTCCAATTAATCCCTAATGCAAGTAAGTAATAATACGAAGAGACAATTCCAGATTTTTTTTTCTTTTGAGATCTACAGCAAAAGATTTGAAATCAATGCAGCTTTTTGTAGTCACCTAAGAATACAAATTACCAATCCTTTGTGTGATCATCATTTCTTTATATCAGATGCCAAATCAATGTCACTTACAGCAAGAGGTAATGTCTACCAAGGCAGACAATTCTGTTTGGTAATTGAAAATTTGAGATTGTGGGTAGAAAAAGATTCAAGTGATTAATTTAAATTAAAGAGCAATACCCACAATGGAAATTTGCTGGCATTACGCTACAGTTGCACAAAACAAGTATTTGCACCTTTTAGACTTTTGTCAAAATATTATTAGGAATGATACTCCTCAGGGCAGGATCCCAGATGCTACCTGAACACCAATTTATTAGTAAAAAAATGCCTGCCTATCACTGATCTCATATTCTCTTTCTAATAACCACAGTTTTGGAGAAGAGAGATAATGTTTTAAGGCACTTGAAAAGCTCTAATTAGAAGTCAAGTCAACTGTAAAGTAATTCCAGCTTCCACTTGCACCTAAAATAAGACCACAAACAAGGCTATGATAAATCCAACATAACATCCCTTGTATTATTCACTACAATAACGTGTTTCATTATACTACTAGATAGCTAAAGAAAGAATTCAGAAGAGCAGAAATCTAACTCCTTTTTATTTCTGCACCGATTTTTCTTCTGTAACTTTCTGAAAGTTTCTTCTTCTTCAACAAGCTTTGTATCTCTGGGTACTACAGTAAGTCGGGCAGTCTGAATAGAAAGAAATAGCAGCAATTACTTTGAGAAGTTTGGCTCACTTCCATGATGGAAAGAATGTGCATGTTCAGCACCAGAACTTCCCTGAACTCATCACGGCTACCTCAAACAGTTTCCCACTGTTGCAGAGCCAGTGGACTTAACAGTTGCTAGCTTATCTAGAAGGCAAGGAAGATCTTCACACCAAGTCAAACCTCAGCCTTTCTGCAACAAGTGTACTGCTGATCAATGAGAATTTCCTCCTTCTCATGAGGAGACATCCAATTAGGCATAAGAGAAGAGTTCTGTACTGTCAATTTCCCAGAGACCATTTTCTCCGCTTGCTCCAAAAGGCACATCAGGAAAAAAAAATAAATTATGGTATCAACGTTGAATTATCATTGCATTAACTAAAGAAAAGATTATGGAAGACAACCATCACTGCAATACTTCTAGGAGAAGGCTCTGTTGTTCCCAACTGAATAAAAACCCAGGAAAAAAAACCCAACCGTTACTAGATTTCAGTTTGAAGTCATATGAAAAAGCCTTTTGCTAACGGAAATCTTTCGTTTTCTTCTCTGATCAAGCTTCTTTCCCTACAGCACTGCATACCAGCATCTTAAATTGTTCATCCTTGAAAGAGCATTTTGTTTACAATTTCTCCTCCTTTAATAAATAAAACGCATTCTAAAGTAGTAAGGTTCGTATTTCAAAGAGGACCAATCTACCATATGCACACCAAAGCAAGGCCCTGGTTCTATCATATTTCACATTATTTCAGTGAAGAGCTGTATAAAAACTTCATGTACAAGCTCGCTACCTCAGTGTCAAGCTTCCAGAATGATTATCCCTTTTACAACAACTTCTGATTTACCTTCTAGAATTGCAATGCATATTTCTATGCTTTTAAATTTAAGGCAAGTCAACATCCTGCGTTTCTTTTTTTTTCCAGCCATGTCCACTATTATATATGGATATTTAAGGAACCAAAAGGGTGAGCACCACACAAACAACCAATGCTCCCAGCACATTTAAACAAGAGTGCTTCACACCATTTACTATGGTAAGGCCCTTTTTAAATAAACGTGTGACTCACTGTTTGTTTTCTTCACCAGGAGGTGGAGTCTTGCCATGCCCCTCCATTACAAAATCCTCATGTTCCATCTGCAAAGGCAAGCATTGCAGGTCAGAAATTGGTGGAGCAAAACGCACATCACCTAAAGTGGCCCTTTTCCATACGCAACAACTTAAGACAGCCACTTTATCACAGTGGCTGGTCCAGAACAGATCATGTAGTTTCTTAGCAACATATGTACATCTCCAACCCCACTGCTATGGTATAGTTTTATAGCATAATTTTCAAAAAATCTTACAAGGAAAAAAGAATGATTTAATGGCTATAGCAGAAGACTATTGGTCAGAGTATCTAGGTACTAAGTGTTGGTCTGTTAAGGGCTTCCTTTGTCATTCTGAGTAAGTATGGCTTCTACCACTTCTTCCTTACATAAAAAGCAGGAATTATAAAAGAATTTACATCTATCAACACCTCTGGAGAAAAATCAGAATTTTCAAAGAAATTTATTAACCACAGACCGAAACTGCTGTGAAAGCAGAGTATTTCTTGTGAAAAATAACTTTTATATGAAAAAGAGACTTTCACAGCACACGCATAGCTGAGGCCTAAGGGAACCTCAAATAGATGCCGTTCCAATGACAACATAAGGTAGGCATTTCCTCTGGCTCACACGTTAAAAGAGTCCAAAGGCACTAAAGTTTTCTGTTTAATTGTTTGCTTTTAAAATACAGTTTTAGCATACATTTCCAGTAATTTCTCTGGCCAGAATTACATTATATTTAATAATTAATTAATTATGCACTCTTCATTTAATTACTTCTTTCAGCCAGAATTTCTTGCATAGGTAGCGAAATATTATTCTCTTTATACAAAAATTCAACACATGCACTTAGTATTTTATATAAACATCCAGATATACAGTTAGCAATGCTCTACTTCATGTGAAGCCAGTAAACAGGCCACACTGCAATACTCAATAAGCCATACAACAAAGCAACAAAGTCATAATCGCACGCAAATCCATGATCCACTACATTAAACTGGAAAGAGGAGAGAAGCACTATGCAGTCAGTGAAGATAACATGGTTTAATCAGTCTCTGAAGGAGGGAAAAAAAAAACCACAAACAAACAAACCAAAATCCAGTGGCCACTTTCCCTCATGCCCCTGCCCTCCCCCCAAAAGGGTCAAGTTTACTCATTTGTACCTTGATCCTGTTGACAGGTCAAAGATACTGACAAAAAACATTACCTGCAGATTGACATCTAACAAGGATAACAAATTATGTTATTTGCTGCACAGACACAGCCCTAAGCAAAACCAGAAATGAACCAAGAAGCTGATGAACTATAAAGTGGTAATGACAACCAAAGGACAGATAGTCAATCGAATACCTGTAAGGTAATTTCACATTTGCTCAGTCAAAACAGTATTTTCATTTAAAAGCAATGTTTGAAAGCAAAAAAATTTTGCATTAGAGTTCTGTAAATAACTCAGTTTTATCCATGTATTCCCACCATATCAGACACCTATTTGTACCTCAGTCCACATCTGATTCTCAAGACCTCTAACATCTGGACTCAAATCTGTCTGGCTGAAGAGAAATGTATTCATTCCACTAATTCTGTTGTTGCAGATGTTAAAACACAAGTGTGACAACCGGTAAAATAGCTACAGATTTGTGGCCACATTGCAAAGCAGCATGGTTCTGTGGGTGAGGGTAGATGTTTAAGAGTTACTCTTTAACACAACCTGAAATCAGGAAGTATTTTAGCCTGTTGATGGTGTGAGACAAGTACAATTCATATGAATGGTAAGTAAGGAAGCAGTTTGTGGCCACTACTGGGAAGAAAGATGAAATGCAGCCTTTGGGAGTAAAGAAGCACCACATACAGCATATATAGTGCTAAACTAACAAGATTCCCGTCTAAAACAGAAATTCAATTTAATGAAGTTGTAGAAAAGGAGAGATCATAAAAACTGAAGTCTAAAACGGGAATGATTTCAAAACAACAAAATTATTTTAAAACTAACAAAGCATCATTTATTAGATCATAAACAAGAAATTTGAATGAGAACTGGAACATCTAGTAGACCACCACCAGGACAAGGCAATTGCTGAAGTACTGTAAATAAAACTGTTGCTTTAATATGAATTTTATATGAAGAATGCTAGTGACATAGCTGTTCCAGACACATTATTATCTAGCATGTATATCTATCAAAATTACCATTTCAAAGAGAAGTTGGCAAACAATTAAGAACAACAAATTGCCTGAGCTAGAAACAAGATTGTAAGTCCAGGCACAATCTGTTCTAAAGCAACCAGAAAACCCCATCTACTTTAAGAAACCAGCTTGCTCTACTTCAGACAGTAGGCAGAAGTATCTGACTATTATGACTAAAATCTGCATTATAAAAAAGTGAAAAAAATATGATACCATTACGTCAGCACTGAAAAAGAGAGCTAGCTGGGCTTCATGTAACTTAGAGAAAGGCAATGACGAAGTTTCTCATGAGAAGTTCACCAAGAAAACTAGTCAGAGTGAGAAAGTACTCATGAACATGGAAACTGTTCAATGCACAAAATAAAGATTACTTGGTAGGATTTCACTGAGCAAGAAGCTAACAAAAGATGCATCAAGACACTAAAAGAGGGCATGAATACTTCAAGAAATTGAGTATTAGTGAACCAGAAAAAAAATCTCTTTTTAGAATAGATGAACAACTAGACTAGTAGGAAACAGTTGGCTGGTCAGGCTCAGAGGATAATGGTTACTTCGTTATATGCTACCTGGAGGCTGGTATCAAGTGAGTGAGGTGCTGCAGGGGTCCACCCTAGGACAAGTCATTAAACAACTTTACCAACGACTTGAAGTGCCAATAGGGTGTACTCTGGTCAAAATTTTAAAATGGCAGGGCTGCCATTAAGATGGACCTAGGCAGGCTGGAGGAATGAACCCTACAGAAACTTTATGAATTCAGACAGGACAAACACAAAGCCCTGCACCTGAGAGGCCCTGGCAACAATACAGGCTGGAGACTAACTGAGGAGCAGTTCTGTGGAAAAGGTCTTGGCAGACAGCAAGCTGATCATGAGCCAGCAGTGTGCCCTGGCAGGAAAGGTCAACAGTATCCCAGGCTTTATTAAGAATAGCCTTGCCAGTAGGTGAGGGAACCGATTATCACATCTACTCAGTGCTTATTATTCAAGATATGGTCTAATGCACCCCCAATACAAGAAATACATCCATAAAGCGGATGCAGTAGGCCAGCAAGTTGCTCAGGGAGCCAGAGCACTTGCCTTGTGAGGAGAGGCTGCAGGAGCTAGGCTTGTTCACCCTGGAGAAGCACAGCTTTGGGGAAGCCTAACAGCAGCCTGTCTGCATCTACAAGGTCAGCAAGGAGTCAGGCTCACCACAGTGGTGCACTGTGACAGGACAAGAAGCAGTGAGCCTAAACTGAAACTAGAGAAGTCCAGACTAGATATGACTCATTTTCACCATGAGGACAGTCAAGCACTGGAGCAGACAGCCCAGAGAAGTTTTGTAGCCTCCTTGCTTCAAGGTTTTCAAAGCCAGACTGGAAAAAATCCCTCATAAGCTGGTCTGACCTCGTAGCTGACCCTGCTTTGAGCAGGAGGTCAGACTAGAAACCTCACTAGGTCCCTTCCAACCTCAATTTCCCAACAGTCCTATGAACACAAAACCAGATTCAATTTAATGTTGAGAGGTAATATGTAGAAGAAAAAAAAAAAAAAACACCCTACCAAATTCCCAATCCAGCAAGAACCTGCACTTTAGTGTGGAAAGGTCTAAGAAAAATATCTTAGAAAGTTACATAATCAAAAAAACTAAAACAACCACCAAGAAAAACTAAACTACAATGAACAGTAATACAGAAATAAACGCTGAAATAACTGTAGCAGAACCATAATATGTCCTCTTCTAAAATATTACCTGTGAGTACAGACAGTGAAGGCTCAAAGCCCCTCCACAACACTAAAAATGTGAGAGCTCAAAATAAAGAAAGGTCTGAGGCAGACGTAAGATTTTACATTAATAAAATACAACATTTGGGCTGTAGATCTCCCTCAATGCAAGATGACACCTGACTTGAGGCATACAAAAAAAAAAGCAGTTTGACAGTGTTGTAACAAATATCACCCCTTTGCTACCACAGTAGAAATAAAACATAACCTACCCACAAAAAAAACCCACAACGTAAAAGGACATACAATTATTTGGAAAATATACTATTAAGCAGACAAAAAATTAGTTGTTGTAGAAACATAAATTGCAACACCAAATTTCAGAGGTCTTTGTGGATTTTATGTTTTATATATCTGTATGTATGATTTGGGTATTAAAGGATTACAAAACAATGAAAATACAAGCTTTTCCCTTTCTGGCAACGAGATCATTTTTACAAAGTGAAAGGGAAAGTTATATATATATAAGAACATTCCATGGGCCTGATCCAGTGCAGCAATTCTTGCATTCCTCTTTTTGCAGGACCTTGCCTCTAGTTTTCTTTTGCTTGCCTGCATGTGTCAAACAATTTCATGATCAGTGATTTATATTTTTCACTTTGAAATTTCAGGTTTTAAAATTCTTGCTAGAAAATGCTACATTGTTTATTTAGTGTTCTAAAAATTCTAGAATAAGCTTATAAAGTAATATCCATTTCCAACTTTCCCTGACATTTAAAAGTAAGAGTTGCTTTACTGGGTAGTTCACTTTAATTCAAAGAGATATATCTGACAAAGAGCCTTCTGAAAACACTTAATGAGCAAACTGCCCCAGTAAAATTCCATGGACATTGTTTACGTTTTCCTAAACTTAGTTCTTAGTACCAGCTATCTGCTCATTAGTTACTTTTGAGATTAAAAAAGTACTTAAAAATTAGAATAGTTAGGTCTTATTTTCCCAATGACAATAGTAACATCTCATTACAGAAAAGATGAGAAGATAATTTAACTTTTTGATTAAGTGACTACCTGAGGATGAACTGAAGAGAGGAACAGCACATAATAGCCACAGTTAGCTGAAAATACTCTTCTTTCTCTCCTCCACCCACAGTTCTTATAAAATTCCTATGCACATTTCTTCCCCACAAGTCTCTCTGTTTCTCTTCACTCTATCATCACTGTATCACATCCAGTACTCTTTTAGTCCTCTTTTGAAGGGAGCTGGAGCCCACAGTCCTCACTAAGTTTCAGCTGTACACAGCATACAGCAACCACAACAGGTCTGGTTAACTGCAAGCATTCTGAAAAGGCATATTCTAAACCTTTAGTCTCTATTGACTTACACCATATGTAGAAAATACAGTTGTCCTGAATATTGAGAAGAGTGGAAGGTGGTGGTAAGACAAAACTCTTGCACCTACTATATTCATCTCAAGGAAAGAAGAAAAGGTGGAACGGCAAAAGGATCTGAGACACTTTAGTTTCTCTTAAAAGGACTGCAGATGGAGCCATTGATACCAAGAGCAGGAATCAACGGAAGTGCACTCCACACCTGTTTCTTCTGGCAGGCAATGGAGAAGGCTTCAAGATTCTGGCAGCTGGAAGCAGGAACCAGATATAGACCCTTTAACAGCAGGGGGGAAGTCAACAGAAAACTTGCATTTTTTAAAAAAAAAACGAACTGCAAGTTGTTGAACTCCGTATTTTATTATTTCAAAGTTTTTGTTTTTTTCCTTAAAAATCCAGGCACCTGTGAATATCTAAATTTTGACAAAAATTTATACATTGGGTTTTTTAAAAGACAAATTGTTTTATGTAAGTTAAAAAAGCTATTCATAATTAAACACTCAATACTTAGTTTTCAGAAAATGAAATATACCAGAAGGTGCTTAGACATAATGAACTATTACTTTTTCCCCCCAGAAGTGCAACACCTGTTACTACAGTTTCATACTACTCCTTCTAAAATTATCTTCAGTGAGACCCTAATGGATATGATTAACGAGTAAAATAATCCGGAATTCCTATATAAAGTCAGCCACGCTTTGAAGGGTCAGAAAGTTTCAAGGGCAAAAGCCTTATCTTTTCTGAATTCTGATGTCAGAAAGCACATTTTCCTAACAAGATTCAACACCTTCATTAGATATCCTAGTCCACCAAAACTTAAGTGAGCATAAGAGAAATCCAACATTTTCTCAGGAAAAAAGATGCTTGTAAGAAATCCTATATTTATTATGAAAAGCTATTAATTTTAAACAGTATTTTGTATTTTTGTCTTCATCAGTTATAGAAACATACTAATGCAGCTTCATCACAGCTTTTTTCCACTCATTCCATAGTTCCTTTTCATAGCTGATTTTTCATTTTTTCTTTTCTGTTTTATAAAAGACCACCGCAACCAGCCACCTGAGTGAACAGCAGAAAAAGACTCTTTTATGATTTTTCATTCACGAGCATCTCAAGCACACATGAACTCAAAACCTTATTTGGCATACAACTAGACTCTGGTGAGGACCAGCCAAGGTCAAAAGCTGCTTTCTGCAGGTTGTGGCAATTTACTTCCAGTGCTGTTACCTGCTAATTTTAACACAGCCTACTACAAGCCCAGTTTAAGACTGATAAATTTGGTGTTTTGTTACAGCTACTGCTTTAACACCAGTGCACCTTCCCAATCATCAGTAGCAACAGCCTACTGTAAACAGGCCATCAACATTTCTTTTGTCTCACTAATACTTGCTTTAAGTAGAATTGCACAACCTAATCCTTAAAATCCAAGCAATTAGTCACTAGCCACTACTGCTAACAGTGGCAGAAGACCTCTAAGTGTCAAGCCGTTAGAAGAACTTGTCAAAAATCTGAGACAGTTTGAGGTCTAACAAAAATGTAATCACTACTACAAATGAAAGCAAGACTGAATCACCTCTCCGCCTGGCTTTATTATGAGCATTTTGGACAAACAGCATCGGGGGAAATTTTACTCATTAGCAACAGATTAATTAAATTTTTAATTTAACTTCTTTTAATAAAAATCAATGCAATTTACCTGCAAACACTTCAATAATTTTCCTAGGAATAAATTAGTGTTAAAATAGCATCTCAAAATATGCACAGAATAACTCAAATTGGTTAGCAAAATTAGTCCCAAAACATACTTTTTAGATTAAACCTTAATTTCAGTACACAGATGAAAGCATTAAAAAAAAAACCCTTAGAAACAGAAATTCTATTTTCTTGAAGTTTCTCATCAGCATCTAGATTGAGCATTTCATTGTTACTACCATCACACAGTCCTAACTGCTTTTCCTGTTAGTAAAAAGAGAAGTGAAAACTTAAAGTAATCCTAGTGCTAAATCACATATCACATTCAGTACTCCCTACTAATCATTTTGCATGCTAACACACTTAAACTGCATATTGCTACTTTCTAAAATCACTAATCTAATACCTGTTTGCCATATGCAGCCTAAGGATACTTTAATTCCTGACTCAATAAAATGTTACACTATTAACTGTAAATGCCAACATGTTGACATATACCATGATCCTTCCAGAACAATAGGACAGATTATCAATGATGGCTCAATTAATCATTAAGAATAGAAAAGTTATGTAACTCAGAACACGTAATTTATGTTTCACCTAAATGAGCACCAAAGCTGCAGGTTAAAAGACTAAAAGATTTGCTTCTATGTCCAACTGCACTAATTCACTAACTAATCACCTGCACTTGCAGAAATTACCTATGGCCCATTTTCTACGTAATTTTTTTAATGTTATCTAATATTCTGTGAAATACCCAGAAGTCCTACATGATCTCCATGCTAACCTTAAAACAAATAGTTTTATGAATATCATGAAAACAACAGTAATACTTTGGAAATGCTAAAAAGGTCAGGACCCCAGCCACATTTCATATTGTATAGATAAGAAAGTGTACTTAATTAGTGTTTTAAAATGCATTACTTAGCTGCAAAGTATTTCAAATAAAACAGTTCATATATATACATGTAAAAAATAATCATTCATCTGAATCTTGCTCTTTGCATCAAGATGCTGTTTTGCTGGTAAACATCTTTGGTGGTTGAAGGTGTAAAGTCACTCAAGTTATGGTATGACAGGATATATAGAAATGCCATTTGAAAACTTCAACTCTGAAGCTGCCAAGGCAGCTTTGAATAATAGCTCAGCAATCTCAGATACAAAATGCATAAAGCATTCTAAATGTAAGCAAAAGTGCTCTCCTTTTCCTGCACCACAATTGATGATTCACTCCATCCATTTCTTAGTGTGTTCTGTACATACAGAGATAGTATGGATCCCAGAAAAATCTGAATTTAGTAAGATACAAGTAATTCCCATCTTTTATTTAATTAACTTCATGTATTATTCTTCAGCTAACGATCATTAGCCTTTCACAAGCCATAAATTCTTGTTAACTTCTGCAATTCTGAGAAAACCTTTTACACTTTCATAACTAATCTTTTAAACCTTCCATTTAGGTGAAAAATCTGACACAAGAGTCCTCGAACAGTTCCGTCCCCCTCCACTACTTTGAACAGCCACTCACATGCAGCCCTACAACCCTATTTAGCCAACTCATTTTACAGTTAATTTACTATTTATGGTGCAGACACATGAACAAGTTATAGCAAACTGACATCTCTAAGTGACTGATATTTTGATATACACATTGTTAATCCCCCTGACAGAGATGAGAGAAGACATTTTAACTGCTCTCTTCTACTTAGATTTGGAAAGCTAGGCAATGCATTGACACAAAAGGACAACAAGAACAATGAAAAGAATTTTTAATGGCTCAAGAAAGCAGATGATAATCAGAATTACTGAAAACTAAATTATACTTTTGCACTACACATTCAGTCACCTTCACTGCCACAAATATTGTTTTCCACTGTTCATTAGGAGTGACTGGAAGTGACATAAACCAGGCACACACAGAGATGCTGAAATTATTCGGCCTTAAGAGATATGACCAGACAGGCAAGGAAGAGAAGGAACTCACTTTCTTTTCTGTGTCCACAGAAGAGAGATCTATTGTGTGGATTCTAAACACATAGAAACTGTCAGTGGCCCAGAAAGTTCCTGAGCAACAAACAGCTGGATGCTGAGAGCAATTCTGTTGTAAGTATATATTAACCTTGCTTTAACCCTGTCTTATGCATCCACTTTTGACCACTGTCAAAAAGGAAAAGGAATACAGGTTATTCACACTCATAGCATACAAATACTTTCCAGTTTCTCCAGTTATCAGAATGCAAATTCAAACTCATTTCCAGTCACATGGGAGCCACTGACAATGCTGCTTGCTTGCATAAATTTTCCAAATTTCTCAGGATTATTAAAATTGTTAGATATTTGACAGACCCCCAAACCATTAAAGCACCCACTCATCTCTGGGGCAGAACCTGGGCTTTGCTTGCTTGCTTATGTTACAACTTGTCCTCAAACAAAAAAAAACTCAAAATGCCATGGGAATAAATTATTTCTCTAGCAATCACATGTGGAAACTCTGTATCTGTTGAAACCTACCAATATGATTTCAGAGTACTTCTGTAACATTTCTCAGTAACCTAATTCCACACAGGCTTACCACATCTGTAGACAACTATTACATTCTCCCTTTTTATAATATACTGTCTTGTCTACTATCCAAATGTCTCAGTGAACAGACTTTAAACAAGTGACAGGAAATGTTGATATGCTTTTAATGTTGCTTTTACCCTCAGGGGAACTGATATTGCACACAGCCGTTCTGCAGAGTTCAAGTGTTCTTAGCTGTCCACACACTCTCTTATCTACTGTAATGATGACAACCATCACTACTATTTTTAGCATCAAGAATAAAAAAAGGTCTTCTCCACAAACCCCATATCCATTACTTCCACACCCAATAAAAGAAGAAAAGATTTTGAGGAACTGAAACAAATTCATACCCATCTAGTTCACAAACTGAAAGTGAAATTGTCCTTATAGGGTCATGCAAATGTATGAAGTCTTGCAAATGTATGAAGTCAACAAGACCAGTGAGTTTTACCCCTTTCAATGACTCAAACTAATCAGACTACAGATGATTTGGAAGGGTAGAGTAAGCTTTTACTGTCCATGGCTCAATTTTCTGCTCAAATACCTATCCCCTCAGTCTGACATAAGATAGTAAGATTGAAAACATTTATCAATACTTTCACATCTACAAGATTTTAAGTGGCTGATTATATAGAACTCTGTCACATTGACATGGACTACAACCACTGCCAACAACTCTGTATGGCTCATACTGAATGGAAAGAGATCCGAAGGCAATATTCTGAAAAGGTAGAAACGCCTGAAATTCTGTGCCAATAGTACACCTGCATGAGAAGAGACACTTTGTAAACAAAGCCACAAATCAATGTCCCTGACTGTCTCCAAAATCATAATGGACTATACCACGTTAGCTCTCAAATGCAGAGCTGCTTTTTAAAATTTAAGCAAATATTATTTGCTTTTTTGTCTGTTTTGTAAAGTGTTATAAACTGCTATAATCAACTCAAGAAGAGATGCTACTGGTCGAGAACAAAACTAACAAGAAAATGTTTATGAAAAAGAAAGAACCTTTAAAAGAATGGAAAAGGTGAGTTTAGTTTTATTTAAGACTGAAGCATTTTTTCCTTTAGAAATCAGATACACACCTGTTTGCTGCAATGACATTATTATTAGGCAGTGGAATGGGCTGCCCAGGGAGGTGGTGGAGTCCCCATCCCTGGAGGTGTTTAAGAGTAGGGTCGACATAGCGCTGAGGGATATGGTGTAGATGGGAACTGGCAGTGTTAGGTTAATGGTTGGACTAGATGATCTTCAAGGTCCTTTCCAACCTAGTTGATTCTGTGATTCCATGCCATTACATTTCCTCCACATGAACTGTACGTATGAAAAGGCTGGATCAAAGGACTGTATGATGACAGTTCTTACAGATCTCGAAGTCAATTTGGCAGATGATGGTATTTTCCAAGGGAAAGAAAATACAACATTGTATTAACCTCTTTTGTGCTTCAAAAGCACTTCAGGGTATTCCGAGATTAGAAAACAGAGAGAGTCATCTTTCAGTTTGGTATCTGTATTTACCAGTCTTCACTACAGCTAAGTAAGTAGATTTCAAATTAGTAATACATCTTGCCTCTGTAGAAAAGAGTACACCCAACTGGCAAAATCTTCCACTTGATCCTGAATTTCTTTAAAAAAAATGACCAAGCAGCTATCAATGGCATTCCTTTACAAAAGTTCAAGTAGCACCGTCTGTTTAATTCCACACTTTTTTGCAAAGTCTTCAACAATTTGACCTTGTTTATAACTGCTGTATTATAAGGACAGTAGACCTTGGTAACACACTGTACTGGTTTTGGCTGCGATAGAGTTAAATTTCTACATAGTAGCTACTATGGGTCTATGCTTTGGATCTGTGCTGAAAACAGTGTCGATAACTCAGGGATATTTTAGTTACTGCTGAGCAGTGCTTAAACAGAGTATAAGTGCTTACACACCTTTACCGCTCCTCATATCACCCCACCAGCGAGTAGGCTGGGGTGCACAAGAAGTTGGGAGGGGACACAGCTAGGACAGCTGACCCCAACTGATCAAAGGCATATGCCATACCATGTGATGTCATGGATAATAATAAAACTGAAGTGGGTGTGTGGGTGTATGTGGAGGTTGGCAGAGGCTGCCATTGCTCAGGGACTGGCTGGGCTGGTTAGTGGGTTAGTTGGTTGGTGGTGAGCAATTGTTTTTGTTTTGCATCACTTGTTTTATCTTGGGTTTTATTTTCCTCTGTTTCTTTTTTTCCCCCCAATTTAAAAAAAAAATAAAATTAAACTGTCTTTATCTCAAGCCATGTGTTTTCTCACTTTTACCCTTCTGATTCACCCCCATATCTCACTGGGGGGAGGGGGGGAGTAAGAAAACAGCTGTGTGGTGCTTAGTTGCCAGTTGGGGTTAAACCATATACTGTAATTATAGCTCTTTGCTACAATGCCTTGAAATTTTGAAATTCAAAGTTATAAACTCACAAGCAGGTTGATTTTTTTTTTTCCCCACATAGAAAGGTCCAACTGTGTAGTGTTTTGTAGGAAAGTGTTATTAGCTTCTTTTGCTGGCCACGGTGTTAAAGTTCAAGAGAAAAACTACCCCAAAATTTCTACCTCCCTTGATGGACTATATTAATTTATTTTTAAAACAGGAGGAGTATGCGATAACATTTTTACAAGCTTTAGTAACATGTCATTAAAAGGGAGAACTATTTTATTAACTTAAAATTTAAAGTAATTTCATTCTTTACTGAAAGATTAATGGATTACTATTTTTTAAAAATACACGATATGCAAAGATTTTGGTTTTGAAATTACTGTCTTAAGGAGTTGTAATATTTTCAGGCTAGAAAAATTAAGCTAGCAGAGCATGATGAAGATGACATCAGTTTATGTTGTGAAAAAACTGTCTATGCTCAGATCAGTTCTTAAGCTGCTATGTTTCAGGAGAAGCATAAATTGTCTTGTCAGGCAGAATACCTCTCTACTTCTAAAAGACTTTACAAGATAGTTTATACAAAGACTCTAGGAACTTAATATAGTTGTAGATCAGCATTAGAAAGACTAGCTGCTCCTACAACTCATGTTCCAGAAAAACAATGGAAACATACCCTGTGTATCAGGGAACAGAAAACCCACCAGCAGACATAAAAAAGAAAAAAAGAATAAACTAATACATTCTGAAAATATGATGATTTAAAAAAAGCCCACCACAACTACTTTCCTGGACCCAATAGAGAGGCAACAGCCACATGAAATGTAACTCTGACTTGTCAGGTATGCAGAAGAAAGTACAATGAGGTTGAAAGTTCACCTCTCCGTAACAAGCCAAAATTTTCAAGAGTAGCAGGGATTTGTACTGCAGGGAAACCATCAAGTCTGAAAACACCATGTACCAGGCCAGTACTAGATTAGAAAACAGCTTTTTCTAATTACAGTGACAAAGCATTTTGTTCATTTCATTACTGCATAGGCCTTCAGCCTGAATGTTTTAAATTATTTAGTGCCATCTGAATAGAAACTCAGTTCTGTATCACTAAGTAGTATTATAAGCCCCAGAGATACAGGCGTCAAGGTTTTGGATGTTGTGTTAAGTTTAACTACCCAACTAAGACTTCTTTTTACTATATTAATTCTACATCCCACATAATGAAAGCACCAGCCTAACTTTTGCAGTATTGTCAGCATCAAGCAACATCCACTATTATCAAAAACTGAGTATAACTTAACCATAAATGCAGTTAGTGCAGGAAAGATACCTCCTGACCGGCAACGCTCCCTCCTAAAAACACTTCCTCCTGAATATTAAGCTTCTGTTTATAAATATAAAAACATGTAACTTAACAGATCAAATACAAAGGCAGACTTAACATTTCTTCAGTCTCAACATATATGAAATAAAAGCAAGAGCTTAGATATTTGAGTGTCATACTTTTTAACCTTTTCATCACCTGTGTGACTGCTTCAGGATAAAAAAAAAATACCACCACAAAAAAAAAAACCAAACATAGCCAGTGCCAACAGAGTTCTGAAAAGTGATTTAAACAGAAGGCAAATGATACTTCACAATCAGACACAAAGATGCAAGAAAAATAAGAATTAAGCAGGATGAGAACAAGCAGGTAATAATGTAACGGAAAGATTCCTGTTGACATAAGAACAGGGCAGCAACTTCAAAGAAAATAAAACAAGGATTAACAGGTAACCTCAAGACAGCTTGATAAGTGGCACTGAACAGTGAGACTGAGCAACAGGAGAAGCCTCAATGTTTGTGTCACTGGTTTTGAAAAAGCCAGCAGAGTACAGAGAAGTAGCCTAATTTTTATACTACCTATTCAGTTCAATAATTATTTCTACAAATACTAATGAAAACTTTGAACAAAAATACATTTATCTAACACCATACAGTACAGAACCTTTTCCCTTTTCATGTACTTATTACGAGTTGAGCATTATTACAAATTCTGTGCAGCTACATTTTTATCATGATTTGTGTACCTAGATTTTTATCATACAAAGCATTAAAAGGGCAGAACTAGATATTTCTCCTCCTTTCCCTTCTACAACACTGACTCAAAACCACGATTCATAAATACCTTTCTATAAATTACTTAGGTCAAAGTACCTCCCTTCCTGCAAATTCACAGTTTTTTACTTTGAAAGATGAAGGAACAAGGAAGACAGGGGGAAACTTTACAAGAAAATTTTAATCACATTTTTTGAGAAAGAAGTTTGCAACATAAGCTTAAAACTCCTGACAATACTGAAAGAAATCTAAAAATACTTCAAATCAGGCATAAAATTTTAGCTTCCTCCTGCAATATTTTACAGCAAAGAAACAACTGAGAAACAAAGTTTAAGTGTTGTCTGTGCAGTAATCCTTAACAGATGGATGAAAACAGCTGAAATCAGCCACAAACAAGAAGCTCAGTGCTTGCTGATATTTTCAGAGTACCAAGGCTGTTAAGGAAAAAGCCTAGTAATCATTAGTGGCAAATTAACTACCACAAAATAGAATTAAAAAAATAAAATAAAATCATAATCCAAAGAACAGTAGAGGGTGTGGGGTTCCAAGTAGAAATGTTGTGGTGGTTTGTTTGGCTTTTTTTTTGTGAAGGGATGAAAAGAGACCCTGAAGATCCAGAAACCCATCCCACAACTATTTTATAAAGTAAAAGGATACCTCCCTGTATGATATTCACCAGTAAATCATATGGATAAAACAGACCCAATATTCCTGTCAAATAAGACTTACACATCTGCCAAAAATAACTGCATCTTTAAAAACTCTATGTTACTTCTGTACAGGTTGTTTTCCCCTCTTTGTGGCACTATTAGATAATTACTGGAATCAAGAACATGTTATTGACAGGTGCCAGCTGTCTTTACTATGTTGATGCTTTAACAGAAAGAATATTTTCTGACAGTCTGACAACAAGGAAGAAACTGTGAGATCAAACAATGGAACCAGTTAAGATGAAAAGCCCTGGCAACAAAACTACCAAGACAGTAAGTTTCTCCAAAAGCAGCCTAAGGGGCAGGGAGCAGGGGAAGAAGGAAAAAGAGCATGTGCAAAAAACACTTCTTTGCTGGAAAGCAATCCAATGAATGACAAAAGGATATGCTGCCAATAAACTAAAGGGAAGAATTGGAGAAACTTCTCAAGTATGCAAAACTGAGAAGGATGAGAGCACAACGCAAGTATCACAGTATAAAAAAAAATTACAAAATGAAATAAAAATGTACTCATTAACAACAGCGGGGGAAACAAACATTAAAGCAAGGACTGAGTCCATCAGTAACTTTCCTTAAGCCTAATTACCAAGAAGTTGCCACTGAATTTCTGCCATTCATTTCAAGAGTGGCAAAGGCAAGCATGAAGGTGAACTTTTGCAGCAGTGCCACCAGCTTGATAGGAATCAAACAAGACTATCACTCTACATGATGACTGACTGCAGGGATTAAATTTTCTAATCACACCTCATGTAATGTGAATTAGTTTGAAGCACACAAATATTTAGTTTCTGAAGTGACCTGCTCAGCTCTACACGAGGCACAATTTTTTTTTCTTTTTCAAAACCAGAAAGAAATCTCTTTTTCTCTTCAAGGCTTGGTCTTGATATCTCAGAATACTATACAGTCTAGGATGCTGGAAAACCTGAAACAGTTATAGAACCAAACCAGTTCACAAGGAATAAAGCATGATATATCATTTGTTTTCCACTGTATGACAGAGTCTTCATGTACAGCTTTTTAGGTTATTTTCAGACTGGCACCATAAGAAAGCTAATACCTGCAGTACCCAGATCTTTATATTCTGATGTTCACAGTGCCTCCATGAAAGATGATCATCCCTGACACACCAGAATACTTCATTCAAGTATACCTCAATCTACAATAGATTTGGTACTTTGAGTTATGCCCTTGTGATTCCAGAGGAGAAGTACCAAGGCTTCTCAGTGGCACAGACTACCGACAGCATTAACATACTGCCTCTTCCCATGCTACTGGGCAAAAACATAAAAGAGCAAAGTGAGGGACATCTTTTCTATCAATTAAACATTCTTTTAACTGAAGACTCTGGAAATAAGTATTGATAACTGGTCATGGGATCTGCAGTCTCAGGTAACTGAGACTACTATTCTAATCATTGCTTTTCCTGCGATATGTATCAACAAGAACTCCTCTTGCTTTGTTGTTTGTGGAGTCAGAAGTGTCAGTTGTTAACAGTGAGATACAGAACTTCATGCAGTGAGCCTTACTCTTTACATAGATAAATTATGAGCATGTCTTTTCATGGTGATAAAGACAAAACACCTTGATATCAATATAACAAAGATATCTCTAGAAGTTAGTATTTACTTTCTTTCCCTCAAGATCAGTGCATACCTATGTAAAATAAGACAGATAATTTTCAACTTGAGATCACCTTAAGACAGTGTTGGAAGTGATTGTTAGGTGATACTTTGGCAAAGGCCCTTCTTGGCAAAATATATTACAGCATGAAAGGGATTTGGCTACAAAAAATCTAAAGACAATTTTCCATGTCTGCTTATTCAAGTGCTTTTCAATTTAAATTCAGATGAATTGGAAACAGGAACATTCTGCAGGAGGCCCAAATGTAGGTTTCCTACCTCCTGTCAAGACCAAAACTGAGTAAGAAAGAAATTCTGAACTGCAGGGAAGTGCCTACCAGACCCCTGAGCATCTTGCTTTTCGAAAAGAAAAAGTATCAGGCACAGTCACAGCAAGGCCATTTACTACTCAACAGAAATGCTTCAAGTGTAGCTGATATCAACGCATTCCAGCATGTAGGCCTGGGCCTTTGTCTTTTGAACATAAAGTGTTTTTTAGCTTATATTTTATGTTACTTTATGTTTGCATCTTAAGAATCAAACAAAAAAGTATAAAAATAAATTCTACAATCTTTTCCTCCACCTTTTGCCACAATAGCTTTAATACTGTTGTTCAAGTCCTGTAAGACTTAAGAAATAATTTCAAGGCAGAAAGCTTGCCCACTTTTATTTCATAAGTATTCTGAGGTAGCCAAGAAAAGATGCTACAAATCACCATAAACAGTAATTTCATTCTTTATATCACATGCAAAAATCTTTTTGGCTAGAAATGAATATTCAGAACAAAGGCTAAAAATGGGGCCTTAATCTGACCTCATACATGATATAATCAAACTTATCATCACTGAAGTAGATGGAATGTGCTTAATCAGCATTTACTAATCTCATAAGACCTATGAGCTGCAGACTCAACTTCTACACTGTTTAAGAGAAGAGCTTCAGAGGAGCTGCTAACATATGAAGTGTTCCAAGTCCTCCTCAAATGTTCATAGGAAATAAAATGCTAAAGACGACGGCTTCTTTAGATATCATTTACAGGCTCAAAAAACATTTCTAGTGAAGGCAAAAGAACAGGTAAATTAAGGTAAATTATGGGATTTTTGAGAACAGAGCGTAAACTGAGTGAGGTCCAAACGGACTGCTGGTACTTAAATATGGGTAAAAAAAACACCTAGAAAAACACAAGAAAAGATCCACTGATCTGAATAATAAGTATAACAATAATTATATATTTAGCTTTTATTTACAGATTAGTGTTTTGGAATGGGTAAAATGAGAGAAATGAAAGGTCCAAATGAAATATGAATAGATAGTTATGTTAGTGTCTTTGAAGCACAAAACTAACTTCTTCCAAACAAACTTATGTCATCTGCCTGGAGGAATTGAGGGGAGGAAAAAAAATAGTCCTGACAAAAGGAAAAAACCAGAACTACGTCACTGAAGTCTTAAAAAATATTTCTTAGAAAAACTTTATGAAAGTTTCATATCTTTATGAAAATGGCTCAACTAGATCACATAAACATTTGTAAATTAAGGACATAATTTACAACACAACACAATATAGTGGGAAATACTTTGCCCAGTCTTTCCAGGACAAATCCTTCAACTGTTATAGCTATAAAACTCTCCTGAGACCAGAAAAGAGAGGATAATCATTTACAGACTAAAGAAACACTGAAAAATACACTTCAGTAAGTAGTCCTCTACACCACAGGATGAGGAGAAGGACTAGATGTAGTCATGAGTTTTTTGCTTAATATATACTGATCCTATACAGCTCTTTCCTTAATAACACTGAATACCGGATGTATGATTCCAGATCTCCCATGATCTCTAAATGATGACTGTTTCAAAGCAACACCGCATACACACTTTGGTATTCAAAGTCAGTCTAAAATATTTGTTTTGAAGTTTAAGCCCACTAAATTTTTTTGAACATCTAATGCTGGGATAGAGATACAATCTCCGCCATTATATCCAGAATTAAGAATGCCAAAGAAAAGCATACCTTCCACTGGAGGAGAAGGGTAAGTTTCACAAGAGAGTTACTTTCAATCTATTTCCTGCCACACAGACAAAAAAATGAAAGCTATGTATCCATATATATACACACATACATACAGGCACCTGTGTTTATATACATAAATATGTACACACACAGATTCTCTCTGTTTGGTGAAAAGTAAGCACCAGTAATCATGCTAATAAAAATCAGTAATTAATTGCACCATCATGTTTCCTCTCACATGTTGTCTATCCCCCACTGAACCTTGTAATCACACCCTTGTCAAGAGATGCATTCAACAACCTGTATGGCAGCAGGTACATCTACTGATGTGTTTTCAATTGTCAGCTCCTAATCTAGTGAGACTTCCTTCAAAGCTACTTAAATTAACACAATTCCTAAAATACATGCAGGACAATTGCCAAATCCTTTCTCTAATAATTAACCACCTCCTAACTTGATACCTTCAGCTCGAAAAATGTTTTGTTCTATTAGAGCATAAAACAATGAGAACATCTCTTGAAATAAACTCCAGCTAGATAACAACAAATTTTAATTTTAGTCCTCCAGGTTTTTTTGCTTTTTCAGCCAGTCTCTTACACAAAACTACAAGCAAGGTAACAATGATTGAGATTTTTGTGAAATTTAGGAGCCATATTTTAAACACAGATCAGTTGCAAAGTTAATACTAACACATTGAGATAGTGAGGACTATAAAATAAATTTATAAGCCTATTGAATAATATGATAATCACTGTGTCATTATGCAAACCAAAGTAATTAGTTACTCAATATCTGCATCTTCAGGAAGCAAAAAGCAGGACACAACCAACATTATATTCAACACCACACTTCGTAGCCTCTTGTCCCAGTGAGGTATGTTGAGAATCAGAGGTGCCTTTAAAAGCAACACACTATCCAGTCTCACAACAAAGCACATGCTGGCAAGTACAAGGAAACAGGAAGCAGAACACCTTGAATATAGGTCAGTCAGTAATCCACCAACACTGACACCTGCACCTAAGGGCCCACATGCCTAATTCCTTAAGTCACTTGAGAGGGTGGGTGGGTAGGACAGAAAGCTTGACAAGCCCTTCCAGTTCTAACAAATGGAATACAATCAAGGTTAGTATTTCTTTATAAAACTCTCCTCTTTCCTTCCTGAGAGTGCCCAAAGACCCATGTTCCAATCCTTAGTAGACAGCAAAAAAGCCTGTCTTTCTAAAGGCCTTTATTTTTTAAACGTCTCCAGGGTAATAAATATTATTTACTTGCATGCAGATATTTATTAAAAATGCCACCAGCAGTCAGTGTTCACTCCATGTATTTCCCACTTCAGCCAGGCAAGCTCTGGTTCCTCCAAAACACAGTGGCATTTACCTCACTGACCTTGGGACTGCCTTCCTCCAGTATTTCTCCCTCATCAGTTTGCATGGGAACAGGATCTGTGCAAAGCTCTGCAGAAATGCAAAATACTGCCTAAAAGATAAAAAAGAAAGATATATTTTAAAAACAATTATTTTTTTTTGCCTTTAACAGTGTTATGCGAGATTGCAGTGCATGTAAATAACAATTCTAGGCTATGAACTTTAATGTTCCCATTCTGCACATATTCGCTGAATTTATATGTCTTCACAAACAAGATGGCTGTTATTCAGGATAAGACATAACTCTACTTAATTAAGAGAAAAAGAGAACCTACTAGGAATATACTTTCTTTTAATTTTAAAATATGTCATTGCTGAGTATTTAACGTACTCATTGTGTTTACTCATTAAAGCTACAGTCAGTAAGGAATAATCACACAGACTAGACCTGAGCAATACTTACTTACTAGGAAATAGCTTTTTTTGCAAATATAAGCTTCACAGACTCAGTTTACAGACAATCTAAAGGTTATTAGTTTGAAAAATTGTTAGACTTCCAGTGAACCCACAGTACCTCTGAATTCTTACTTTAGGGAATTCTTCCTTTTCTTCATTTTAGAAATGAATACATTCTAGGCTCTAAATGATTCAGGGAACTGATAGAAGTCATTCATGCTTTCAGTTGACATTTCCAATCTAACCCAGGTCAACAGCTCCCAGTGTTTCCAATATTCAACGCTACTTGGTAACTTATTTTTAAATTTGTTTGACAGTGTCACTGAAGTTCCAACTGAATAAAATCTATACCCCAGAGTCCATTCTTAGAATTGTAAAGTAACTTACAGCAATACACTTAGGGAGACTTTGGTTGCAAAGATTAGAACGTCTTCTACTCCAGAGGATAAGTCACCTTTCAGAGGTAATGGATCAAACGAATCAATTTAGGAGATTAAATGCACCAGCATAAATTCAGCAGGACTCTCTTGCTCTCAAAATGCAAGACGTAAGCTATCAGCAGATCTGTAACATTCCAGGTATGGAAATGCTCACACTGAGTTAAGAATTCTCTTAAAGTCAAGAACTGTTGGCCTTTAACAGCTGTCCCTCTCAAGATGCTGTAATTCTTCAACTGCACCAGCATTTAAAAGCCATTTAAAGTCTCTCCATTTCATTTTTGCACCTCAGCCACAGAGCTCATGACTCTACTGTCACCTTCACAGCAGCAATCCCAAGCATGGAAACTGACAACTTCAGGAGTGCAAACAGTAATGAGGTCAAAAAAGAGAAAGCTTGGAATTGTTCATCTGGATGCACCTCCTTCATTTCATGGTTAAAGCCTGTTCAACAAGGTAAGGCTGTCCGCACCGCTAACATCTTCTGTATGTTGTGCACAGGTAGACAACATCTTTCATGGCTATTAAGTTGACACAAGGAATGAAGAACATGTTCTACAAACATAAAGGGCCTGAAGCTACAAAATGTTACATACAACTTATTAAATCTTATAAAACCAACAAGTTGTTATGTTCAGTAATATATTCTCATGTAAAGCATAAGATCTGTAAAGACTTACAGCATAGTAATTTTCCTTTTCTGGGGAAAGAGGAATGAGGATAAAACAAAACTCTCACCCAAATCCTCCTAAATATCCTGCCTGCAGCATATAATCAAAAATCGTAAATTTCAAATGCTAAGCAAGACTTGTATCATGCATCTATGCCAAGATCCCCCTGCATGTAAGTAGTATGTCTTGCTGCCGGGCTATCTTGTGCTGTGGAGCAGGCAGGGGGAGGACAGGCCGAGCAGTCCCTGTCCATGGTACTTCCCATGCGAAGCTCCTGAAACCCGCTCCAGGGCTTCTGGGGCTGGGAGTTTCTGAGCATGATTTTGCAGTATCAGATTCAAGTTAATTGGGAATCTCCACAGATTGTTAGACAGATAGTCTGATGTCTAATGGCCAAAACAGCTTTGGCCAGAAGAATTGCTGTGGCACTAAACTGACTTCAAATCAGAGAAACAAGCAAGACTGAACTTGAGCTACAGAAGCATTAAAGAAAGATTGTAAAATAAAACCAGACCAGTCACGTCAGGCCAAGACCATTGCAAGGACAGGTCACTGTTCATTCAGAGCGCTGGAAGAACTCAAATATGAACCTCCATGTTTATTTTGTGAGATACCCCTATATCCCTCACTATCAGAGGAATGGAAAGTGGCAATATTTGACACCAGTTTTTGTATATTACTCCTGGAAGAAGACAAAAAAAACTACCAAGCAGTGCATCTCAAAATAAAAAAGTCAGCAGAACTAGGAAATAAAAAACAGAAAGGCTACATACAAGAACAGAGATAAGCAAGGTCTCCCACAGAGGACAGATTAAATACACTGGAACTATCTATAGCTCAAAGATCAGAGTAGGAAATAGAAAAACAGAGAGAGATCTATAAAAAAGCAAATGTAATAGAGAAGGAAAAGAGAGTTTATTCACTTACTCTTCATTTGTCCTGTATTTCACGTTTTATCAGCTTTAATGTTCAAAACATGTATCATACTATTTCATACAATGCTCAGTTAGAGTGAACTCACTCATGTGGGATGGTAAGAAGGTGGAAGTTTTAAAAGGCTCTGTAATCTACTGGGGGGGGGGGGGGGGGGGGGGAAATCACAAGGGGAAAGGAAAATCCACCAAAACAATCTTGCAGCTGGTGGAGGAAGATCCTAAGCCACAGACTGCAAGAAGTTTTGCTGAACACTACCCTTCTGTGGTATTTTTTCCCATTGCATTTGCTTCTGGCTTCTTTCAGGAGACAAAACATCAGGGAACAAAGTACAAGTCAAATTCAATACTATCACTTTTATGTTCTTTCTATGTACTGAATCCTTGATTCCCATGGTCACTGGCACAAGAATGTTGCATTTCAAAGTTTATTTTTTGCCAAAAACAGGCATTTGCAGATTCCTGAATCCATAGGAAACCACCTCTGTGGCAGACTTTTGTAGCAGTCATTTACAACTGAGGATGACTTCTCAGCCAACAAAGTCACTGCGTAGTGCCAGCATGTGAAGAAATAACGTCATTATTCCATGTTGTTGACACTGCCTCTTCAGCTCAACAGCTTCTGAGCAGAGGGCTGAATGTCACATATAGGGTAATTTGTTTTGTGCACAGAGGATAGACAGGCAATCAGAATTTGTACTGGTGTCCTATAGGACTGGAAAAAATGTCAAATGCCAAAAGGCCTTTATTTACTTATTTCCAATATTTATGTGATATGCTGTGTTCTCGGATAAAAATACATGAAGTTTATAGACAGTCTGTTTAGATTTTCAGATCAAACGTCTACCAACAAAGTCGTTCTTGGAAAAGGTCAAAAGTAAGATAATCATCTTCTTCCATTCTTGCATATACCCACCAAAACTACTTCAGATGGGACTGGAATCACCTGATGTTTTTATTTGCCTGATATTTTCTAGAAAACTTAACCAACTTCAGCTTGAGTGAGAACTCCAAGGAAGGTCTGACAAATAGCAATGCACAGGTATGTCCGCATATGATGTAGCGGATGCACGTCTGAAGTTAGGAACAATTTTTATTTAACTCTTAAATATCATACAACGATGAGAATCTATTCTCAAAGGTAAAACCACTCGCTAATATGAGCTAGCTGCAGTTCTTACAAACTTTAATACCTACTACAATATTGTCCTGTCATAAAACAATATGGCTTTGGGACAATCCAGTCTGATATTTAGTCCTATTTATGTTCCATCTCATTCTGCAGCAAAGATGCACACATTTCATTCAGTGTCATCAGGATGATGGATACAGCTATCAGTCGTAAATTCAGTGTAAGCAGAACAGTGCAGAGCACCTTATGGATACTATCTCATCACTATGGCATTCTAGCACACCAGCAGGTAAAATCCGAGCCAAATTTCCATATACTTATAAATCCCTGAAAAAAATCCATGTCAGTGAACAAGGTACTTCCTCAGGCCTCTTTGTACCCCACTTAGAAAGGTCCACCATTCAGAAACACAAGGTTCTCATTAGCAAGAAAGAGAGCTGGAATCCAAATATCTTCAAATTTGCTGTTCATCAAACAAGCATCACTGGAACTAAGCACCTTATCCAATACATGGGCCTTTCATACAGGAACACTTTTTTTTCCAGACTGCCAGCAGCAATCAAATATGGACTAAAGAGGAAAACTGTTCTTCAATTGATATAGAAGAAAAAATTATTTCAAGCTTCTGAAGAGCGCAGCTGCAAGAAAAGCACTTATTAATGGAAAAACAATTGTGGTTCCTGTGAATTCCCAAGTCTAAATTGGATATGGCCCACTGGAAAACCCCTGAAAGGCAGGAAGGCTGTGCAAACTGTCACCATTACAAACAGCAAGCAGAAATTGAAGATAGGTCCCAAACTCTCGCACAAGAGCACAGAGCAAAAGAGGCACACAAGTGCTCTTCAAAGATGGTGTTACATGGCATACTTGAAAAATGGAGTTAGAACAAGGCAGTACTGTACTGAACTATGTCTTAAATGAGACTGTGCTTATTTGACACAATCGTATTGGTACATGATTGCAATCATTATTCTCTATCTAGGTACATAGACAAAAAAGTGTTCATTTTTAACAGGTGGTCTAACCATATTATAGCTAATTGCTACAGCCTTACATTACATTTGAGTTTGTTAAGAACATACAAAACTAACATAAAATTAACATACGGAAAAAGGACAGAATATTTTTTGTCATTTTAAATGTGAGTTGAGAGGTACTGAGATGAAAGCAAGAGCGTCCAGAAGATATACAAAACTCAAATGTAACTTCATTGCTTGTAGGAATTAATCGCATCCTGGTTCCAGTGACTTTGAAAATTAATGAATTTATGATGAGCTTTTAAAGAAAATGATCATATGCATCAACATCAGCTGACAAAAACAAGTAGCATCAGACAGTTACAGAGAAAAAACTTCACACCCAAACCCACAGGAAATAACACACTAGAAAGTATATGAAAACAGCAACATATCCTATAGTTGGTTAAGAACTAGTATAGGCTAATGTTCTTCTCACCTCCAACTTTCAAGAACACAATACTGAACTTCGGTTGATTTTTACCTTTGACAGTTTCCAAGGGCTGCCAAAGCCCACAAGGATCCGTCCTGGCTACATTCAGTGCAAAAACGAAACCCTAAAAGGAGACAAAAAAAAAAAAATCATTTAAAAGGTCAGCCAACTGTGGGCATTACTAGATAAAAAACATATAAAATCAAATGTCAACTGTCTCCAAAGCTCACAACCCTTACTCCCAAAGCATTTAGAAAAAGCCATATTCATCTTAATAAAATCATGTAGGGTAAACAAAAAAATTGTAATCACAAAAGAATCCTCTTGCTCACTCGCTCCCTCCCTCCCCCCCCATAATTTATGCAGTATTGGGGAGATGGGGGAAAAGAGCTAGAGTCTGGGTTAGTTAACAAGAGAAGCACCATTCTCCTCACTATTCTTCCACTTCAACTGCCACTCCAGTCTAGGAAATTATTCTTCAAAGGCAAGAAACTTACATATTGCAAAAAGCATTTACTTGCTGAGCCTTAGGCTCAAATTTAGGCTTGAGTTTTAGCAAATTTAGGCTTTTACAGAATAAAGTTGCACTACTTCTGGAAATGCATCTTTACCTCAGAGAAAAATGTTAAAAACATAAAACTGTTTATTGCTTATTGCATGTTTATTACTCACCCATCACCAAACAAATTTGACCAACAATCAGTTCTGAGAAAAAAATAAGAATCCTTATACTGTGACCCACTAAACCATTTAAGAGGTACCTTACACCTGTATCTATAGTATTTAGTCTGCTGGCTGATTAGCTTGCTCTAAATCTTCACTAAATACTATAGGTACGAGCCTGACACTGAAGTCTATCAATGTATCTTGCATAGTGCTGTATGACAGAAATCTGAAACCGAGATTGAACAGGAAATTCCCCTTCCAAGAACTGTCACTGTCAGATTTGCCATTGGAACCACTTGAAAAAAAAAAACCACAACAGCTAATATTTCCTCAAAGGTATAATGGCAATGTAACAGCAATACCTCATAAAAGGAATGCCACTGTTTAGACTAGGCATTGCAAATTCTACTCATGCTGCAAATGTTATTTGTTCAGCAGCAAGTTACACTTTTGTCATTATTAATCATCATATTATTCTTTTCACCACAGTTTTAACTGTTTGCTTACTACATATAGTTACAAAACTTAACTGTTTGTTTTTCATCCAGAAATGAACATGTAGTCAAAGCAGATGTGCAACATGCTCGGTCTTTCCAATCACTCTGAAGTAGTTTTCCAAGTGAAAAATCTACATTACATACATCATGACCCTAATATTACGATGTCCTGAAAGTATTAGCAACCTTAGAGTCCACACCTAAATTGAGAATGTTTTTACCAGGCAAGGCCTTTTACATCATTGTTAGAAACTAAGGCTCTGGAGACAGAAGTCTAATAAAACTCAAGCTCTTGATTACTTTTACAATAAGTGAATGCATACCCTGAAATTAGTAAGAAGCCATAACATTTACTACTTCGTAATATTTCCTCCATTGAAAAAAATAAGCACTGTTCTCATCTTAGCAAACTAAGCAAGTTGCATTTACCTGGCTTCACTAGACAGTAGGAGATTAAGGAAATACTTCTACTACTGAAATATACTGAAAATAATATGCAGAGGCAGGAGTAATCCACTCCGTTGTCTAAGTCTTCAGTTTTCCCTATTAATTTCTAAAACTCTAGGAAAAATAAATAAAGAAAAATTGATTCCCTGACGGAATATTAAACTATCATCCATCTCCCTAAAACATCTCAGAAATATCCAGCCATGCCATTTAATACACTATTATTAATCTACGCAGTCAAGTACACAATATTTTATAGGTGGAGTCAAAGGCTGTTGTTGACTTAGCAGTTTTATCATGTGTTTCTGACACATACCTCCTCCAATAAGAGTATCAGCCAAAAAGCAAGACTAATGAAGTGTCTGTGCAGTTTTTGACAGTGTAGGATCTGAAGCTGGAGAATAGGAAATACTGCAGAACTGGGCCAAAACCCAGCTTTTCCCAGAAAGGGTTTGTTGCAGGCTTTATACTGCAATACCATGACATTACTATCTAGCAAAAGCATTCAAAGTTCCAGCCAAACCACATGCTTATGGACCACTAATGTCTCTATGGGAAAAGAGAGAACTGCTACTAATTACCCCAATAATCTGTTTTATCTCATTACAGAATCTTATTCATGAAGAGGAATATGGATTCCTATCCCTAACTGAAAAAACCCTCTCGCCAGTACCCGTCTAACTTCCAATAGATATAAGACAAGACCGACTGTCCTCCTCCTGTTACTCTTGACAAATTTAGGCCTATGTTTCTAGAGCAGTAATAATGTTAATTAGCAAAGTCAAAGTGGCACAAGAGAGTAGAATCCAGTGAAAACAGTTTGGGTTAAAAGACAGAACACGTAGCTGAGTAGGACTGCAAAGACTTTACAGCAAGGAGATTCTCAAGTGTCTACCACAGTCAGAATATAATTTAAATACCATGCATACATCTCCTCCTAATTCAAATCCTCAGACTAAGCATCTACTTCTGCCAGCAGCCAGGGCTTTAGGACACATCAATGCGTTTGCCTGGACTGCATAGAAAAAATTTTAGCCAGGAAAGCAGACACAGTTTGATTAGGTAGCCAGAGGGGAGGAAAAGGAAAAACAAACAAACAAACAACCCACCCACAATTTATGCATCATTTCTCTGATAGAAGAAAGGAGCAGACCTCCCCCTTCCCTCCAAGAACTGCGACAGTTCATAACCAAGTACTCATCAGCTAACTACAACACTTACTTACTAATTCAGGCACCCAGGCACACTTAAAGATCAGACTCAGTTTCTATTATCTTCCCATAGCAGAAACAATTCATTATCCCTACATACTCCTTTTTCACAGATATTAAGTCTTGCCCTGGGAGACTAGAACTATATGCACGTGCAGTGTAACCCCCCAAATATTCTGTATGTATTTCTAGTTCCAATACAGTCAAGTGCAGCAATTTGCTTAGGTCGGTTAGGGAATCTATGAAGCAGCTGAATATCCTGTACAGTCAGGACTCCTAAGCTAGCTTTTTTTTTTTCCTCAAGTATTTTTTAAGGGTGCTGCACATCTTCCCACATTTGCACTCCAAGTTCCTTACTTGCAGCAAATACCTCTTTTCTGGTCACCTCATGTAAACTGCCTCTGTAGGTACACCAAAATATTCCAGGTGCACAGAACTGAAAGGAACAGGCTGCCATCAGGAAAGTGTTTTCTTCAAATTCTCCCTCCCAACCTCCCATCCAAATCTGGAGGAAGAGTAAACACTGGTAGCATGTGTGACAATTTCCCACTGACTATGAGATACGACAGAACAGTAGGAAGCTCTAAAAATATAGTTTCTATTCACAACTGGGAAAAAACATGGAGTGAAACTCATTTCTTCTATAAGAACTGAAAGTATGTATAAGAATAAGCGTGTTCAAGGAAAGTGATTATGTAACTCCTGAATATTAAATATTATGTGTAAAAATGAATTCCCTTACCTACTAATTGCTGGGTATTTAATCCTATTTTGAAAGAATAACGTACCAGCAGCACTGAACTAGCTAACGCTCAAGCCCATTTCAAATCATTCAGAATCTACAACCCTGTCTTAACCACAGCTAGAATTAAATACTTCAATTTTGGTTTTGCAAAACATAACCAACTTCCAGGAATAAAAAGAGGTCCAGATATACTGGTTTACCACTATACATCCGAGTTAACATCACTAAAACCTAAATTATTCCAGTTGCCATTATATAGGCACCATAAAAGAAAGGTTTGTTGTGAAGGTAATCAACAGGTGGCATGTCACTGCATCACCTTGTTGACTATTGCTCATGCTTTTAATGCACAGCATGATCTAGTGACAAATTATTCCTGACATTGGACTAGCTGCCATAAACTGAGTATTTTTTTCCTGAGTCTCTAGCATTAACTAAGAGTCTTCCAGGCATGATTTCCACTCAAACAATTTCTAACTAGCAACAGTACATCTGGAGACAAAAAGGGGTTCTTTGCTGCCACTGTGGTTTAACTGTCCCCTTGCTTAGTGGATAAAAGTTTGACAGCAGCAAATTTTAATCTTAAACTTAGTTCTGACTCATGTTGCAGAATGATTCTGATAAAGCAACCAAGAGCACACTCTCTGTTCAAAAGGCCACAAGCTGTCTAAAAACATCACCCCACAAAAGCCAGTTGTTAACATAACTACACAAGACCATCACATACCCAGTTAGGATATTGGGAAGTTGGCTTAAAGTCATTCATAACTTCAAAACAATACAGAAGTCAGTCATGTTTTTTTCATCTACAGCACACTGTCACTGTAATGATTTACTATAAAAATTATCCAGGACAATCCAGGTCTCACTACGGTAGTCTTTCTCCACTTCACTTTTCAAGACTGAAGAGGGAAATGTAACTTGTAATTAATTAGAAACAATTCGGCAGAGGAAGGAGGGATGCTACTGGTGCTTAAGAGAGGATTTACAATCTCTTTCACACTCTTTTAAAACCATCTCTTTGCATTAGTTAGATGGAAGGAAATCCAGGAATGATTAGCACTTCAAGGAAATACAAACTAAAGATATGACTCTAAACAAGTAGCCAGGAGGAATGGGAAAATGCAGAAATCCTCAGCTTCTTACAAAAAAGAGCAAAAATCCAGAGAACAGCATTCAGCAACAGCAGCTGAGTACTCCACAAAATCACCATGGTGTTCTACAGCAAAACATGACATGGGATAAAATGTCCGTTATGTTTAATTCAGCGTTGGCTGCACAACTTCATGTTTTGTTCAATATTAACTTTTCTGCACTGTCATTTTTTGTACTACATGAAAAATGATTCAGCTGTTAATGTAGATATGACACAGCCACTTTCAACGACAAGATAAATAACTAACTTGGAACAGATATCACGTACATTAGTCCGTTCTGCTCTTCTAAGGGAACATGAGAATAGAAGGACTATACAGAAGTTATGTTATTAACCTATACGTATAAAACACAAGCCCCAATTCATAGCAATTAAATCTTTTCACATCAACAGCCCAAATATAAATTAGCAAACCACTTTCGTAAAATAGAACAATCCTGTAGATGTCACTTTTTTTGTTAAATGGACAATTACACAACATGATCTGCTCAAGAAAACACAATCATTAGTGAGTTTAGGTTTTTGGGGTTGTTTTTGGGGTTTTTTTTTTTTCATTAAAGAACATCTCCCTTTTTGACTCAATGTTAAGGAGGACATGAGAAGAAAGTGCAAAAGGATACTTCTCAAATCACATTTATGGGGCTTTTTCTGAGCAAACTAGTAATATTTCTTAACTTGTGCCTATATCTTTAAAAAAGTAAGAATTTCTTTCACTTGATCACCTGGCTACTGGATCATCAGCTTCAAAAGCAGGATAAGGAAAGGCAGCCCCGACCGCACAAAAATGGTCTTGTCAGACTTTCTAATTAGAAAATCCTGTTTCTAGCTCTTGAAACTGAAGAATGCCTTGAAACACAAGCTGAAGACAGAACATTGCATCGCCCCCTTCCCAGTGCTCCAAAACATTTACATAAACAACATTTAAAGTGCTAAGTGTTTCTCCTCCCACTAAAGGAAAAATAAATTGAAAAGTGTATTTTTAAAAACGTTTTGCTTACACCTTTTTTCTACTTTCTACTGCACGCAGAAGCATAAAAATTCACTTCTTTCCTGCTCATACTGATCTTACTAAAGAATCTGTTAAAGGTAACAGTGAACATAAAAAGTATGTGTCTCTGCCTCAGCAGCCTACACTGTAATCAAGGTTACATGCCAACTATTATCAGCCCAAGGCTGCCAACTGGTTAAGTTTTCCGAAGTCCTTTGTGCTTTGTCCCACTCTATCTTTCCAGTGTGGCTGAAGCATATATACACACATACGTTTATATACATATGCAAATATATGTGTGTACATACGTTTGTATATGTAATTAACAACATATGTATATGTAATTAACATCCTCAAGATTATTTCTACTTTTTCATCTTCCAAGTCCTTCAACAGTCTACCATAACGTTTACGGAAACTATCAAAACTGAGGTTGTTGGGAGTACTCTATCTTCACTGAGCAACAGTGTCTTCTTGACAGCAGCACAGTTTTGTGTTTTGAGTTTTGGTGATGGCTGGAGCATCTAGCGATTAAAACATGATGAGTTGAGAATACTGGCTACTTTTCCAACTCTATATCAAAGTTTCACCCAGTCAACATGATGAAAATTTATCAAAGTTGGAAACAAACTTTCACTACAGAAACCTCAGCCTTTTCAACTGGTTCTCTTAGGTCTTGCAAACTAATGCTTTTCAGGCACACAAAAGGGCTATTTCACACTGCTAACTACTTGATAATGGTAGCAATGCTCGGAATCCTAACGGCACACAAGCAGTCATTACCATGAGTATTACAACTATCTCGTAATTTAATGGTGCCCTGATGGCAAAAACGAGGATGCAGCCAACACACTCAAAATTCCAGCAATCTGTGCATACTAGCTTTCCCAATGATTCAGCACTTATGGAGAAAAACCAGTACAAGCGTCCCAAGCCTTTATTTCAGGACACTTGCAAAATAACATAAAGTCTTCAGAATACGGAGAATTTCAGTTTCCTGAAGGAGAGGTGAAGAGAAGGATCGGGGATGTTATACTAGACCAGTGACTTGAAACATTTTTCTCCATCTTACGAAAAATGATGAGAGAGAAGCCCGCTTCTCAACAGCTCAACTTTAACCCTGAAAGCTATAAATAACTCCTTTACTGCTGATAATCCCAACAGAATCATCCCATCAGATTGTTTATACCATGAACGACAACTCAGGATTTAAGGTTTCCTTTGGAACCAAAAGTAACAGTCATCAAGTCCTATATAACAGTACACTTATCAAAACCAGCAGTAGTAACTAAATTAAAATTGGTAAGGTAGTAAGCAGGCATGCACACAGGAAAGGGGGAAGGGTGGCTTTGACACGTTTAAATAGCAGCTTCAGCAGTTACAAGAGTTAAAGACAGCACTACTAAAAATCATTCAAATGCATCATAGGATTGGAAGATACTGCACTTTTCAAACTTTATTTCTTACTATCTTCCTGTATCATAATTAGAAGAGTATCGAAGTTTCCTCTGTTCAACTATCCTTTTGTTATCTTTCACAATAACAGCTGCATTGTTAGGAAATTCACACCAGTGCGGTAATACTGGTGCTAGCTCCTGTAGCAGTCAGGACACACAGACACCCATACCCTGCTGCACAGAGAAGCTCTAGATCCCGGCCCTACACCCTGTAATGCAGCTTTGGGTAGACGTTTATAGTCAGTCTGAGCCAAGACAGAGCCACAAGGAGGGCCGAGGGGGGGTGGTGGAGAAGGAAGCTTAAATCACAGCTTTTATTTTTCACTTCACTCTTTGCTAGGTTACACCCCAAAATTTTCCAAATGAATGTTCCATATTTATCACACTGCTGATCATTAATAACTGAACTTTTTGTTTTATACAAAGACATTTTGACTTTCTACTAACATGATTATATATGCAGAGAAGTCCAAGATCTTAACACTATTATTGTAAAAGAAAACAAATACTGAGTTGTTAAGCAAATAGTTCTAAACTATAATTGCAAACACCAACCTTCAACATAACCAGCTGCCAAGTTCAGCTTCATCAATATTTATAGCTTGACATCAGTCTGAATTGTACTTTTCAGCTCTTTAGGCACCTAAGAAAGGAACAGGAAGCTAATTTTCAAATATCTGCTTTATATTCAACAATGTTTTTTCAATCTTCTTCAAAGAAATGAGGCAATACACTAATTTTTTTATGTCTAAATTATTATTATTTTTAATTTAAAAACAAAAAGAAAGTTATTAGCAATACAATCCTAGTCTTCAACACTGAAATCTCTGATAAACGTGCTCAAACACGGAACTACTTGTGAGAAGAGTTTTGGACCCGCTCAAGTATGTGTGAGGAGGCCAGGGTCCTAAATTTTCATTCTTTTGGGTTTGGCACAAAACAGTTCTTCAACATTCACATCTAATTTCCTCCGAAAGTGGCATTTAAAACACAGGTAACCAACCTTTATTATTTCTACCAAAAATATACAAGTCTGTCTTTAGGCTACCTATTTGCAATACATGACAATTGATTTTCATAATCAAGCTCTCCCACCATATCTAAAAACCTAAGTCTTTAAATTTGCTCCTAGATTTGAATATTTTTCACTTCTACATGTTAGTTTTTGTTCATCCTTTATTCAATCTGAAACTGTAATAATAAAAATTCCCAGTTATTTTTTGAGTTAAAACTTTGTAAAACTAAAACCTCTTTTAGCTTATTTACATACCAGCTGAAGCAGGAGCAAGTTAAACTGATATACCGTGTCCATACACAAGGCAGTACCAGTTTAGCTAGCTACCTAAACTGGTGAAAGTACCATTATCCAGCGTTGGGTAAATACAGGGTTAGAGCTGGAGACAGAACAGACCAATTATGTCACTGTATTCTTGCCCTGAGGCCACCACTATGTTACGCTGTCAGGAGCGTTTTCCATTGCTTATTTACCAATGTTAAAAGTACTCAATACAATGGGACTTCTACCTTTCTTCCCCTGAGACACTTCTCCAAAAGCTAATTTACTTTTCAATCAACAGGAAGTCTTTCTCAATCTGAATCCATTTTCTGTGATACGTGAATTGCCAAGGACAGGGAAAAGAAAGAAAGCTGGCCTCTGAATATGAAAGAACCAGAGGAGTTAACTTCCAACAGAAGAGAAGATTATCCACCAGTTTTGTTTGCTTTTCCATGTACGCTAAAAATTAAAAAGGCAAAGCAAAGAAAGTCATAGGCAGCTGATTTACTGCAACTACATAGTTCAAGAAGTCAGCAAAAAAGCCTAGCTATGCAGTAAAAAACGTATTTTCCCCTTTCAAGACCATTCAGCAGAGTACCGTCAGAAAGGAAGGTAACTTTCCCTAACCTTCTATTAAGTACAACAGAAACACTGAAAAACAAGTAAAATCTGCACATGTTCTTCATGCTGTCACCACACCAGCCACGAAGTGGATGAGCAGATCCTGAAGCACCCAAATATTTATCCAAGCAAAAAGCACAGCTATATTTAAAAAAAACTCAATTTAAGCTTTAGTATTCCATTGTTTTGAAGGGCTAGGAAATACACAAGCTGTGCCTTTATAAAATCACCACAAAAGAGACACTTAATATGAGGGGCAGGGGAATACTAATATAAAGATAGTACGATCTTTGAAAACTTCCCAATGTGAGAAAAATTTCAAAAATATTAAATACTGAAAATTTTTTGCAATATCAATGAAAAGTGATGAACAGTCCCAAACAAGCACTGTGGCTTGATTCTTTTTCATTCTTGTTCTCCTCATCAAAAAGACTCATCTGCATTTTTAATTGCAAGAACAGACATCTGGTGCAATGAAATTAAAATCTGACAAGGCAGAATCTTAGCCCTTTTACAAACAGAAAAAGTTAGAAAGCTAATTGGAAACAAATTCTTCTCAGAACCCAAATACATACGGAAGGATATGAATTTAAATTACAATGGCTGTAATAGTAAAACTTCCTGTGTGGACACACATTTGTGCCAAAGTGCTCTTTTTTTAGCTTCTTACTTAGAAGCAGTTTAAGTTGAACTTAAAAAAAAAAAAAAACCAAAAAAACCCCAACCCAAACACAAATTTCAGAACAAGCATGCTCCCAGAGTTAAACTGCTACATTTACGGCAATATGAGAATACTGTTATAATCACACAAACATATCTGGGAAAAACCTCAACGCATAAAAATCCTAGAGAGGGTCACGAAGAAATATATTAAAAACCATAAAAGCCGCTAACAACATTGAAAAGCAACTATTTCATGCAACATGTATTATGGCCTGCCTTCTTAAAGTGATTTTCATCTGTTTCAGGACAAGGATGGATCATAATTCATTTTGGAGTGAAGTATATTTTGGTTACTGTAAGAAGCTGGCATGAGGAAACATTCCCTTCCTCTATCTCAGAGACAAAAATTTTTAATCAAAAATTTATAATAAGACTTTCTCTAAGTTTGTATTAAAGATATCGTTCCTCAAGCTAGTTGCACCCAGTAGTATTATTAACATGGTTTCTTAAGTCAGTGTGCAAGCAACAGAAACCATGGACATTTTAAATAGTGTTTTACTGTATTAGTAAAGAAAGTTAATGTATAGGTAATTTAACCTTCTACAAAATCTAACTTCTAGAAGAACTTTTAAATTACAAAGTTATGGTACTGCTGATAAAAAGCAGATTTTACTGTCAGCTGTTGTGAGAAAATAAGATACACTCCATGGCATTTCAATTGTCTCCAGAAAAAGTCATCATATTATTTCTAAATATCAAAAAAAGTGTCCCAGGGGAAAAGTAAAAGGTTTTGAAAGGTACAAGTGAAGAACTGGACAACCTGTGTCTCGACTCTTCAGTCACACATAGCTCATAAGACATCCAAGTTTATAACTAGACCATGCTGACACAAGACTGCTGGTTAATTTATATCTCTTGGCTGCAAGAAGCAGCAAGACAAGAGGGCCTACTCCTACTAACACTGGTGGATCGCCCTAGGGCCAAAGCATGTTTACTCCACAGTAGACTGGGCAAATCCCTGGAGAGTTACTTCTACCTCCTAGAGGTGAACCCCCTCCCTACCACACGTGTGGTACAGCCATGGGATTTTTTGCAGAGAGGTCACAGGGCCAGTAAAGTCGGTAACGACTGCCTTAGATCAGCCCAGACGTTTCTCAATTCTGGTCATGTGCAGACTTAATAGACCAGTCTTAAAACAGGAATGCCAGCATACAGCTTTTCACACATTTAGCTTCTTGACTTAAAAATCATACTTTCAATTTAACTTGTGAAACTTTCTCACCAAGTCTACTTTTGCCACACAAAGAACACAGTAAAGAACTGAAAGGCACAACCAATGTTTGCTGTAAAAAAAAAACAACAACACTCAAGTAGGAAAAAACCTGCAACCCTAGGATACAAGATGACCAGAGAAACAGGAAGAAGCATTTTCAACTAGCAAATTAGAGGCTATAATCTGAAAATCTCTAAATTTAACAGAAGAAAGTTATCAGTATTCATAAAAACTATGTTCTTTGTAAACTGCTACCAAATCAAATGGCATAAAAGAATAAATTTCTCCTAATACAGAACAGACTTCCTACTAAAAAAATGAATACACTATTGAAAAAACCCTTTGTCAGGTTGTTTTTCTCTTTTTATAATGCTGTCAAGAGCTACAATGAAATTATAAAAAATAAGTGCAAGTAAAAACATTACTCTTACTTCACTACCCATTTAGATGGCATAGAGGGCTTCCTCTCACACAGGCAACACGATATTATTGTACCACCTTTTGCCTAATCCTCTGTCAGGCTATCTAAAATTATCAACTCTTTGTTTTGCAACTTTGCTTCTTATCCTTTCATCCGCTAATTAGCTTTTCATCCTTCAATCTTCTGCTCAACAGGGTCAAAATGTATTCACTACCAGTTTACACATTTATTCTGACCAGTGTCCTACAGCAGGCAGCGTGACCGCTGCCTTGTGGTACCTCCCGTTTCTCCTGAGAAGCAGTATGTTTCTCCACAGACCTAAAAGCTATACTGGGTGAGAGCTACTTTCAGATCTGTTTTACCCTTTTAAATAGATATTTGAAAAATTTTAAACATTGGAAGTCTCAGACAGACCATCAATTTTCTTCCTAGATTTTTCCACACAGTAACTATTATTGTTTTTCTAATACACAGCCATTAAGTCAGGAAATACATGCAAGATATCTGATTTCAGAACTACTAAAGCTGGCAAGGCCCAGAAATGCAATCCGTACTAACTAACTGAAACTGGAAAAGGTCATCTCCATAGCTCACTACATGGTAAACACAGAGAACATCCAAACTCCAACCACAACCCTTACACTGTTGAAAACTTAAAAACCTCAGAACATTCCCCTACAACATGATGCAAACCATAATAAATGCAAAACCACCCTCTTCCTCTTACTGCTATAAGGCGGCAAAGGGAAAAACTATTTAATGTACTCACTGCCTACTACTCTAAGGGAGAAAAAAATATAAACTACACCAGCTCTTTGCAGCAAAGCGTGCTTACTTTCCTGAAGAAAAAAAAAAAGTGAAAAAGTGCAACATAAAAAAGGCGTGAAGAGTAAATCAGTGAAATGTAAGGAAGTATAAGAGTTTTATTATTTGTTGAAAGTGACAGGGAACAGCAGTCAGAATATCCTGACTACTATTACCCTAGCCACCTCACAAGCAGAAATACCAACAGGCAACTACTTGTCTGACAGTGACAGCTGGCTCAAGTACCAAAAAGCGTCCCTATTTTTATTAGCAGATAGTAGCAGAAAGTTTAGTTTGGATTCACAAGAAATTAAAATCAATTCTTCAGTCCCTATTCCACACATTGTTTGCTGAAAGAAGCAGTGAACTTAGCATATATATTTTATCTGAAAAGGGAGGAAGACAGTAAATGTTAAGCCAAGGAATACTATCAGCAAGAATCCATGTCTTATTCTACCACATCTGGTCAAACAACTAGAAATACATGCTACTGTTAGCTCAACATCTCTGTGCCAAGTTCTTGCTATTAGTACTGAAGACTGACATCTTCTTGATATTCTTTCCCCAAGATAGCATAACATTTCACAAGTAAAATTTCTGAAATTGCAACAAACAGATCATTAAAAGCAATTCCAGAGATAATTCAGGCAAACACATTTTATAAGCACTGAGGTGACAGAAAACATTTAAGTTAAAAGAACACCACTGGGATATATTTGCTAGTATCAGATACTTCCCCCCCTTACCTATGTGCTAAATATGCTTAATTTATAATATGAAGACAAACTATGCCAGTTCTTCACAGTGACACATTTACTGATCCAGAATTTATACACAGAAAAAGGCTGAGTGAAAAATAAAATCTAATAATAAAGAACTGAATGGCTGTAAACTGTAAGGTACACTCTAAGTAGAAGTACTGCAGAATTTGTAAATCTTCAGTATAGACAGAATTTGTGAATCTAATAGCAGCACTAGAGAGCAATTACTGAGGAAAGCCATTGCAAAGATGCTGAAAAAATGACTGTTAATCGTTATTATTACTATTATTGCACAAGCCAGACAAGATCTGTGTATAAAAGGACATTCTGAGAAAATAAACATGATAATAGCAATAAGTGACTAGGACAAGACACTTTGCATCCAAGCATTCTGCAGAAAATGGAGAATAAAGTAACTGAACCATTAAGCAGACTATTAATAAACTCATTCAAGTCAATAACTAAGCTCCTTAGACTTATTCTATGATCTCCAGTTCATACTGCTTAATTGTAAAACCAATCTCTTCTGCAAGCAGAAATATACCAGCTTTACTGGAAGAAAAACCTGAACAAAAAAACCCCACTCAAAAACCCAAGAGAACAAACCCCATTTAAACATATTTTCAACTTACTTATTCTACAGTCCTCTAATTCTTTCCATCATTCTGGATGCAGCTATTCATCCCATCACTCTAGATGCGGCTATCTCTATATATGATGTATATTATGCATTATTTCTGCAAAACAAATTTATTTCTAATTTCCTACTTCCTACAACAAGAGGCAGATCTAAGGTGAAATACACTCAGAACTACACAAAATTCTTCCCTGAAGCTCTCTCTTCTTTAAGTCATCCTCCAACATCAAGTTTTAATGATCCAACACTCAACACCAAGCAAAGCCATGACACACATTCTACCTAAATTTTTTATTGGACTATTTAATCACATAAACTCTGGTAGACGAAGCTTTTTTTTTGATTCACAGTTTCAAGATTTTTATTTCCAAACATTTGAGCTTATTATTTAAATGAAAGCTTAGATTTCCAGCTAAATTTGCAGCTATACAGAAACTGCAGTAACGCACCAATTCATAAGGATGCCTAATCAAGAGACACTGTTTAGTAATTAATTTTTCCCCAGTACACATTACAGGAGTGAAGCAATTCCCTTTACTAAGTATTCCAACAACAACATTATGAGAAAACAGAAACCAAGTTCACAAAAGAAGTATGCACATCAGAATTTTACCAATTAGCACTGAAATGTCTAAGCTGATTCTATACATACATATAGTTACATAAAATTATATATTCAAAAAACATGTACACGCAGTATAGCTAACCAAGATGAAAGTAAAAGGTATAATGATAGCCTCACCTAGTTTCTACAAAGAAAGATGTGCATGCACTTTGTTGCTCCCAGAACATCACAGCAGCAAAGCTAAACACACTGCTACTACTGCTCTGGGCTCCATTCCCCCTTCCCCAGCCTCAATTTTTCTCACTGCAGGATTGACTAGTTTTACCTGCAACTTAGTTATACACAGGGGAAAAGTCACCCTTACAAACCACTCCCTGAGATACATCTACATGGCAGTCTCTGCACTAACTGTTAACTTCAGGACCTCAGGTAAATGCAGCAGATGAGAGCATTTACATAGCTTCTCAACGGCGTGCATGTTCCAAGGAATCTGTACCATTAGAGAGAGGTACCACAGGAGAGGAAGGAATTGCTGAGCAACTTCAGTTTAGACAAACTAACAATAAAGCCGCTTGAATTCGTGCATGTATTTAACAACCCTGCGAATCTACACTATTACCTCTATAACACGTGTAGCAGAAACTAAAATCCAGTTCATCTGGATAGCAGTATTACTGAAAAATACTAAGTAAAATAGACCTTTCAAATACAGAGCTATACAAATCCCAAAGATCTACCTACTATTTCTCAGGAAGATTCACAGTTTTTGCAAAGTATAAAAATGTGACACTGAAACCTAACAAGTCATTATTTTGTAATTACGGATTGTAAAAAAAAAAAAAAAAGGTTAACTTTATGGAAAGACTTAACAAATATTCTTCAGGTTAGTGAAATGTTCAACATGTAAAAATGAAGTACCGTTTACAGTAGTAAGCATGTCTACTTTAGCTAGGAAAACACTTCGTTGAACCTTGGTTTTATTCAACAAGCCTTAGCTCTATCCTGTAGTAGATACCCTTACATGCATTTCCCATAAAGCAGATTTGAGCATGCAAGACACCATGCTATACAAGCAGCGGTATCCACAGCCGGTGAAGTGTCTCCAGAAACAAACATTCGCTCATTTTGCTACAAACAGCTCGTGAAACTTTTTTTTTTTTCCCCTGCCTGGGACACACCTCTGAGCACGGTCACTCCTCCCGCCCACATACACGCATTTTAACTAGCATCATGTTCAACACATCCAGTGCGGTTTGTAGTGGTATCAACGTAACCTCAGGACTGTCCCCACACCACACAAAAGCCACACGTTTCTCCCCAGCCACAAAAAGGCTCCTCGGGGTCTTTCCGCCGTTGTAGATTTTGCCCGGCCCGGGCGAGCCGGCGGCTCTTCCCCGGGCCCGGCAGCCAGCCCAGCGCACCGCGCTGCGCACCACGGCGCCGGGCAGCGGCCTTGGGACCGCCCGCGCCTCCCGCCGAGGCCCTGTCGGGAAAACCGGAGGGGGCGGCGGTACGTAGGGGGGGACACCCTCGGCGGCGGCAGGGCGCAGCCGCACGTGAGGCGGGCGGCGGGGAGGGGGGCGGCGGGAGTCCGGCTCTGCCCCGGGACAGGGGCTCGCCGGGGTGGAAGGCGGTAGGGGGAGGAGGGGGAGTAGCAGCAGCCCCGGCGCCCTTGAGCCGCCGCTCGGGGGCCCTCCTGTCGGCCCGGCCCCCCCAGGACACCGCAGCTCGGGGAGGGGGGGATGGGGCGCGCGCGCTCGGCGCCAAAGGCCCCCTCACAGGCAGCGCGAGGGTCCTGAGGGCGGGAAGGGCCCTGAGGGAGGCCCGCAGCCCGCCCGCCCGCCCTCCCCCTCTCCGCCCGCGGGGGGGGGAACGGGAGGGAGGGGGGGGCCTGTCCCGCACTCACCGCTGAGGCGCCGTCGCGGTGCACCGAGCCCCCTTCTTCTCAGTGCCGGAGCGGCTCCGCCCGCCCGCCCGCCCGGTAAACACGAGCCCAGGAAACAAACGCGAAGAAGCTGCGAAAAACGTCCCCCCACCCTCCAAAAAAACCCCACCGAAAAAAAAAAAAAAAACTTTCCTCGCCGCCGTCTCCCTCCCCCGAGGAGCACGAACCCAAACACACCGAGACACGCCCCCGCACCGCCCCTCGTACCGCCCATTGGACGGCGCCCCGCCGACCCCCACGCTGATTGGTCACTCCGTCTGCTTGTCTTCTTCCTCCGCTCCCCTTTCCACCCCTACACGCTGCCTATTGGGAAGAGCCTCTGGGATCTCTCCGCCCATTAGCCACGGCCCACGTCAATCACAGCGGAACACCCGCCTCTCAGCGCTTCTAATTGGGCTGTCGCGTCACTACTCCCTCACTGATTGGCTGCACTTGCTGACTGTCATGGGTTAACATTGCCCCCCTTGCAACCCTCAGTGGCTTCCACCCCTTCTTCCTTTCTGCCAGTTGGCTGTGAGATTTGCCCCTTAAACGGGGCACCCGCTCGCCCGCCCCTACTTGCCCCGCCCTTCCGCACTACGGATTGGGTTGCGAGCTGCACCCTCGGACACCATTAGGGAATGGATGTGCCCGTTACACCATACAAGCGCAAAGACCCGCCCACCGAGCTGCTCCCCTTGGCGGCCGGTGCTGGGGCCCTCGTCAGCCGAGGCGGGAGGGGAGGCTACGTCAGTGTGCTACTTCATTTGCCGGCCCCAGGGGCGGAGGGCTGTGACAGCCACATGCGATAACTTGTACAGTCACTGCCGTCACCGCTCAGCGGCGCCAAGCGCCCCCGCTGCGGAACGGCAATAACGCCACAGTCCCTGCTGTCCCCAACGACTTTTACCCCTTGCTCCACCCCTACCTTCACGGACACGCCCGCCCTGAAACAACTATTGGGTAAGGAAGATGTCAGTCGTGAGGCTCGCGAGGCCATTGGAGGGAAGCAGACGCCTCCTCAGCCAACTGGCAACCGCCCCTGATGTCACCCGCCGGATGACACAGCAACCGTAGGTGGGGGCGTGGCCGCGCGGGGAGGGGAGGGGAAGGAGGTGCCTTTGATTGGTTCATCTCGCTGTCAATCTCCCTAGAGCGCGGGAGGGGGGCGGGGAGGTAGGTGCCGGGCCGTGTGAAGCGGTGGGTGCGGCGGGGCGATGCTGCGTGCCTGCCGGACCCCACGTGGCCCGGGCAGTTGCGCACGTGACGGGGGCCCGCGAGGCGCCGCCGCGGCCGTTAAGGGGGTGGGGGGAAGGGCCCACCGGTCCCGTCAGAACGGCTCTGGCGGCAGCACGGTTCGGCCTCGCACCTTGCCGCGTGCGTCTCTCTCTGTCCCCGCACACGGAGGTGGGGGAGGGTTATGGTTCGGCTCTCTCCTGCCCGCCTCTATGTTCCCTCAGGGCTTACCTTAAGCTGTGGAGGCTAGTTCCCGGCGGCCTCAGGGTCGCCTGGGGGTGGCTAGTGATCTGGGCTGCCTGATTACCCAGCTGACACATCTTTTACATTTACACGGGTGGAATCTGGCGTTCATTAGGGCTGAAAGGAGCTTGGCCATCAGCTTCCATGATGTGACGTTTTGCCCTTCATGCTTTGAGAGCCAGCTGCAGGTTTTTTTGGAACCAGGCCTCAGACTTCGAAGGCTGAGGTGCTTCTGGCAGCTCGGTCCAGAATATCTACATTGTGCAGGCTCTCTATGCTGAAAATGACTTTTATAATTTTCAGATGGCAGCTGTGAATAGCAATGAGGAAAACCTTTGAAAAACTGTTGTGTAAGGACTACAGTATCATTCATAAATGTAATTGTTAAAAACAATACTGATCTTCGGTATCTATGGAGTGGGCTAAGCCACAAATGGCTGAGGGGATGGGGCAGTGGGAGACTGAGGCAGGAGCTGGCCAGGGGACACTTTCCTGGGAGCTGATGTGAAGCCAGGGAGTGAGGTGTAACAATGTTAGCCCCAGGGACTGCTGGATCTCAGAAAGGGAAGGAAGAAAATGGGAGGTGTATAACCAGGACCTACACAGAACAAAGAAGGGTTTAGGATTAGGGGAGTGGAAGAGCAAGGCCAGAGGAGCATGTAAGTTGCTGAAACTGACAGGGAGACAAAGCACTGAGGGGAATATATGGAATAAAGCTTGTGGAGGATAAACTAGGAGGAGAGAGGGGCTATCCTTGCTTGTACAAAATTATATGCTCACTCTCATTCTCCCTATTCTCCAGTATTTTTGAAGACTGCTGTTATCTTAGTGTCTGTCACTTTCTGACCTCACCCAGGGCTGCATGCCAGTGCAATGTTTTCATCTGATCTCCTCCAGAGAATCCTGTTACAACCTGATCAACAAAATAGTGGAGCAGCTGAAAATACTGTTTTGATGCTGGAGAGCGAGCTGTACAGATGTGATGTGCCTGTCATTAGCAAACAGGTCTATGGGTATTCAGTGAAAACACAGTCTGTCTTGGAAGAGCCATAGAACCCTTCACAGGTTAGTCATCACGAGGAGGGACAGCTGCCAACGCAGCAAAACCGTGTCTGCTGCTGGCACGGACAGCAGACAAGATCCATGTGAACTCGGGCTACACAAGTCAGTAAACAGCGGTGAATCTTTTGGTGGCTTCCCCATTCAGTAATGATAATTGATTTTTACATTGGTTTGTGGGGGAAAAGAGCCCCATTAATATGAATAAGACTTCATGCTGCATATATACATCCTTGTTACTGTAGTGCTTTAAGGAATGCAAAAGGCACTGTATAGCTCAGTATGAAATAGTAGTATAAATTGGGGATGCACCTTGCCTCTGTTCCTCATTGTTTATTCACTGAGTAGCAACTGTCTATATCCTGTCTGTATCCACATGTATTTTTCTTGGTGTAAGCAGAAATCACTAATATACTGAGTACAGGTTGCATGCACTGGGAGAGAAGGATATGTCCAAGATGCTGACCTTGTCTTTGCCATAATTAAAAACATAATAATATCCCTGTTTAGATTCCCCTTCCCCTTATTGGTGTTCCTTTGCAGGTTTTCCTTCATATGTTTTGCTCAGAGTTTTGGTGCGCTAGTAGCAGGACATGGAAAGCAAGGTGAAACAACGTGATTTATTTTGCATAGCCTGGGAAACCAGACATTTTCATTTCAGAGGAGCAAAAGATACCACGCTCCATTGTTCCTATAGTTTCATGCTATGGAACAAATTTGAACTGCAGAAAGCAAGCAGATTTTGTTGGTTTGTCTGAAATGACAGTGGATGACTTGGAATTTCCCACCCGGGCTCACCTCTGGATTTGGGGGGATCACAGCTCCCAGGCTAGTTTCTGGCTCTTATAAAGTCCAAATATTTATGAACAAAATAGTTTTTCCTATTTTTTTCGTACCTCTGCCATTGCCACTTCTGTTGAAAAATGGGACCAAATTGGCTAGTGAAATTGCATTTTTTCATCCACTGGATGTCAGTGTTACACTACTGCTGTCGTCCATTTCCAGGTGCTGGAAAAGGTTGGGCTTCTTTGGGGTGAGGACTTTTGGAAGATCTTTCTTATGTGATAGACAAGTGATGTGAAAGACAGTTGAAGCTCGGGGGAAAGAGCTTGCTGCAGTATGAATGTGCTCCCTTTGGCTTCTGCAGAAGCAGGCTGGGACTCTGCCTGCAAACATCTTAAAGGATCAAACCTCACAGGGACTGTAGCCCGAGAGAGACACACACTTCAGTGTTGGGGTCAGTTCCACAACCTCTTCACTATTCTGACCTCACCTCCTTATGCTGTGAAAAGACATGGCCTCTTCTTTTTAAAAAAAAAGTTTTGTGATACCAGAGAGAGAAGTAATACTGCACCTGACAGGGATACAGTACAGGAAAAGGCCGTGTGAAGGGACTTCTCTAAACAAGGAATGCTGTCAGCTTGGGACAATTCTGAATGCAGGAATGAGAGGGGACAAAACACTAGAAGCAGCTTCGATATTTGGAGTTGAAAGTAATTTTTTTATTTAGATCTGACCCTGGTTTATTATTTCCAACAGTGCTGGGCTTTGCTAGGTGTTTTAAATGAATGTATCTGAACTCTGGATAGTCACTATAGTCACTAAAATCTACAGATACTGAAAACCAGTCTTTGCTAACCCTGCCTTTTGTCTGCTTCAGACACCTTAAGTAGCAGCTATCTAGTGGGCACAGAAGGTTAGTTACCTGCATTGAGATTGAGATAGATTACTTTTTGGAAAGCCACAGTAAAGTGTATGCTGATGCTCTTTATGGTGCATTACGTTTACATGTTTTGGTATGAAATACAGCATTTAACATGTGATACCATGCTGTACTTTATCTGTGACTGTAATGCAAGCAGCACTGGAAAAGAAGATGGCTGTTGTTAAACAGATGATTCATAAAAAAGTAATAAAAGAATTGATGTTCTCTTGTTATATATAAAGACAGGCTGATTAGGTTATTCTCTTGCTTCTTTCTTTCCCTTGGAAAATTCTCTTTTTTATCTATCCTTTTCCTCGAAGACTTCAGTGAAGTTTCAGCGGCATATGACATCAAAGTACCAAAGGAATAAAACATGAATATTTGGAAACATTTGGATACTGTTTAAAATACCAATTATCCTTATTTAAAAGTATTTATCCTAATAATTACTCTCAGAAAAGATATCTGCTAAGGATTCCGCATTTCCTGTTCCTTCAATTGAGCGGTCAGAAGATTTTTCAACCATTCTCCTACATCCTTCACACAGCTTTTCAAGGAACAAGCAAGAGAGACAAGTAATACTTCATATGCCTGGGAGCTGTAAAAATGGGGATAGGAAAAAGGAATTTGTATTTAAAATAGAGAAGAGCAGATTTCAACCCAATTATTTTTTTCCTTTCTAGGTCACCTATAACAGCAGAGAACAAATACAAAAGAGCAATTTAAGGAAAAAAAGAAGTAATGAATGCTAGAATTAAATGAAATAGCAGGAGGAAATTAGGGAGATAATGTCAAATATAATTTTCAAATTTGTACGTTGTGCTAACATTCCTGCTTTACAAAAAAATGTAAAAAAATATCTTTAATGACTGTTAGTGTTCAGGATCTGAGCTTTAAGTCCCAGTCAGACATCTCCACATCTATAACTGTTCTTAATATAATAGGCTTATTTTGACATTACCTATTTTTATGTGTCATACCCAGGAAAGACATGCAGCTGCAATAGAAAGAAAAGCAGTTTATGCATATCTTGGGCAAAGTGCTTAGCAGAAGTTTCAATTTGTTGTGCTGTTGCACTCACATAATACTGTTGGAAGAAAAAGGCAAAAAGAGAAGGTTGCCAGCTCACAGCTAAAGGGAAAAAATTACTAATATGATGGCAGTGTTTTTAAACAGAGAACAATTTATAATAATATTTTTGTTTTGTTTTCTTTTGTTTTCCTGGAGGCAAAATTAAAACAATGCTTCATTAACATTATTTGAAGCTATTTTAAATATTGCCATTTTCAGCAAAACAATGTTAACATGTGGGGGTTTTTTAATGGGAAAAAGGCAATTAGGAAAATGTTTTGAATAATACTGTATTCTTTTACCCAAACAGTCTTTTTTTGTCCATTTTTTCACTATGTTGGCAGAGGAAGCTGCCTGCTTTGTGCTTTCAGTGCTGAAAGTGAACCAGTGTGCATATAGGAATTACTGGCTAGGCCTGGAGCAGTTATGCTGAGGCTAGAGGTCATGCAGCTCTTCAGACAAGTTTTTATTTACCTTTTAACCTTACCATTCCACCAACTTGGTTAGAGCTATGATACTCAACACCAGTAGCAGCCTGTGCAAAACTGAGTCACCTTTAGCTGAACCTAAATGCAAACTAAACTATAGGTATGTGAAAGCAATTACAGTATTTTATTGTCATAGGTCCACCTTCATCATCAGGACAGCATTAGAATTTTACAGCTAGAAGGAGGGTAACTGCTACAGGCACCTTCTCCCTCCATTTTCCAAGGTTCAGATCTACACCAGAGTTTTTATTTCTCCCAAGTTAGCCAGTTTCATGTGTAGTACTCATTTATGTACCAATTTATGTCACCCAGTCCCATCACAACAGAAGAATCAAGTTTTGAAGAAAGAAAAGGACTGGACACATCCCTGCCCACTCCTTCCCTATGCCACAGGAGCTATGGATACGTATAGGCCTGTACACTTACAAGAACCTGCATCTGATAATATCACACATGTATGATCACTACTGATGCTGGGGAAAGCTCCCACCTGTCTGTCTACCCCAAACTCTTATTAGGACAGCAAGAGCATATGAGTCTTTTTTTTTTTTTTTTTAATTGTTATTATTTTCTGGGAGTTGTAGCTGTATAGTAATTTAAGATGGCAGCCTTCCAAGGCTTTGCTGTGGTTCTAATTAATTGGGTATGCTGTTTAATTTTTTATTTTAACTCAAGCTTTTTCCTCATATTCAAAGGAGCTCCCATTGTCCTTTATTATTAATGAGATCAAAGCAAGCAGAACAGCTGCCATTTCTTCTTAGTCTGTGGAAGTGAGACTGTCCACGGTAAAAAAAGCGCAGTACTGTCTGTACTCGTCAGCAGGACTGAAAGCAGTACCATCAGCAAAGCCCTTCTTTGGTCTAGTGAGCTAGACACAGGCAGCGAGCAGGATAATGCTCTGCAGGAAAAACATATGAGAAAACAAGGAACAGGGCCTGGAGAACAGGGGATAGACTGAAGATTTACTGGAGGATGAGGTGGTGGAGTGTGCAGGATGCAGGGCAGAAAATCTGGGGGGGAAAAATCAGTTTCCTTTTCTAGTGTGTGGAAAATTGTGCCTCCTTCAGGCAGCCCAGAACAGAAAAAGAAAAAACCACAAAAGTTGCCACGAGTTTTGATTAGGGATTTAAGGCTGCAGTTTGACTGTTTAAACTCTTCCACACTTTGGATGGTGGCCACGTTATTCCCCCTTCACAGGCTTCCTTTTCTTCCCAGAGTTTCCAAAACTGTTGTTTGATGGGGAAGCATAACAGTTACATTTTTATTAAAAAAAACCAAAGAACCCACTAAAAAAATCCATCTCCAAGTATTTAACTGGACTGCTAACTGACATGTGCAAAGGAGCCAGAGTCAATTGTGACAGGACCTGAGGACAGAAAGTGAGAATAATTCAGGAAGGGAGCATCATAAGTAAGAAAGATGGAGAAGAAAACCAGCTGAAAGGCAGCATAAAACTGGGATTGGTAAAAAAATGTGATTACTGAAGACCTCAGTGCAAGGCAGTACAAGGATGATGGTGGGAAAAATGTGGGGAAGATGTTATGCGCCAGGGAGTAGGAAGCTCTATGGGAGGTTTCTTGGATCTCAGGCCAGCATTGCACAGAGAAGAGCGTATTTTGTCCCTCACACAAAGCTCTCCTCAGCTGCAGTCTTGTCCTTGCCCTTGCATCATCCCTGATCAGCTGCAGGCAGTCCCTGGCAAAGACCCTGCAGAGATGGCTGTGTGGAGAGGCAGAAGGGAGATGGATGGCAACAATGGCCTGTGAGTACCAGGAGAAAGAGCTGCAAAGGAAAAGGGCCCAGTGTCACCCCATGAGGTGGGGTGAACCCTGAGGAAGGTGGCAGCAGCCGTTCCCAGGACTTTGCCTCCAGCAGCTGTGGGAACAAAGAACAGCAAAGCTGGGTGGGCCAAGCTTTTTACACAAACCCAACTACTTGCAAACGCCATGACTCACTCGCTGTCCCAGCTCTGCTTCTGCAAAGATTGGCAGCAAAGTCAACCTGGGTTCATGAGTATAGCTTTCTATGTCACCTTCTCGATGGAAATCTGCCAGCAGCTTCCCTGTGGCTGCTGCTGGATCAGCTGCTGAGAGTTTGAGGTGGGGCTGTGTGGGCAAAGCCCTCAGGCCAACTCCTGGGAGCAATTATAAGATCTCTTGGTACTGGGCAATGATCTCTTAGGAGACACTGATAAACTGCCCGCAGGGACCAATGGAGGAACACTCATTTGCTCAGGGGCTACAGCAGTATTTGGCCCACTGTGCCATTTTCTTTTTGCACAAGGAAGGAAAGGTAATCGAGATTCCAGTGGATTTCATCATGCACAAACGGCCCTTCTCAAAACACCAGGTTCTCTCTCGTGCACTTGGGAAAAAGCAACCAAAAACCCCAGGGCTTTCCTCCTAATCCTGCCCTAAAGCAACTCCTGGATTGTTAGAAGAAAGTCAACAGTTTGTTGGGGCTTGCTTAATTTTTTTTTCCTGAAAGAGAGCAAAATGTTCTTTCTTTTATGACTGCTATTCTGGATTCAAGGACCTTGCTAAAAAGAAAGCATGTTCCCTCTCAAGAGCCCTTAGCAGCTCAGTTCTAGTCTGTTTGCTTCCACTGCTTGGACCACACTTGATTTCTGCTGCTGGGTTGCTTATTGTCATTTAGGATCTTGCAGAGCCTAAACTCACCATGGTATCTATTGTAACCTATGGTCCTGCTTCCACAGGGTCACGCTAGTGCACAAAGAGCAAGGCAAATACACATTTAAGCTACTCTTCCAAAGCATTCCAGACCAGGGCTGTGTTCAAGAAGACAGGGAGGCTGTGTTTATCAAGGGAGCCCAACTCCTCCAGAAGACTTTCTGTTGCAGCAATTGCTTTTGCAGCAATATCCAATGCAAAGACCCTCCAGCGTTTCCAAGGCTGTCCTCATGTTAACAACGCTGCTGTGCATGGGTGAATTCCCAATTAGTTATACCAAGCACTAGTTACGTGGAAGATTTTGAAACAAGATGGAGCCTGCCTGGAACAACACCCTCCTTTTGGCTGCAGGGTACAGCATCTGTAGCTGGCGCCTGTGCTTGTCTGTCTCCCTCTTTGTTCTTGTGAGTCTGTCTCCTTGGATGCAAAGGGGAAGCTGTTGGTCATACTGTTGCTGTCAGTAACTCCAGTGTAAATCCAGCAAAACCCCATTGGGTACAGGGAAATTAATCTGGATTTGTAGAAGCATAACTTTATCAGCCCTGTAACTGAATTAACATCTTTAAAAGTGGTTTGGAAATTGGTGCGAAACCAGTAGAGACTGCTCCAACTTTTCCTTCTAGAAAACTTTTGATTTATTGAAATGCTGCAGTCATAAATACAGAACAAAGGAAGTGAATATATTACAGTGTCCTCACTGTGAAAGGGCAATGGGAGATGCTTTGATAAACCAGTAGACAGGTCATTATTTCAGTGCAGTGCCTGTCAGAACGTCTACCTACTGTAACTCTCCAAAAAGTTATTTTTTAACTTCCTTCCTATGAGATTTATTAGGCTGTAAAGGAGAATCTCAAACAAGTGGTAGAATAATTTACCAAGTCCTAGAAAAGGTACATTGGTGAATTGCCTTGCATTGTACTGGGGCAACGGACCAGACGACCTAGTGGCCTTTTCCGTTTCTAATGTCTATGATTATCACAGTTATACCTCAGGACACTAAACAGAGCCATTTTCTTCCTTTCAGTGGCAGCAAAATGTCACTAATGGCCATGCTAAATCAGAGCAATTGATCCTTCTGCAGATGTGTTGTGCACTTAGCAAGACGGCTATAAATGATCCCACTTTGTTTAGATTTGCTATTTTGCGTTTCTGTAGTGGAAGTGCTCAGCACAAGGGGACTGCCAGTCAAGGGAAAGAATTTCTGGTAGGAGATTAAGGATAACTAAGGAAATGGTTGCATGACCTATAAAGAGAGGATCATAAATATTGCAACAATAAAACCAGTAGCTCTTTCAAAGTTTAAATAGCTTTTCTTTTCAAACACTTGAGGTAAATGCTCTTTTCCCAAGGTTGCCTAGCATCTACACCTTGAGATTCTGCACAGTTTCACCAAATATACTGTAATTTCTCAGGGAGCTAGCTTTTTCTTTTAATTATCTTTCTTTGTGGAAGTGACCTCTCCACAGAAATTAGACCCCAGCTACCTGGAAGTTCCTTATAGTCTCCTCTAGTACTGAAGTTTCATAAGAGCTAGAGCATACTAATAATAAAATAGCCCCTGCATTTCTTAAGCACAACACCCACCAAACAATGCAAGAAGGGGCAAGTATGGTTCTGCCCTTTGTAACCAAGCAGCAGCACTTACACCTTTTCTTGTGTCCTAGGGGAACCTCACACACAAGGGTCTGCCTACATAAACACTCGAGTATAACATTTATATTCTTCACAACCCTAACCATGCAAAACCCCAGACCTGGGCTGCTGCAGCTCTGTAGATACAGACAACTGACATTCCTGTCCCACACGCCCTGTTGGTGTGCAAGATATAGCCTTTGTTTTTAAAGCTTGGTGTAGGATCCAGCTCTGGAGTAAGCAGCCTGCTCTCTTGTGTGCTCAATTTCTTTTCCCCCTTCTCCATCCTACCATTAGTCTAGCCAGTTCAGGGGGAACATAAACCAAAGTGTTCCACCAGCCGTATCACAAGGATGCAGATCTCACAGAAGTGTTCCTATTCCTTTGTCACCCCATGTTCTTGTATGCTTTAGCTTGGCAGTACTGCTGGGGCACTTTTATTTAAAAGGGCACAGCACCTGCCACAGTACAGAGGCTGGAGGGTCTTGATATTAGTGCTCCATCCTGCAATCCATCAGCTATTGGTCTGATTATAGAAAGCAATAACCTTCCTGTAACAGCCACTTCAGTTTGGTAAATCAAATAGCTGAATGAACATCCATGTTTCTTCAGCCCACAGCAGGCATGTGCCAAATCCACCCTCAAGGCCATGCAAAGTGCTGATCAGTCCACAGCCCACTGGTGCAACATACTTTTCTTTCTTGCACATTGGAAATTCACTACTCAGAAGCTTTTTTGCTTTAAATAGATTAAGAAGGCAAAGGACCCCCTGAATACACTCAATACTCACAAATGGAAAATATCCTTAATCTGACTTCCCTGATTCTTCCCTATGCTACTGTATGTATAGGCATTTAGATTTATGTTCTAGGTTTCAGACCCTCTATAATAGTTACAATCCTCATTATTCAAATAATGTAATTTGCCTCTATGCTTTCTGCAGAAATTATTTCTGTTGTCTTTTCCTGGTTATGTGCAATTTCACACATCCAGTGTCTATAAAATCGTGGCTTTCAGCACTCCCCATCATCTAGAAGTTGCTGCTTTCTACCTGAGACAGGCAGGAGAACTGTTTTATGCCTACAAGTTCTCCTACAAGTGACATATCTAATGTGTTAGAAAAAGAAAACAAAACCTAGCAAGTCAGATGAAAAGGCAGAAGTTGATACTGCAGACAGACAAGCTGGAAAGGGAGAGAGAAGCAGGATTAGAAACATCTCCAAAACTTGAGACATCAATCCATTATGTTATGAATTTAGGATACATCAGGTACTCTGCCCCTAAGTTCTTGTGCAGACACTTCTCAGCTACTGTCCCCTACTTCCTTATCTTGCTGAAAAGCATGGCAAATTTGCCCACATTAGGAGTGAGAAGGGAGTAGCTGGGGTGCTGTACGTTATGCTGTGGTTTTCTGTACCCTAACTCCCCAAGTACACATGCCCAGGCTTGCAAGAAAGTCAGAAACAGGTGTTGTGCAAAGAGTTAGGTAAACAACTGCCAGCCTTGCTACATGCATAAAGGCTTTACTGTTTCATCTACATCCATAGGTTTCTCTTACAAGATGGTTCCTACAGTCACTGACTGTGCTTAATGATGATTCCCAAATTTGCATTTCTTCAGTAGGATAGGGACAGGGGACATAAGGTCTAAGGACACAAAGAGGTAATTCATTCCTGGACTGCTCCCTGATTTTGAAAGAACACAGACAAAAGTGTCAAGAAACAAGATAAAAGTGTAATATTAAAGTAGCAGTGAAGCAAGGGGAAGGACAAATGTATCTTACTTCCTTGGAGAACCTGCCTAAAACAAGTGCAGAAAAGGCACAAAGTGATGGTGGTGCTAATACTCTAAAGAAAGAGGCTCAGGATCCACAAAGCCCTGACATACCCTGTGAAACAAGCTTGAATTAGACAGACTCCTCTTAAACAGTACGAATGCAATTGCTATGTGGAATTTAAGCACTGAAAGACAAAGGTTTTGTGTACTGCAAATACTTTTTCATGTACCTTAATGTCCAAAAGTAAAATAGAGGCTGGATTTGTTCTGAAACATGGTCAGGAATTTTAAAACAGGCTTTTGTATACACAAACAAAAGGAGCATGGGAAACAAGAGCTTGGGAGTTACTTAAATGTCAAGGATTGCATTCTGCCAGGTAAAACTGAAGTGTAGCAGAGGGACTCAGTTTCATAAATGAAATGTCATTGCTGATGGGTACAAATTATATAAGAAAGATGGAGAGGGAAACAGAGGTGGCACTTTGTCAGATGCATTTATAGCTGCAGCAAGATACAGTTCAGCTCTAAAGAGAGTGGTAGTAAAAAATAAAGAAAATAAAGAAAAACTGAAGTGGACATCTGCTACAGCCTACTCCAGCAATGAGAAAGCAGGAATGAATTAGTCTCTCTCAAGGTACTCAAAGCCACAGGACTCTGTACTTGTGGGGAATTTAGCTGCCCACACATCTTTAACAAGCACCGCCAAACACTGGCCAAAGATGTTCATGTGTTACACAGAAACCTGCTCTAATCCAGACAGTACAGGTTCTTGACAAATAAACAAGAAAAATCCCCCAAACCCAGGAACTGTAGCTGAGAAATTGAAAGCAACACCAATGAACAAACTATCTGAATGTAACATAGTAAAGAGTTTATTTGTTTGACTTAGAAAAGGTCTCTGGCATAATTTGCTGGACACATATACATTAAATATACAAACACATACCAAAAGAAACCCAGAAGGCACACATTCAGCCAAGAGGCTCATTCAGAACCACTCACCATTTCACACCAGAAAGAAAGAACTGCAAGTCCCACCTTTGCTACTCTCTGTCCAGGACTGCAAGTGTAGGTAGGCCCCATGGTACACCACACAGATCAGCAAACCTGGGCTGACAAGCCAAAGAGTAAACGAGATCTGGACAACAGGTGTTCTCTTGGGATTGTCAAGGGTCAGGACACAGATGCCAAAGAGAGCTAATCTTGTTCTTTAAAATAGCAACAACAAATATCTCCTATCTTTCCCGCCCCCTTGGGAGGTTAGTGACTCTGTTGCATGAGGTGACATCTTGGGCAAGGACCGAATGATTGCTTATTTGAAGACTGCTGCAGGTACATGCTGTACCTTCAGCCTCCACTAGCAGACTTCCAACAGAATTCATAACCACTGCTCCTTGTCCCTCTGCCCCCAGCACCATTAACCACATGTTATCTGGAGAGTGATAAAGATTCATTTTACAGGTCAGAGTCTCAGGTTTCTAGCACTCATCAAGCACCACAATTAGCAAAACTAATCAAAATAAATGTGGTCACCTCACCCAGACTCAGATCTGTTGCCACAGGAGCAGCCAAATAGTCCAAGTTCACATGATCTTATCTTCAGGGAAGAACAAGTTCCACCAGAGTCTGAAACATCCACTCTGGATCAGCAAGGCCGCATGCATCCCCAAAGAGTCACGCTGAGTTTAAGGAGCAGATTCGTATCATGCAAGAAAGCAAGTTTGCTCTCTCAAATTAAGTAATTAAACAGCGCGTGATAAGCCTAAGGAATTCTACTAGCCCCTGGAGTCAAGGCATGAGACTTCTGTGGCAGGGGAAGGAATTTAAAAACAAGTGAACACTGCTTTTCAGGAACTGGTGTCACAACAAAACAGAAGACAACATACAGATGAGAGACTGTCTCTGTAAAGGAGATCCTGTTAGTTGACAAGGTTAAAGAAAAGTGCCGTTGCATCCGTCACAGGAAAGAGAAAGTAAAGCGTGTTAGTAAGTAAGCACAGGAGGAAAGGAAGGGCAAGTGAAATCAGCCTCTTGGACTGTGAAGTCACTCCACCCAAGATGAAGCAACAAAGACATAAAAACAAAGAGATAAAGGACTTCCTGGAAAACTTGACCATATATATCAACATGGTACTAATTAGTTAATTAACCTATTGCACAATTAAAAAAATAAATAAATATTTTAAAAGTCTGGGAGAACAAGGAAGCACCAGGTGACAATGTTCTTATTAGAATGAAAGGTGGAACAATGTTGGCCTGATAAAATTATCTCTGAGCTCTGCTAACAAAGTGAAATAAATACAAGGAGAGAAAAAAAATCTCCCAAACATCTGGCGAATAACAGAAGTATGGCAAAATCAAGCCATTTTAGACAACCCTACAAACATACAGCAAGTAGCTCTTGGCACATGAACTGTACACCTGAAGCCAACAACAATACATAGAACTATTAAGTTACTTCTATGTTCAAATGATGGTGTCATTTCCAACACCTCTTTCCTCCCATTACCAGCAACAATTTTATAAAACATTGCTGATAATAGGAGCTGACAGACCCAGCTGTAAAATCACAGCTTTTTCCCAGAAGGCTATATAGAATAGCTATACAGAGTAGCAAGCATTTAACCCACTGAGTGAGCATGAGTATGTTTAACAGAGGGCACAATACCTTTGGTATTTTAGGATCTCAAGACATTCTAGGGGGTAAACTCAGAGTAAAACTGACCTGCTTGCCATTCAAGTTAAATACACTTCCAGGAAAGGCAGTTAATCAATCAATCAATCAATCAATCAGTTGCACTTTATCATCAACTACAGACAGCTGTTTCAGTGTAAAAACCACTACTGCAACCCAGTGCTGAGAATAGTCTTTGGAACACCTTGTTCTGTATTGGGAGTGCAGCAGTTGTCTTTGCTGTCAATCCCTTGTGCAGTGAGTAACTCAAATGGTTTCTCTAAACAAAAAGAAAACTAAACCTCTGTTTTTCTGGCATGTAGGTATGTTAGTTTTCAGGTGTCTACTTAAAATTAGATTTTTCTTAGGTATCACAAGATGGCTTACTTATGACAGCAGAGTATGGAATTTAGATGGCAAGAAAGCAGAGTGAAACATCAGTCTACATACTGAAGAAAAAAACCCAATCTGCTTCTCCACTCTGTTAGTGGGTAGAACTGGAAAAGGGCCAGTGAACACGAGGACAGAGGTGTCAGTCAGGTCCCATGTAATGAACAGCTATGTATACTATGAACCTGCAACTTGGAAAAAGTGATGACTGAGGACATATATGATATAGGTCTGTAAAATCACGAGTGGCAAGGAGACAAGGAATAGGGGTAGTCATCACTACATCTGACAGTGGAAGAATTAGGGTTACTTGACAAATTCTCAAAAAAAACATTAAAACAGCTGGACAACAAGTCTTTTTCATACCACACAATGAACTCGGAGTTCATTGCCATAGAACACTGTGGAGGCCAAAATTAGAAAAGGATTTTTAAAAAGACACTAAGTGCATTCATTAAGGCCAGGTCCAGAAGGAACTGCCAGTTCAGAAAGTCCACAGACTGCTGGAATGGTGTCAGAGAAAGACCTCTGTATACAAGCTTTTTATTTTATGCTTCTGTGATCACCCTCAGAGACAGGATAGCAGATTAGATGGCCTATGGTCTGACTGCATGCAGTGTTTCTTATGGATCAAAGCTCTCAATTTTGGTATGATTAGAGTTTGAAAAGGCTAACTGAAAAAAAAAAAAAAGGAACATTTGAAAAGCTTGTATGCCTCCTCTGCTTCCTCTTTCAACCCTGAAAGATGTGCTCCCTAATCATTCAGTTTCCATGAATGGTAAAGTATTGCTGAATTAGCAACAAACAGGATTTTGTAACAGCCACTGAAGGCTGCATTATTGCTCCCAGATCCTGCCCAGTCCACCTTATAAGGCATTTCTCCTGACCCAGTCTCAACCGCAGGTTAAGTCCCCCTGTATTCCGTTTTTTCTCTTTACTACGCTCTTGCTAAATCATTTTGTTCGACTGCTGTATTTATCACAAGAAACAGTTAAGATACTAATCTGCTGGCCTCTGCTAGCTAAACCCTTCTCCCAGACCACTCATTTCTGTGTGGATAAGTGATAACAGGAATCTACAAGAAGACTCCTTGTGGACAAAGGATTGCTACGCTGTCTGTAAACATCCTTATTTCACCCAGAATTTGCCACTTCAATTGGATTTAGCCTTCCAGCCAGTCAGACCAATACATTTCTGCAGTGCAGCAGAGTAAACAATGCAACACAGTGATTCTGAGTCTGTAGCTAGACAGACTGAAGTAGCAGCACAAGTAAGTCAGAAAATCTGCATTTATCTGGACACAGAGCGAGCTCTGAGACCAGTCATCACAGTCGTTTTTATGTATAAAAATGTGTGCACACAGACATAAGGACTAATACATTCATCACTAACCCTCATTCAAGGGACCAACCATCCAAAGTCTATGCTTCACCCAGTAAATGTGCTTTAACTGGGGGTGCCAGGTGCATCCAGGACCACACAGTGGCTTTACAGACCACTGCGTGAGGACATGGCTGTAGGTTTAAAATCAGTCAAGAGGTTACTGTTCCAGCTTGTTTAGTCTTCAGTTCTCCAGGCAATCCTTCCCAATCAAGATAACACACAGGTAGATTGTTTGGTTTTATCGCTTGTAGTGGAGTTTGGACTTAGGTTACCTGGAATGAAAAGAAGTTGAAGTAATGTTAAGTAAACAAGACCTGGATAAAGTTTGGACTCATGCCTCAATCCTCTCTTGTTATTTACTATACACCTTGTATTAGACCTACATTACTCTCTGCACTCTCTTGTGGTTTTATTTCCTACTACTGTGAAATGAAGAGACAATAAAATAAGAGCAAATTCAGAGTATACAGTGTAGAAAACCACTGGAGAAGTATTTCCAGGCTTTAGCCTGTACCCAGGCCAGCTTCAGTGGTATTCTCGGGTCCCAGTTGGCACCGAAAAACAGTCTGGCCAGGACTTTGGTGGGAGGTTTTTCGAAGAGTGAGGTATGACAAAAAAAGGTCAGGTCATCTCATCCATTTAATCCCCACACACATTCTCAGTAGAGGTTTCTCACATCCCATTTTAAACCTCTCAAGTGCCACCATTTCCTTTGCAAGACAAATCCCACGGCCTCTGGGTCTCTCACTTAAGTAGCACAGTATGCTGTCCCAATTTTTTATCATCTTAGTTTTTTTCATTGCTCACTCTATGGATTTCTTCTGCTCCCAGTATCTGTACTTTTCAATGCTTGCACTGCTGTCTCATCTCCTTCATTACAGCCAGCTGTTGGTCTGGATGCCCTAGCATATTTTTTTCAAGCACTGTACTAATGTGTGTTTGCAGAGGCTTCTGCAAGTAGGGGAGCTCATCTGTACTCTGAGCTCAGCAAGGCTTACATGACTTACAGCCCAGGGCAGTACCTACTGAGAGGGGCTGCCATGTGGCTTGCAGTCACTCTGAACAAGGGCAGACCCCATTCATATATTTGTCCAGAAGAAAAGTATATGTGCATCTCCTAAGCAGTTGGATCCAGTGGCCAGTACAGAGTGAGAACAGGGAGGGAAAACTGCCACAGGTCAAGGTGCTTTGCTGCTGAGAAGTCTCAACCTTGCTAAGATGAGGGAGCTTTCAACCCAAGCACTGCCTCTCAACTGGGCTTCAAGCGAATCATTTTTCATGTCACTCTCTTGCTTGTGGGTATTTGATCAATGTTCTCCTCACCCGCAGGTGATGGGGAAGAGAAGAGCTCTCTCCTCTCCCTCTCCACCTTCTTCCACACTGCAGCTTCTTGATATCCACGTGGGAGGCTGCACTGCAACCTGCCCTCACTTCTGTGGCTGCTCTGTATGCTACTGCCTCCTCCCCACATCTCGCTATGGCATTTCATTCTACCTCCTGTTCCGCCTTTGACCAATTCTGTACATTACTACTAAGATTATCATTACTCTTATCTCCTCACTGCCCCTGTTCCCCTCCCTGTCTGTATCACATTCAAGACCCTCACGATTACTTTCAAAATTGTCTGTGCTCCTCTGCTTAATCTCAACTCCCAACTCCTTTATTCTTCTCACCTTCTACTCTTGTCTTCTGACCTTTTTCTACAGATCCTGCTACAGTTAGAGCAAACACCCTCCTTGTATGTACCCAACAATGTTCCCCTCTAGAAAAGAAGCTAAAAATTCCAGTTTCCACCTGTCCATGATCCCACTTTGGCTGAAAAATACTGGTGATAACTAAGCAGCTATTTTTGTGGTATTGCAGTGCCCAGTGTAAATCCCATTTCTTGTTGCAAGAAGCACCCAAAAGTAAAACACAAAGTCCTGCTATTAAGTATATGTGTTCTGCAGCCAACACTCATGAGGAGTGAAGGCCAATGTATGTCAGGATAGCAGACTCTTCTGAATGAGCCCACTTCTTGCAGGGGAGAAAACAAAACAAAAAGCCAGCACCTTCCAAAGGCACACAGCTTTCAAACCCTTACAGTATCTCCCAGAAACTGCACACAGATGTCAGTGTCTTTGCTGATCACAGTCTGCCCAGCAGCATCTCAAAATTAACAAGATTCTGGTCAGGTTCAGAGATGCTGCTGTTGTGTTCCTAAGCAGGCAACAGTGAAATTCAAGAGTTGTGTTGATTTGATGATGTGGTTTTAGAAAGCCTCGTAAGACAAAGTACAGTCTCCGTGCAATGTGCTAGGACAACGCCTCCGGATGTTAATTCAGACACTTAGTTTGGGAAGTTACTATTTGTAGCCCTTGTATTTTCCAGACTCCCAATTCTGACTTGCAGGTATCTCTTTTCTACCATGTAAATACTGAGCCAGATTTTTAGACTCTGTCACAGAACGCACTTTCATCACTTCCCTTCCCAGTTCAGATTCTCTTCATCACCATCTGCTCTTACAAGACTGAACCTGACCTTTAGCCTGCTTGAATAATGTCTTTCAATTACTCTGCGAGCTTCTTGGGGTGTAGATCTGGTCTCTTTATGCATTTGCAAGGTGGGATGTGTCTCTGTGGTACTACAGAATTAATAGTGACTTTGGAGGATGTGTGCATAGGCAGGCCCACAGGGCTTAAGTGTGCTGTTTAATCTTTACAAAAGGTAAGGGCAGCTATTTGAAACTGTGAAGCTCTGAATAATTGCATCCTAACCTGACTGCATATCAAGCACTTTCTCCCTCCTTCATTTCCACTTCTTACCTCTCTTCTGTCACCCAGAGTATCACAGCATCAGTTTTTACTAGACATGCTTAAAGACAAACTTCTAAAACAAAGTCAGTCCTATAGTTACCCAAGAACAAAGTACCTCCTATTTTTATCTTGAAGCTGAAACTCTATTCCATGCTCATGTTCAAGAATTTTTTATTAAATCCTAATGAAGCACGTGGTACTGATCAAGTAGCTGCAGGATCTTCTGGATAACTAATCTTTTTTCTCTTTCTCATAAGTCTCCATCTTCCTAAAGTGCCTTCTACCATCTCTGTTTACATGTCACTTTGGGACCATTAGACTAGAGAAGCCTTCTCTCAAGAACAGTGATTCAATTCAAAAGCATCACACAAGCATTGATCGTCCTCCAGCCTTTCATAACACCAGATGACCTAAGTCTACTCACATCATACTTCAAAAGCTGTGGAGTCTCCCATTGCCACCATGAACAGGCATTCTCAATTTCCATAAAACAAAACAGTACTTGCATGGACTCCTTGGAAAGACTTATCAGGTCAGGAAGAGCACAGCAGGAAGGCTGGTGTGCTGGACCTCTGCGCCTTCCTTGCACCTGTTCTCAATTCTTCCTTCCCCTTTGTTGAAAGAGGTGGCAGCCCTCAGGAAGTAGCAGCGGCAATAAATAAAACCTGAACATAATAGCATGATAGTGTCTTTGTGGAAACAGTCCAGACCAAGCATCAGACTGTCTGGCACAGATCCACAGTGTTAAAAGGAATAGGGACATCCCTGCTGCCCTGACTCTGCAATGCCCCAGAAGAGCACAGCGCCCCACTGTTCAACTAGACATCAATCTCTTTCATGCCTTAATCTGAGCCTAATTTCATCATGACATTGCGGGTATGGTGAGCTATCTGCTTTAAAAGAGCTAACAGTGAGAAACGTAGGGAATCTCTGATATCGTAAAGTGCTGACATATCAGAGATTACACAGTTCTGTACTTCTGTCACTAGAGGGTAGTGCAGGCCCTCAGGTCCATTCCTCCGAAATGCCCATAAATCTCCCTCTAGGTCTTCACCGATTTTGGTTTTCCTGGCTCTGTGAGGAATGGGGCCCAGCAGCACATACAGTCTGTGCTCAAGACATAAAGAGAATTGGAGAGAGGACCTCTTTAGACCAGGGTTTACTTCTGCCTCCCCAAATGCCAAACGCATGTCCTAAAATAGGTCAACTATCGTCTTAAATAAACTATCCATGCCTTCTTATAGTTCCTCTCTCTGTGTTCATTTGCATTTTTGAGTCTGTCCTTCATTCAGCCAGAAATATTTCTAAGAACCTGATAACCTTCCCAATACCTTGCTTTTCTTTTCGGTCTCAGGAGAATGTCTTTCCATTTCACATGACCTGCATTTTGCATTCATCAGAACACAGAATGGTCTCTGGTCAGACAAGTTGAGGAGGAATTTTCTCCCTGGAACTAGTTTATTTTCCTGCTGGCGCAGGACATATTGACACCCAGCACAGCTCACTGAGAAAGGAAGGCAACCAGGCTAAATAGTCCATAGGTTTACTTCAGTCTGACAAAACATCTAAAACATTGCGAAGTTAGCTATGAACTCATAAACTGGAAGAAATCTTTATCATTTATGTCTTCAACTGGATGAAGCCTTGGAAGGACTTAGTGAAAATATTAATCATGCGATAGCAAAGAAAGAAAAGTTGAGATCTAGTACTTCTCCATAGCTTCTATTTTTGGGACCTTCTCCCCCATTTTGGAAGGTGATGAGCAAATTAAAAAGACTTCCACCCTTTCCTCCATTCCTTGCCCCCTCACCTCAACAGAAACACATTTTCCTCTCTCCTCCACCAGTAACTTGTCACAGTACACACACCCAACTAAACCTGAATGAGGAAAGGAAGGGTTACACTGAAAATCTGTCTGCACCCTGCTAGCCACTACAATAGTGAACATACTGCTGCTGTTCATTAGGGCAGCGCACTTCATGAACTGTACACTCAACCTGTTTTACACAAGGAGACATTCACCTTTCTCTCCCTTTGTTCCATACCCACTTGCTGAGAAGTATGAGAAAATATTTACATGAGAAGTACCAACTTTACAAGACTGCCATTAAACTGCCTTCAAATTAAGTTGCTTGTATCATTTGATACAACTTCTACTCTTCTTTGATCCCACTCATTTTAATATAAAGTAAATAACAGCATCTACTCACCAATGCCTATGAATAAGTTTGCACCAATCAGCCAAACTCAGAATAAGGGACACAGAAGCAGAATATGCTGGTAGAAGAGGTTTTACCTGAGATGCCTCCAGTGCTCCGAACACTGCCATGGCCAATGCTGAGTCGCTCATATTCCAGTTTCATGTTCCCAAGGTCTTCTCCTGAATGTCCTTCACTGGCAAAAGAATTAGCCTCAATGCTTGAGCCTGGAGACCGTTTGGCCTTGCGACTGAAAAGCCCACTGCCAAACCGTTTTCCTTGCTTTGAATTGGCCTGTGCGTCTTCTTTCTTCACATCACGAATAGACTCTCTGGATTTGGATTTATTTTTCAAGTCCATGTGGAGCCGGGAGAACAGTTTCTGAGGGCTCCGATTCAGTTTGTTCAAGTTCTCCAGTGGTGGATCAATTTCTGGGAACTCTTGCTCCAATGTGACTAAGTCATTCAGAAACTGATTTAACCGTTTCTTTGACTCACTTGTTTCCTCCTTTTCCATGTTCCCCTGATTATCCTGCCTGTGTCGTGAAGCCCAGAGCATCATATCACCACGGGTTGCCCCTGCCACTAAACCATACTTGGGGTTAATGAACTTCCGAGCCACGGTGGAGGAATGAAGGCCTGACTTCCCGGTTCCAAGAAGGGATGGGTTAGCAATACCCAGTTCCTTGTAGAAATTAACTTCCTCTGAGATGGCATAGAGCTCACGAAACTCAATGTCAAACATCTCCACGTGCTGTCCTGTCAAGACTAGCAGGATGTTTCTGTCAATGTGGGATGAACTCCATGTGAAGCTAAAAGTAGGAAACAGAACCAACATTAGATTTTTGGGTGCATACGTGACCCAGCCCACCTAACAATTTCTAAAACACTGCATGGGAATATGTAGCATTGTGCCATTTGCCTGTATGTCCTTGCCAAGATGGGTCACAATAGACACATGAAGCTCTTTATTATTGTTCTTCATTAGGCATGCAGACCAGATCTGAAAGAAAAGGCCCTAAAACTCTGACGGACAGTTTACCCTTTTAAAAAATGCAACACTGCATCAACAGGAGGAGTGTCCAGACTGAAAACCTCACTGAAGAGAACTAAGCATGGTGGTCCTGGCAGACCACCACCTGATGCAGTGTGGAACTATCTCCAGCCCTCTGAAATGGTCCACCAGCATGAGCATGTTCTGTTCTCTCAGAAGCACCTTGTGCTCTATGCCACCTTCTCTGTTGTCCCACCCCAATTTCTACAGATGCCACACAGATTACAGAGGCTGGGATAAGGGAATGACATGGGAAGAAGACTCTCAAGCAGAGCCACAAGCCATTCTTTACACAAAGAATGTAGCTTTGCCTTAAGCAAGAGTGACCCACCTGTATGATCCAGTGGCCACCTTTTCACCATCCACCATCAGGAATCGGGATGCCAATGTGCCTCTGATCTTCCCTGCTGGCATGTAGAACCCAACTCCTGTCACGGAACGTATGCGGATATTCTAACAGGGAGGTGAAAAGACAAAATGTCACAATAAATAGGGCAGAGAATTAGATAATTGTCAGCTCCAAGTCTTAACATGTCACTCACATTATCTCACTACTTCTGGGACTACAGCTCATTTTGTATCAGCCACCAGAAATCAGAAGTGCTGTAAGACCTGTTGTCATCCCCTGTCTATGCAAGTCACTCTTCTCCATCAATTTATAGCCCTGTCCAATGGGTCAGCATCTTTGTAACCCTGCCTGCTGTCTTCAGCTATTCATCTTAGCCCACTGGCAAGACAATGCTTTCAAAATCAAATAATCCTCCACCTCCAGTCCTGTGCTGTAGCTTAGAAGGCCCAGCCCAGTTCAGAGGAATGAATCAGCAGAAGCTCTGAGTCACATCTGCACTCTCTAAATTCTGATCCCTATTCCACGGCAATCCTGAGCTCTTCTCCAGATTACGTTAGCAGGATCACAAAACCAAGGAACTTTGCAACACCTGTGCAGTGCAAAGGACACAGTTACTTGGAGGGTAATGTATGAGACAGGTCTCTATTAGGTTCTTTTTGTGCTTTGTCCTGATTCCCAGCAACACATGGCTTGACAAAACTGGGCAAATTAGAAGACTGGACAATTTAACTATTACAGAAGAGAGGAGGAAACAATTCTTTTGCTCAAAAGATAGATGTTTCCTGTCAGTTATAACAAAAGGAGAATCCTAACGTTTATAATTTTGCTCAGAACCCCAAATAGTGACAGTGTCCACCCAGACTCCTCACTGTTCAATGGAGAGTGAAAAAAACACAGAACTTTTTTTGAACAAAAGGAGTAGTGTCTCTACTGATGTCCTCAATAGGTCAGCAAAGAATCTGAAGAAGAGGAAGAAAAAACTTTTCATGAAATCAATGGAAGTAGTTAGAAAAAGATAATACCTCTCCTCAAACCTCCCTTCGCACACCCTTTGGCCATCAAACCTACAAGTAATAAAACAAAGCACTACTAGGCACAGAGAAAACACCGATTTAAGGTTACATGATTTTCAACAACAGATGTGTGCCTACAGTTACTATAAGAACATACCTGCACATTGGACTGAGTGTTATTCTGCTCAGGGGTCCTGGCTGCATGACTATTGCCAAACTAACATGAAACACTACCACCCCCAAAACCCAAAAGCATTGACTGTCAGTATAAGTTTAGAGCAAATTATCTTGTTGCTCTGACACACAAATTTAGACCATTTTCTTCATTCCACCATCTGTTTCCGTAAGAATTCTTTAACAATGAAAAGCTAAAAGGTATTGTGAACTGGAGTAATAAATCCAGGGTTGGGAGTCAGACAATCCCAAGTATAATCACGGTTCTGACACTATTCCCTGTGATGGTCTGGGAAAGACAATCCACCTTTGCCTCATTCTTCCCCCATCTGCAGAGCAGGAGAATCATGAGGATTTGGCTAATGCTAGTACAGCCTCGGATCCCAAAGACCTAAGTCCTATTATTATAAACTTCACTGACGGCTTAAATATTGTTAGGCTATAGAAATCAGCATGCAGGAATGAGTGATTATAAGAATGCAGTTTTACTTCAAAGAACATTTTTCTGAATATAACTCCTACCTTTTGAATCTGGTCTTATTTCCCCCACTAAAATCCAGCAGTGGCAGTACAAATTCTGACTAACAGTAACTGATGATACTACTATTTTGCACTCATCTATTGCTTGATCTGTCTGGAGTCCTGTGTGGGCATTAGCTAATTAAAACTCCCAACACTGCTGAAAGTATTATTACCCTGTTTTAAAGATGAGGAGCCTGAAAGAGAAAAAGATGAAGTGACTTGCCCAAGGCCTAGCAGTGAGTCATATGTGTGGGATGCTGCATGCAGGTTGGCTAGAGCACAGGAGAAAGGGTGCCCTTTCCCGTATTTAGAATAACATTTCTAGTTGGCTGGCTTATCACCTGAAATAATATTTTTCCCTCGCTGAGTAAAGTTGGATGTGGGATTTGCCAAATCACGGAGTATTGACTGCAAGTGATAAGAAGGAGCTCCATTCTTCAAATCAGTCAACAGCTCTGACATGTCATGTACCTTTGTGAATCAAGAAGTATCAGCCTGTGTGAGCAGAAAGTTTCTTAGCATGTAACATGTGTGGATTTTATTGTGTTTGTATGTTATATCACCTTCTTTTGGTGGAAAGAAAGCACATTTTAACTTCTGCAGTAACTGAGTTACACATAACACTTAGAAAGGCACAGAGAGGGTAGAACCAAACAGCTGAACACATAAACCTCCTTGAACAAAGTAGGCACAGGAGTGCATAAATACATCTTGAAATGCAGAAAACAAGCACAAAGTCATATAAACATCGAGTCACTTAACAGGTTATTTGTATAATGTTTTCTGCCTTGAAGGATCTTGGAGCATTTATAGACTGATATATCAAGCTGTACAGAGGAGGAACAAGCCTGGGTTCATGTACTGAAGACTACACAACAACAAAAGAGGAAAAACAAATATAAACGATATGAGATTTGGGGGGGGGCACTAGTGTTACAGTACTAACAAATACTTTGGGTAGAGGACCAGTTAGTTCACCAGATAGAAGTGCCCCCTCCAGATCTGTATTCTTGCAGAAGCCTGCTTAGGGTTTGTCAGATCCTGGCGTATGGAAGCTGCAGCCTGCATTAAATTTCTGCATTTCCTTTATACAGGCTTGCACCACTCCTCATCACAAGCAGTGACTAACGTCTCCCTGGCAGCAAGTTAATATGGACTGGTAACAGTCAAGCCTGACAAAGCATCCTAATACAAACAGTGAAGGAATAAGTCTTTCCTGCTTTATTGTTACACGCTTTTAAACCTCACCCTGAACCCACAGAAAGTTAAATTAGACCCAGTTTAGGAAGTCAGTAATAGGCTGTGTTATGACTGACACTTAGTTGTCACTTGACAGACCTGGGCAGTAGTGCTTATAAGCTGGGGTTGAGTAGGGGGGAAACACAAGACAGAGCCAAAAGGGAAGCGTTTGTAAGTACATCCACCAGGGAATCCTGTGTGCACCTTCCCTCAGAGCAACTGCTGATATATATGTTGCAAAGCAAGCAGGGATCTTTATTTCAAGTTGGGATGGATGGCATGAATGACCTCTATAAACTAACAGATGTAAAACAGATTAAGGGGAGGCAACAGACAAAAGCAGTAGCAGATAGATGACAGTGACTCAACAGTCCCTTATACTGACTGCGTTTTTCAAAATGTGGAGATCCCCTTTCTGCTGTCCCTGGAAACATCAGATCCCTTCAGTCAACAGAATCTGCTGGGGTAGCTCCTGTCCTTTGTTTTTTTGTACTACTGCTTCACCTGAGCACAGGGCTGAGGGGGAGGCCCCAGATGCCCGTTATTTCCCACTCTAAAATCCTAGATGGAGGTACCGTAGAAGGGGGAAAGAGGAAGAGAGACATGGGATTCATGTGGACAGGACCACAGTAACAACAGTAAAGGAATTTTTCTTATTCATGGTCTGCAAGATTCTCATTTCTGGTGATCAGACCTCCAGGTCAGAGGGATGGGTGATAGGTGCTCATCTTACACAGTGACACAACAGCAGCCACCATGTAATGCTGGGAAATACTGTGGAATTAACCTATGCGTTTGCCATGAACAGTTCTGGAAAAGGCATGCTTGTTGACAAAACAGTAAAACTTGCAGGTATTCAAATAGAATAGGATGGAATGCAGCTAGCTGGACCTGGCCTGATAAAGTCATTATTGGGTATTGCTTATCTGGGTCTTTGCAAAGAGAGAGCCTTGTGAGCCCCCATTTTCAAAAGGTCGTGAGCAGCCTAGTAGAATTCTCTAACAGATAATTAAAAAATCAACAGCACCGCATCACATTACATTCAGCTTCTCCCTCACTTGAGTTAGGAGTCAATGAGGAAAGACATGAAATACTGAAATGAAATCCCTAAAATTTCTTAGGCAGAAACTTTTAAGAATTCCTAGAGTGAGGGAAGGAACTCCTTACACGTTGGGAAAATCAATGCAAAAATTAACATGAAGATGAACTTCCTCCAGATAACTCATTCCCTGGGCTTGCTTGGAGCTCTAGGTGAACTCCCTGGTTTTGAGCAGGAGTGTCTGTTACTGGGGTCTTGGTCAGCAGAAGTATGGGGAGAAAGAGAACTCATCTAAAAACTGATGAGGACACTCACCCTCAGGTGAACAAAAAGAGGCCTCTTTGTGGGGCTCTGAATTTTTTATCTATAGAGAACTTCGATTCATTGTGATCTCCAAAGAACAGTCTTGTGTCAAACCTTAACAGAAGTCTGGCAAACCATGTCCTATAGGCTCAGGAAGCCATATGACTCATACACACAAGACACACTCTTACTAACATCCCAGGATGAATGTGACAATGCTTGAATTTAAATGCATTTCTAATGATCTCTGGCCTTCAGACAAAAATTGAGGTTTTCTCATTTCATGCTTGGAGTCAGTAAATAACTTTTTGTCTTTGCAGAGTGAGGTACTGTCTTCCTACAGCAATTTCCCTCCTGTGAGACTATCAGCAGATCATGATACCTTGTCACCTTGTCACAAAATGATAAAATAGCCAGGAATTTTGTGAAAATGCCCAGCACTGTATGTAGAAAAAGGGCAAAATCCAGTGTTAACAGTAGATCTTCCTGTATTAGGACCAATGAAGTATTCACTCTGCATTGGATAAACAGGGCAACGGAAACAAAAGGGCAGGAATCACAGAACCAGAGCATCTGGTGATGACAGAAGACAGAATAAGCATCCTGACCCTGCAGCAATGACAGCCCATGGTAGTGTGTCATCTCTCTCTCTCCTTTCCTGGGATCAGAACTTGCCTCTAAAGCTTAAAGTTACACCCCACATTGCTGCAACTTTCTGAGAAAAAGCTATCCTGTAAATCTTGCACAAGCATTCCAAAGGAAAGGTGGGAAGAAGGGCAGGAAGGAAGAGGATGCAGTTCCTTTGCTGACAAACTGTGGCCCACTGGTGAACATTTTTTAGAAGAAAGCAAAATGGTACACAAAAAGACAGTGTAAGGAGAGCATGTTTTCCCTGCTGCTGAAAATCTGTAAAAGAAACCCAGACATCAAAGCAGATGTCAGGAGAAAGATGTCATAAATAAGAAATGGATGAACAATAAACTGCACTAATTCCTCCTTCTTCCTCAGCAATTCCAGCATCCTCTGTGATCAAGCAATGCAGGACAAAATGGTTCTGCCTGAACAAGACCAGAGGCCCAGCTTGCTTTCTTGCTTTAAATTTGGGTCTTCAACACCAAAAGTTCAAAACAATCCGCAACACATTACATCAATGAGGTGGGGGTGGGGGGAGTCCACAAGGGGAAGCCTTAACCTTGTTTGAGATTCCTTGGGTATCTAAAGTCTGGTGTCAGGGGAATCACTATATGATGATTTCTGCCATGCATCCAAGGCAGCCTTGTGCAGGATACTAAGAGCCATCTTCCTTGAAAGGCAAATGACCTGCTTCCCCTTACAGGAAGACTCTTCCCAGTCCTTCCAGAGTACCACAGACAGGAATAAACTGCATTGACCTTAATGGGATTAACTAAAGCATAAGCCATACTGGAAAAGGAATACAACAGCCTTAAGGGGAATTTAAGATACAGTATGAGATGGCTGGGAAAAGAGGGGGAAAATTTGAAGGACAGCACTCTGTGGGCTGAAGCTCTGCAGAATAGTGAACAACTACGTCAAAGAAGGATGTTAAAAAGTTCTTCTCAGTGGACCTCCTTCAGCTCATCTTGTGTTTGGACTTTTTTTAGCTGAAGGAGTCTAATGAAAAACATCACAAGGACTGCTGTGAGAAAAGGGAAGCACAAAAGGGACACAGAAGAGTTTTCTTCTGCTTTTGATAGCATCAGTTCAAACTCTGCCTCTTTGTAAAGGGTAACGCAACTAGGCTGCTGCAGGACCTAGTCACTGCTGCAGCATGTCACTGTGATGATTGATTTTGGGATGTGAAGCATGTATAGATACCTATGGAGAAAGAGGTAAGAGAAGAGCAGGAGGGGACCGCTTACTGCTTAAAGATGCAGAAGGCAGACAAAAAGGAACTCACCTCTCCAATAGCATTGCAGCTTTTTCTAAAATGCCAGGGCATCTTTTCATTTACTCTATCCAGAAGTTAAAATATGCAGTACTGAAGGCATCATTCCTGCACATGGTGACATGGTGAGAAAAGTACTGGGAAGCAGATACCGGAGCAAATGGAACTACTGCTGTGATTTCAGAGTTTTGTACAAAAAAGACTTAAGCCTAGGCCATAGAATACTCCTGAGGCTTGAAACAGGTCTTGCTTTCAAAGACACCAGAGGAAAGAAACTTCCATCTCTGTTTTGGAGAAAGATGAGAAAGCTGCTCAGCTGGATGTCTTTTTTGATGAAGTCCAGAAACTCTGAGCAGAGTGGTAGTTCACAGGAGCACTGTTCAGATATAGGCAAGTCATTTTCATCCAGATTTAAGATGGTTCTCCTAAAACGGTTAATATGAGCCTCTATAACCTTCCGAGCTTTTTGAGTTTTGGTTGTGGTTTTTTTTTTGAACTACTGAGTGTTTATGGAAGATCTGCCCTTCCTCCAGGCAAAAAGGCACCTTTTTTTTTTTTTTCCCCCACTGCTCAGAAGAACAGTTGGATCACAAGAGGGGCGAGTCTGGCATCCCATAGGTTGTTTCCAACCTAGCAACTTTTTCAGTATTCGGAACAAGTCTGTAGTAGTGACAGTGACTAAAAAACATGAAAAAAGCAAGGAATACAATACTAACTATAAACACACAAAGGATTTCAGTCTGTATGTAATGGAATGAGATCTCATTGAGGCTGCTTCTGCCAGCCAAGCCAGGCCAACTGCTCTGCTGTGTGGCATGTGCTATATGAAGGCATACTCTGATACCGAACAGGGGAGCAGCTATGCTCCTCAATCCCTTATGTTCTCAGGCAATGGAGGACTACAAGCTCATTCACTCCCAGATGATCACTGATGGATAGGAAGGTCTTGATTTCACAAAGTGTATGTGTTCTATAACTGGTATCCATGCAGACAACAACTCAAAGAGCTACTCTGGACTCTAGTTTGAATCCTTGCATAGGAGACCCACAGGAATTTCCTCAGTTTTCTTCCCAAACAGGAATTTTTAGGTTACAAGAGCCAAGAAACTATGCAGACACCTGTCTCAGGTAAGGCAAAAAATCCCAATCTTTCCTTTCTTTTTCCTTCTGTATTAGCAAGCTGTTCTCTTATCCCTCCATGTTCCATGAACCCTTGCCTAAGTGCTGTGATGTGACTTGTAGGGTGGAAGAGACGCGTTTGCCTGTCCAAGTGAGTTCCAAGATTCATTACAACTGAAAAAGGTCACTGACCTGCAGGAGATCATGGTTCAGTATTGAATATCTTACCCGGATCTGCAAGTCACTGAGGTCAAGGCATCTGCACATTTCCAGGAAGAGCTTCACACCCTCCTCATCTAGGATTATATAGACTGGGATCCAACGCTTATATGCTGCATCAACAATATCGCGGAAGATGTCCCGGTCTGTAAATACATCCATGACCACTGCAATAATCTGGAAGTAAGAAAACAGTAGACAGACAACTAAATAAAATACCAGAAACTGAAAGGAAGTCTCATCACACTGGTGCAAAATAAAGGAGACCACTGATACCAGAATATGGAAGAGGAGGATATGGGGGAGATAAATGTACAGGGATGTACATGCCCAAGTACTAACAATAATCTCGTAATTTTCTGCTGCACTTTGGAAGGAACTTAATATAATGTCTTTAAGAGTTCTCCTTCTTCTAGGGGAAGATGGCTTATTTCAGCAGCCTGAGGAATGCCAAAGCAAAACACATAATTTTTCCTCTGTATTGTGAAACTTTTGTTGCCTCTGTAAGGATCCACTTAAACAAAGAAGAACACTGAAAATAGATTGAAAAAGAAGAGTGGAAAACACAGCTCTAACACTTAATCAGAAGGTGAGTAATGGAAGAGAATGAATGTGCAGAGGAATCAGGGTCTGAATCCTCAGCCGCGGTACACAGGGCAGACAAGAATTTTACTTCCCTTTTTTCCAAATTCCCTTTAAGAAGTCTGCTCTCAGGGCTGACTTTCTAAGGAATGTCTTATGGAGCTCAAACATAAACACCTCATATTTGTCAGGAAGGGACTGGAATGTGTGTTCAAGATTTGGAGGCAAAATGATCACTGCCTCTCTTCACATGTACATTTTTTTCTGGTATAAAACTAATCCCTCTTTCCAGGCATAGATTTTACATAAAACCAAAAGGTTGCACTGACGTGACAGACAAGCCTGAACATTCACAGGATGAGTAACAACAAAACCAAGAAGGTTATGGGCAACTTTAATGCTGACCTTACATGTTTTGTCTTTCTCTCCCTTTCTGCATCTTTCACACCATTAGAAATATCAATTCTTTTCTGCCTGAAAGAGTTATTCTGCCCAACATCTGAAAGGTTATGAATGAAGGAAACTAAACTACTGTTTTCCTAGTCCCACTGGGAAGCATCAATTTGCATCTCATGCTCATCGTATGCTGGGAATAGAATTGCCTAAATTTTAACTTCCCAGGCACTGGGGTCACAGTGATGAGCCAAGCTGTGCTGGGGATGGCACATACAGGTGCGAATGGAGCTGAAGACTGGATTGAACAGTAGGATCTTCTTGAAGTTTGGAAGAGGTGCAGCTCAGGTTGCAGGAGCTGCCTATTGAAGAGGGAATAATTCTCACAAGAGACCTCTTTGCTTTGACAAATGCCCTTGAACAAATTGCTTTTGGGAAAGCGATGCCATAGTAAATGTCCCCTACTGTGTTTGCTGAGTATCTGCTTGTATGGCCAATAACAACCAACACATCTGCTCCGTCAGGCTCCTTCTGTCAACAGTGCTTACACAGGCTTTTCTTTGTTAGAAAAAGAAAAAAAGAGCTGACGTTGTGGTTATGCTTATCATTAGCATGTAGGTTTGTGATACATGTGAACTATGGTGGAGCTACATGATACTAATAGTAAGTCCCTCAATAACTTCTGCTAGGCAGAACTGGATTTCAGGTCCTGCCTTGGTTCTTACTTCCCAGCACGAAGCAGCAAGATTCAGGGAATGTTACCAGAATCTCTGAAAATTAAAATACAGTGAACTTGTGCCACTTTATTCCCAAACAACTTAATATACAGACAAATTATAATTAAAGGCATGAAGAGTTCATGCATTAATTCAGGCCTGTTAGGCTCCCTCTCCCCTCCACACATTGTGGCACAGATGTACTTATTTAGGAGCGAGAATGCCAGGTAATATTCATTTGAAGTAAGAGCATCCACATAGGGAATTGATCAATAATAGATAGCAGAAGCGTGAATTTGTTTTCCCTCCGTCCCTTCCATTTGCAATGACTCCAATGACTGCAGAAATTACACCACGTCCTGGACAAACCATTAATTGCTAGTACTGGCTTTGCAATATGAAGGGGTGGTTCCCTCCAGGCTTTGGGGCCTTGGGTCAGTTCAGGCTTCCTTGCAAGACTGTGGACTAAACCCATGAAAACTGCAGATGTGTATGAAAAACAGATGAGCTGCCTTGCAGATGGCACTTCCAAGCCAGCAGTGGGCAACCCCAGTTGTTATGTTAGTCTTCTCAAACCCCTGCCACAGCTGGCAATCTGTCAGGATCACCTAGGAGAGTTCCCAAATACAGCAAGTCAGAGCATGAGAGCCTACCCCTGCAAGAGGTTTTCCCCATTCCTCTACCTATCCTGTGGATAATAAACTTATCTATAGGGCTCATAGGTGTGCCTAACTCTTCATAGGTATTTGAAGATTGGCAAGCATTAACTTGCCAATCTCATTGCAGCAAGGTAGCTTCATTAACATAGGTTTGTAAAACACTGACGATAAGCCACCCACAGATATGTGCCACATATTACTAGTATCTGTTTAGACCCTCCTCAAAAAAACCAAGACCAGCAAAACCCCACTCTCATCTGCTGAAGGAAAAGCTGCCATCTGGAGACTTTTTTTGCCAGGCCCAGCTCACCTGAACACAACAGGCATAGTTATCTATGAAAAGGACCATTAAACACTCAAATGGCTGTTAAACACGAAACCACCTTTGGGCTGGGAGAGCACAGTTCATCCAGTCAGTGAAAAAATAAAAATCTACAAAGGAATTAATTACTTTTAGGTGCCAGGCACAGCTATCAAAAAGAGCAAAGTTTCCCAGTCCTTGCACAGTCTGTAGAGGCATTTGTAGCAGCGCAAAGAGGATGTGAAGTCGCACTAAATCAGAGTAGAAGGATTTTACAGCTTCTGGCTCTTCTATACGACTGATCACACCAGTTGCTGAACAGGATTACGGGGTGTGCAAGTATTTCTGCAAGCAGGGAGCTGAGGAGATCACCTACTGGAAAGTTTTCTGTGTTTCCCAGCAGATTTGGTTTTAACAAGTCTGTAAAAGTCGTGGGTATAGTGTGTGCTGGGGTGGGGGAGCAGGTGAAGGAGGAAATAACTGCTGAATTACAAAGCAGAAAAAACATAAAGCCCCAGGGGTGATGTCAGCTCTGAAGGGGATCTTTTCCTGGGTGGTCTTCCCTGGAAGCTTCACCCACACCTAGAAAAAACCTCATCATTGCCCCCACCTATTCAACACAAGCTCTTGTAGCATCACGGCTGATTTTCTCGCCATCGGTGGCCTGTCACCACTAACAGCCCTTTCCAGCAAAGATAAATAGGAGACGCAGCCACGTATTGTCTGGACTCTGGCTCTTGCAGTCCAGGCTGGATGGTGTTGAGACCACAAAAAATAAACCCAAAATATGCCACCCCCTAAACAAACGCATTGCCCTGTGTTTAACTAGGGATACCTGCACGTACAGGAGGTGTGGCTGTAAGAGCATCATGGCCTGCCTTCCCTTGAGCCAGGGAATCAGACTGGGACAGGACAAAATGAACTAGGTAAAAAATCCCAATTTGAAGGGGGGTGTGCAGGGGTCTAACCCTATCCTGGGCATCAGCTTTGGCAAACCGTAACGTGACTGGCAACAAACCACAGGGAAAGCCCTGCCTGGTGGCCGCCGACCAGCTGGAGGCCAACGCGCTCCTCCCGCTTTGGAGTGGGCCAGCAAGGACGGCCCATCCAGGGTGGGCCTTCGCTTCCCTTCCACCCCATGCGCCCCCAGCCCAGGTGTGAAGGCGGGCAGGGGCGGCCCATCGAGGGCACCCGCTTCGTGCACCGGCCGGGCCAGGCCCTACCTTCTGTGCCTGCTGGATCATCTCCCGCACCACCTCCTTCAGGTGGGGTGCGCCCTCCTCCTTGCGGGGGTGCGTGAAGAGGGCCACTCGGCTGATGCCCCGGTAGAAGGTCTTGTCGGTCCAGCCCAAGTCCAACGGGGGCACCTCTGTGTCTGAGCACTCGGGCCAGTAGGCCAGCGAGAGGGTCTCGCCGCCGGGCCCCCGCGCCACCTTGCCGCCCTCCCGGGGGTCGTCGTATCCCCGCCAGCCGCCCCGCAGGGCCTGCAGCTCTCGGCTGGAGAGAAAGTCGCGGAGCTGCTCTTTCCTCAGCGCCTCCCGATAGGCCGCCTCGCCCCGGGTCACCAGCGCCTCCACGGCTCGGCGCTGCTCCTCGCTGTAGTAGAAGCGGGCCTGGGCCTCCGTCACCTTCTCGTTGACGTGCGACTCGTCCAGCAGGAGCACCTGGGACTCCGCCATGCTGCCGTCACCCGCAGCGCCGGCCGGCCGGGAGGCTGCGGAAGGAGGGAAAGGCAGAGCCGGGACCGCCTCACCTGGCCTGCCCGAGCCCGCCCCGACGGGTGGAGCGGCCGCGCCGCCCTGCGCCGGCCCCTCACGTTCCCCTGGCTCCCTGGGGACGCGGCTGTCCCCTCTGTCCTACCCCTCTCCCAGAACCGTGCGTGGCCCCGGCCCCTGGGGGTGTACAGGGCTGACCTAGAGGCCTGACCACAGTGCTTGGTGGAGAACCAGGCCTGGGCTGCGGGTGTATTTTGGGGTGCAAACGCAAAACTCTATTCAAGAGGGGTTTTCCCCCTCTTCCAGACGTGGCAGCCACCTGAGGGGTGCTCATGGGGAAAGAGGGGACATGAGTGGGGCCAGGGACGTGGGCAGAGCACCATGGTGGCTGCAAGCCGTGATCTGTCGGCTGCAGCTGGCTGCTCGCTGGCCCTCTCCAAATCCTCTTGCAGAGCCGCAGTAGCAGCTCAGCAACTCCCCAAAACAGGAGGTGGGTACCGTGTTTACAGATGGGAGGATGACAGAGCGATTTGCCCGAGGCCACCCAGCAGGCTGGTGTCAGAGCTGGGAATAAAACAGCCCTGCTCCCAGTCTCTGGCTGAGAGCATGAATAAATACCCCAGCTCGACACACGTGTCCCAGCTGAGAAACTAGGGGCTGTAATGTTAAATTATGATTTTTGCATGGTATGCGATAGTTGCTAGGGGCCCTAATCAAGATTCAGGCCCCGCTGCGGTTTGCAGTGCGTACACAAAGGATAAAAAGCCGAGCTTCCCCCTTGCAGCCCAGGGACAGAGCTGGCAGGGATGAGCGATGAAACGGGGATAAAGGCAAGGCGGTGGTGAAATACAAACATTCAGAGGCATTTACAGCACTTTACATATGTGATTAGCCCTAAGTGCTCACATGCACAAAAAACTGTAGGGACAGAGTTACTGGAGCTGCTCTTTGTCTCCTCTCTAGAAGCAATCACCAGTGCTCAATGTGAGTTAGCTTAAAAATCCAAGGATGAGATGGGGCACTGGAGCTCATCCTGTGCTGTTCCTCTCCTTTAGGTAGAAGGGAGAATTTTAGTATTCCAGACTGTCACCAATAGCTTTTCCTAGCATGAAATTCACTTAAAATTTGAAATTGCACTTCGCAAAGGTCTACTCTGTCTATCAAGTCCCCTTTAAAAATTAATTTCAATATAGGTTCTTTTAGCCTGATTTCCAATGGAAATGAGGCTTACGTGGTCATGGTGTCTGCATCTGTCTGCCTGTCTGTCCATCTCTCTGATAACTTTTGAACCCACTGGCTGATTTCGAACAAGTTTGGCAGAAGTGTAATTACATCCCTACAGATTTTGTGAAAATAAATGGCCCGACTGCAAAAAGAGACCCTATCACAGTCTCCAACAGGGAAAGTTACAATATGGGTTTATGTCTTATTAGATTTCAGATATTCCATAAAAGTGAAAACCCTAATAAGTGCCTGATCTGTATGAAAAGCTTCAAATGAAGTTTGTGCCATCTTAGACACCTAGTCAGTCAACCACAATACACAAATACACAGGAGATGTGCCTTTGTTAGTCCCAGTGCTCACTAAACTACTTTTTGGTTTGGGTTTTGGGTTTTTTTTCTGTACCAGAGGCTGCCATCAGCTCTGCTATTTCATGTGTGGCTAAATAAAATCTCTTTAATCCTAGGTGCTCTATTCATTTGTAGCTGCACAATGTAATCCTTTGTGTTGAGCTAAGGCTCCCACATGAAAGCAACAGTAGGTTCACAAATATATGTTTAGTTTTATATCTAAAAGCAAGTGAGCATTTCCCACATCCAAGTAAAAGCAGCAGAGATTTTTCAGTTTGTTGTGATGAAATGGTTAGCCCCCATCTCTCACTCTAAAAGACAAAGTGTTGTCTGTGTGTTGATATGATAAATAGGGGCAAGGACCTGTGCTAAAGCTGAGAGAGACCCTTTCCCAACACCTGCGTATGTCCCAGCCCCTCTCCCTGTTCTCACAGCAATACATTTCAACCAAGCATATTTCCTAGATTCAGTCCCTTTTAATATACCCTGACCCTCCAGCTGACAACCTCACATCAAGCACTGGTAAAAAGGGCTGTGCAAACAAACTGCCCTCTGTCACAGAGGTAACCCAACCCTTTGGGACTGGAGAAGAAGAAACATGGCAGGCAGGGTGGGGGGAAATACTTGTGCCTGCCCCTGCCCCTCTGGGATTGAGAAGTGAATTCCAGTGTCCCACTCTAGAAGAGGGTCATTACTGTTTCAGCTCAGGTTTTCCTCTCTGCCCTTAGCACAGGCTCAAGAGAAAGAAGAAAGGGGAAGCATGCTTTTGGACTGGGTTGAGGCAGCTGCAAATCCACGCAGAACTACACTATCAGACCTTTGATTTATGTTGTTCCTGGGGATTACTCGCTGGAGGGGCTGTGTGTATGTAGGCAGGGCTGGGTCTCTTTGCTTTTTGCCTTTGTTTGGGTGTCATCCCAGCCAACTCCTGGTTAAGGTCTTGCTTACTTTTCTGGTCTGGTTCCAAAACGTTTTCCAAAGGATGTAAACTAACCTATCAGGAAATATTACCTCTTATTGTAACCCTCCTCCAACCCCATTACAGTGTTTTAAATCTTCTGCCTTCAAACACCTCCCACGTATATTCTGGTTACTTGGGCCTAATTGCTTCACTTTCCTTTGCGAGGCAGTGCAGGTTGTGCATTAGATAAAGATATGACACCTTATATTTAGCGTTAATTGTAACTGCGCTTGTCCTGAGCATACAACTCTCTTGCCAGTCCTTCCTGTGTAATTTCAGTCCCTAAATAGCCCACCTCATGATATATTCTTTGATAAATTTCCCAGCAGTGTTTTTCTTGTGACAAACTGCTACAAGCTTCCCCCCCTCACATCTTATTTCTTCCAAGAGCAGTCAGCATCTACATGGAAAATAGGAGTAAAACCAGGGGCAGGTATTAAAAAGAAAGTATCATTTTGTAATAAAGTGGTTGAGGGCTGTATAGTAGAAGCCTTTTTTTGAGGGGCAGTATCCTCCAAAACAAAACAACGTGATTTACCAAAATGTCTCTGATCAACCATACTACCTTTTGCGGTTTTGTTTTGTTCTTTTTTTTTCCTCTCCATAAAGAGCAGCAACAGGTTAAAAATGAGTTTTGCAAAGAAAACAGGATGGCTTAAGGCATGGAGGATACAAGAGAGTGTTTTCCACTTCTCAGTGTCCCAGCTGCAGGTTAGCCTGAGGTGATGGGGCTTTGCTGTCTTGAGATGGAAGGGTAAATAAGTAGGTGCCTGTGCCATGGTTGTTATTAAACACTACACTCCTTCCCTATGCTGGCTGGCACCACAACAAGACTCGCAAAGGCTTGGTGAAGATTGCATCTTCTTGACTCTCTTCTCTGCAGCCAGGATCCAGGAGTTTGTGGGAAGACTATTACATGCACAGCAAGCCACACTCTGCTTGTCCCGAGTCTGAAATTTCATTCCAGCGCAGGAATGGGTGCATTAGTCACGTCCAAGTATTGGCAGAGCTAAAAAGCCTGAAACAAGGTGATTTCAGGATGGAGAGGAAGAAGTGTTTGCCTTTACCGTTTTCCCTCCAGTGACCCAAAGAGCTGCAGGCGGTGGAAGGTAGGTGTGTCACTTCTGCAGCAGCAGTGACAGACTGTAATCCGGAGGATGAAGAAATGCTTTCAGATGCTTCCTTTCTGTCATATTACACTGCCTCAGGGAGAAACCTAGCTGCTGAATTGGAGAATTGCCGCAACTGAGTCAAGTGCTTCTGGCCTCCCACTCAGTTTTTCAGTTGTTGTTTGCATGTCAGAGTAAATGGGTAAGAGAGTCCTCTGAAGAAAGGAACAACTGTGTTTGCGGACTCATTTCTTGCAGCAAGGTATTTGCTGACTGAGCACGCACAGAAAGGCCTTTGGCTGTTTTCCCCAGCTGCTCCCATTCACAGGGCAACAGTTTGAGGCAGTTTCCTGTAAGAAATAGTGCTGACCCAGGTCTCTTGCTTAATCTTTTAACTCACATGTAGGCAAGGACTCAAAACTAGTTGCAATTCAGAATTCAGCTGAGCTACCCTGCCAGGGCCTTGGCCAAGTTGTCTGCTGTGACTCAGTTCCCCATCTGCAAATGAGGAAGATACTACTCTACTTCACAGACCTGCTACAGGGAAGGACTTAAAAAATAAAAACTCAAACGAACATCACCTACTTTTACTTCGGTTTCTCCTGCAACAGTCAGAGGGAAAAAAAAAAAAGGACAGCTGTAGAGTCCCTTTGCACATGAGTCAAACCCTGAATGCAAACTCTTGCTTAAGGAAACAGTGAGGAATAAGCAATGTAGTCTCTGAATAGGATGCTTAATTGCAGCTGTAATTATGTAGCTCTCAAATCACAGTGTGCTTTATAGACAAAGAAACACCAGGAATGGGAGTGCTGGTAAGTTAGTGCAGCAACAAGTCTACAGCATCATCTACTTTCCTGTGTAATGGCCACCTGTCAGTGTGCATTGCTACCGACTCTTTGGAAAATAAAATGCTCAGGTGAGAGTTGATGGGAAGAGGAGTGGAGCACAGAGGGAAGGCTGGGGTGGGTCTCCCAGGCAGAGGCTGGAGGGATGAGGAGCAGACTGGTAGGAAGCAATTAATGGGACTATCTTGATATGGTGGAGCAGGCCACCAGCCAGTGAAGCAAGATGAGGTGGGAGATGGAGTTACGTGCTGATGGCAAGGACGAGATGTCCCAATGCTATATGGTGGATAAGCGGGAGTCAGTGGAGGGGATGCGAGAGAGACATGATGCATCCAAGAACGAACAAATTCATCTGAAAAGCTGCATAATCAGTGGAGGAAAGGAAAGCAGTGGGAAGCAGAGATGAGGCTCTGGTATCCACAAAGGTGGGAAGCAGAGATGAGGCTCTGGTATCCACAAAGTTTCAGCCACCTTGGAAGATGGCTAAAAAAAGCCATGGCAAAATAGGAAGTCCTGTTTTTTTATGAGGAGGGGGAAAGAATTGAACTATGAGGCTTGAATATGGGGGGGACAAGTTAGAAGTTGGCCCTAAAACTACAAAAATGAATAGGTAGGAAGCAGATTGGCCCCCACAATAAATGCAAAACTGTGTGAAGACAGCAGCATAGGAAAGAAGAAGGGAACCCTCTGAGTGGAGATGCAAAAGGCTGAAGTGTAGGCTTAGACCTGGAGATGGAACAAGTTGATTTGTGATTCATGAACATAAAGAAAGATACAGCTAGATTTTAAGATGTGGTAGAAGTGTGTTTATTTGGTTTGGAAGATGCCCTTTACTGATCAGCATACATTGGCCTCTGATGTGTATTTAGCTTAAAAATATCCAGAGAGGCAATGTAAAGGAGAAGTCAGCTGCTCATGAGCTTATCAGAAGCACTGCTTCTGATCCCTGGCTTTCACTCACTAGTGTTTCTGTCCAGCAGTGCCACAGTGAAAGCAAATGAAGTGGGTGCACGTGACTCCTGTGAGTCAGAGAAAACAAATAAAAGGAGCCAACCAGACCTCCCTCCTGAAAGGCTGTTTCCAAAGACGTGTTGTAGGTGTGAAAGCAAAACCTTACAGGAAGTTATGCTTGAAATCTGCTGTTTAATTTCTTTGCCTTATAAATCCAGAACTAAGGCCATAAAAAAAGCACCAGGTGACATGCCCTGCCTCTGTTCTGGCTGCTCTTTCTGTGGACAAATCACTCTTCAGCTTGACTGAGACAGTGCACTGCAGCATTTATCCCAGGTTATATAGTTGCTCCAAGTAGGGGTGCACTCCAGCCACCCCAAAGCCACACAGGAGAAACTAGCATAGTTGCCTATGTTTTGATACAGGAGGCACTCCTACCTTGGGCCTCATCTTCTAAGCTGGCCAGCCTGAGGCATGGTGATGGTCTTGGTCCTGAGACAGTATCACAGGGACAGTGACCCAGGCTGTCCCTCCCTTGGTCTACGGACACCTGAATTCAGGCTTAGAATATCATATTTTCAGATCACTGTTGGCAGAATGATCTGGTTTTGAATTCTTCCAAAAGCAAAACCCAAATGCATAATGCACTTATGTTCCTCCAGTGCCTGTTTTTAGATCCATTTCTTTTGCAACTCAATTAATCAAGAATTCGCTGCTCATTTTAAAATAAATGGCATTTCTCTTAGGAAGGTTTATAGCTTTCAGACTTAGAGGTTTAAAAATAGTCAAATGGATTTTGAGCTAGTCCAGATTCATAAACCATTCTAATCTGTTAATATCTGAACACTTTGATCATCATATTTAAGAGATTGCTTTCTCCAGAGGGGTATTTTTCAGACAGATTGTCCCCCACTACTCTTTATTTTGAGGCTGCTGTAGGTTACCATGCTGCACCCTCAAGCAAAACGCATGGGAGGAAGGAAGGGGGAGGAGGAGCTGCAGCAGAAATAAGACACAGCTTTGAGCTTATCCATGTTCCTTTTTCCCTCTTCTCCTGATGATGGAGAATCCATAGATCTCTCCTTGTGTTTAGCCTATCCTCCTTACCTGCTCTTTTCTATTTGCCCTACCATCCTTTAGCAGGATCTTTTAAAACTCTTCCCCTGAGAGTGACCATGGGCATTTTTCCCTTCACTCTTCCAGCAAGGCTGGCTCAGTAACAAGTTTCTGATTGTCAGACCCTCACACCTTCTTCCCCACCCTCCTGCATTTATTTTCCTCTGTTGGAGAAGCAGCTGCATCCCCTGGGGAAGAGTGCAGCCTGTGGCAGGTCCCCATCCCTACCATCTCTGCTCTGATAAGCAGGATGAGAGACTCCAGTCTTTATGGCTCTACTTCCACTTTGTTGAGGCTGCCAATTAGTAGAGGAAGAGATGATTGGATTTTTTTTTTTTTCCTCATGCTGACAGTTGACCTAAGCCACAGGAAAGCAGGAAATGCAATTAGACAGCAGATGATCTCAGGAAGGACTGCTACTAATGGCTTAGCATTTTGCATTTTTCACAAATATTTAATTTATCCTTCTACTCTTTCTGCAAGTTGTGTATAGGATGTAGTGGGGTCATTTCATCCTCTCATGTAAGGTAATTGTCTTGTGATCCTCTTTCAGTACTGCAGAGCAATGTGGATAATAAATTATAGATCAAATATCACTCATGCCAATCCTTGGGGTAACCCTGTGACAAGAAATGTGAGGGATGTGCTGGTGGCCTCGGTCACCAGATAGCATGGTGGCTTTCCAACTAAGCTTCATCTGAAGGGCATTAGCTGCAGCAAGGCTCTTTTGAGCTTGGGGACAAATCCACCATGGCAAGGCAACATCACAACCTCTGTCCATCACCTCCAGGAAGTTCTGGCTGATGCTCAACGTTGCAGAATGACAGGCAGTCATGATACCCACAGGAGAATAAGAAGTGCCGTATGTGAGTCCCGGCATGGGAGGCTGGGTAGGCCTGACATTTAGGATGAGAAATGGATAGGCTCCTGCTCTGGGTGTCCAGGACTTGCTGCTATATACTGCTGTGGGACTACACAGGATTGCTGGGGAATTAATTCAGTCAGCTGGAAAAGAGCGAGTTTGGATTGGGTTGTTTGTCTACAGCACCAGGTAACCTACTTTTATGAACACTGCCCGGGTAAATTAGTTAGATCAGGGTGATTCCCTGCCTTCATCTACTCAGTGGCCTGCCAGTCCCTTTTGTTCTGAGCTCATCTGCGTTTGGAAGGTAAACACAAGGTACACCCATGGTGACCTTTAGAATTAGAAGCCTTTACAGTTTGCATAACACTGCAGATATATATGCCATAAGCTAGAGCAATTACAGAATAAATCCTTGCCCCAAAGAGATACCCAGATGTGAACGGTGGAGCACACTGCCAAACATAAAGTACAGCTCAACCAGAGAGAAGCATGCTGCAAACACCTAGGATTTTTGCAAGAGGAGGGAAGAAAGTCTAGCCAACATGATCAAGCTCCAAGAGTAAGCTGAAAGAAGTCAGAAAGCCAGAGAGGATGAGAAAGAAAGCAAAGGAGATGCTTAACCACCATGTGAGGGTAAGGGCCCAAAGATAGGGGTTGTAAGAGATGATGAGAAATGCTATGCTGGCATAAAGATAGTCATGGAAAAGGAAGAAGAGCTTTGAGTCTGACATCCACAGCTCTGCCAGTGTCCTGCTATGCTACCTTTGGCAAATAACTTCATCTAACTTCCCCCTTCATCTTTGTACATCTTGGCAGTCTGACTTGCAAGTTCTTTGGAGTGATGCTTATCATTTCTACAGGCATATGAAGTGCCCACTGCATCCAGGCTTTGAACTCAGCCAGTGCATCTCTATCATGAAGGACAGCAAAGTCTGATGGAAGATGAAAAGCTGTTGCACAAACTTGGATACAGGCAAGGCTTGCCTGTTAACAGGGACCGACAGCCTGTGCTGTGGGGAAGAAGGAGAACAGCATGCTGGAGAGGGCAACACCAGCCACTGAGAACACAGCTTGCTTGTGGCAGCAAGATAAGAGAAAGAGCAATGAAGAGAAAGAAATGTTAAAATCATGACACGTGGGTGGAGGTGGGGAAGATACAAGCAATGGTTCAGTAGAAAAGGCAGGTGCTATTTTAGTCAGGCTGGGTTAATTTTGGCTCTGATGTAACTCCATTTACGTCAGTTTTAGTCAGTTGAATTACACAAAGGATTAATTTAGGTCAATGAGTTGAGGTGAGAGTGAGTCAGCCCAAAATAAGTTTTGGGGTGCAAGGAAGAGATGTGAAACAAGGACCAGGTGAAGAACTGGAGCCATCCTGGATTTGGAGAGAAGTTGTAAAAGGGAGAGCGAGAATCAGAGCGGTCGAACAAGAGGGAGCAAAGGCAAACAGGCCACAGGGCCCTGCAGGGATGTTTGCCAATGATTTTCATTCTAAGCCAGGACAGTTTGCAAAGAAAGGCAGTCTGCTCCCTGAACTCTGCAGTGTAGTGTTTATTTACTCCTTACTCTTTTTCACAGTCCATCTTCCCTTGCCACTCTTCTGGGCAGCTCACACACCAACATACCACACTATCTGAGAGATCATAACAATTAAACTTTGTTTTTAATCACAAAACATTCCAGGTTTAGTCTGAAATACACTTTGGATCAGGGTGTCACAGGGCAACAGCTGCATTTGGCAGGGAGAATAGGTCTGATGCAGTCCTGGTACAGCTTCAGTGGAGTTGATGGAAATTAATTTGTTCCATTAATTTTCCAGAGACATCATGAAAGCCAAATGAAATCAGACAGGGTCATTCTCAGGCTGACAAATGCATCCACACCTTAACTCTTACCAGCCTGCCCATGGAACACATGGAAAAAGTGTCTGAGATACTTGACACCATCTTTAAAGTTTGCAAAGAAGTGCCTCTCAACAATGCACAGGAAATAAAAGAGCAGTGCCATTACACTTAATGAAACAAAACCAAAAAATAATTGCTTCCTTCCCATCCCACTCTCTTTTTCCCTCCTTGCACATGCTTTCCATCAATTGTTTCTGATGCCTCTTTTAAATTGGTGTTTACTTTTTCATAATTCCATGTACTGAGATAATGTAACACCATGAATCCCTGAGGCTTCTTTTCTGTCCCCTGTCCTCATTTCCCATAGCTTTTATTTTCCCTTTCAGTTTTTATGTTTTTTTTTCTTAGAAATCATGATCTTCGACTGTATTTTATTTTCATTCCCTTCCTCTATAGCTTGGCCATGTTTTCATTCCTCTGTTCTCTTGTCCCTTAGTTGAGAAAATAAAGTCAGTAGGCTATAAGATTAAAGATTAACTTTAACCATCTCTTTGACACCTACCCTAAACTCAGCTTCCCCAGTTTCCCACCTTCCACAAATACTTGGGACTGCACAAGAAATAAACACCCACAAAGTGCTCTCGTCTCATATTCAATCACCATAATAAATACAAACTCTCTTCTGTAACATTCAATCATTATATTTAGTCTTAATATCATGCTTTTCATCTGCGAACACCCACATAAGCATTGGTTAATTCGTCCTTACAACAACCCTGCAAGGTAGGTAATTACGTGTTATTATCTCCATTTTACACATAAGGAAACTCCAAGAGAAATTATGAAACTCCTAACAAGCACACATACCCACAAATCTAAACAGGTACTAACCATATCTTCTACAAATGCACACGTACACGCAGTAGTCTACATATATATTGGTGTACACCGAAAATAAGGGACCAGCAAGCTCACTGTAGGACAGGAGAGGAGTGCTCATCACATTACATCCACCAAAAAGGAAACTTCTCAGAACATGAGATCGCCCTGGACAGCGGAGGAGAAAGGCAGGAAGCAGACAGCGAGCTCTCTGCAGCACGCTCTGTATTTTCTGGGCAGCGTTTCATGACTTCCCTTTCCTGCAGATGAGGAAATGTGCAAGGTGCACATGCCCCCATGTACTTTTTCTGAAGCACCACCAAGGTTTGATTTCATGTTTGCGGTTTCGCCACTGGTGACTGTCCTCACTCTATCAACACTTGTTTCTGACAAGAAATTGGGAAAACCCACCCAAGTGAGCTCCTGACCTATTTGAATGATAATTACCTCCTAGTGCTCCATGTGGCTTGTTCTACTGCCTATCAAGATGTCAGGATGGGAATATAATAGACCTTCTGGACTGCAGGCAGCCGCACACACAAAACCATAGAAATATGGAAGAAACATTAGTGGGGAAGTCAGAGAACGAAAATGAAGACACAAGCAATTAACTTAGATCCGGGATGTCAGCAGCCTGTGTCAGAGTATCCTGTGTGCAGCAACTCCCCTCCACCGCAGGGACAGGATGCTCTGTTCCCATCCCACAAGGTTCTCCCCCGCAGCAGCCCTTGCACAGCAGAGGGTCTAGGGACTCTGCAGGGTCTGGCGGGGTCCATTTTGGAGGCTCAGATCCTCAAGTGTAATTAGACATTGAATTCCCACTTATGCAAAGGAGCTCCACTGCAACTAGATGCCATTATGGATAGTAGATGCCATTAATGGGCACTAGATGCCATTAACATAAAGAAATTGGATGTGAAAATAAAGACCTCTATAAGGATTTGGGCCTCTGTGGCTTCCCATTTCATTGTCCTCCATTCAATGTGACGCTGAGGCTTGGGAGTCATGGTTCAATGAAAACTATCCTCTTCCCTGTTTGTGGGTCCTCCTGTCTTGTTTTCTGAACCTGTCACATCCTCTCTCAGCATAGATATGTCCAAGCAAATGATTTCCATATTGTCTTCTGTTCACCCCTTGTGTTTGGGTGGGAGTGGGCACAAAGCTATAGGACAGAGTTTGCCAAGATGAATATACATTGCTTATTCCATAAAACTGACACAAGGCCCCATGTCTTCTCTGTATCAATAACAATGTTGTTAAGTCTGTGTCATTGCTAGAGTTTTCCTCTTCCAGATTTTCTTAAAACACTTTACTGTTTTTAGCTTTTCCACCCAGGGTTGTGTCCTTGATGTATTTGGTTTTCCATGTCAATTTTCTACATTTAATAATTTCTGCTTTAGAACAATTGTGTCCGTGCCCCGCCCCCCCCCCCCCCCCCTTTTTTTTTCCCTCTTGTTGGCATATGTTACTTTTTTATTTCTAATTGCTGTCTGACCTCTGCCACTGAGCCAGAACAGGCTGCTGCTTCCTAAAACACAGTTGATGCAAAGGCTGAAACTTCACAGACGTCTGCCAAACCTGCTGACTCTGGATTCCAGCATCACAGGGGTCCTCTCGGCTTCATCCTTATTAATTGCAATCAATCATTCATACCACAGGAGTGACCCAAACTTCCAGACTAGTTCATGACCTGTGTGTCTATGTGCTGTGCAGACAGGGAGGGAAGGCCAGCCCTGTCTTACAAACTACAAGTTGACAAGGTGAGGCAAAATGATTGTTCCAGGTAAAAATTGAGTGGTCTTTGCTTTAAGGACTCTTCTTTCCTCAGTGCTTTTTACCTGGGGGGTAAAGGATCAGACCACCAGCAGGGCACCTGTGCTGGCAAGGCTGTGCCAGACTCACAGCATTGCTGCTCGTATCTGTACATGTCTGGAGGGGTCCAGCTCCACCCTGCCCCATTCACTGGATGTGGGGAAACCACACTGCTTCACTGGGAGCAAAGCAGTGAGAGGGGAGGGGAGAAGCACCAGGGAGCACTGACAGTGGAGTTACAGTGGTGCTGCTATATATCATGTAGCACAAATAAGTCTTAAAAGGGATTTCAAGTCAGAGGGAAATACTTTACTCATATAACATGCACTGAGATATTCAGATGAGTCAAAAATGCCTGCTGCTTTGGCCATCACAGTGATTGATCATGCCTCATTGCTTCCTTGTGCTACTCCTGTCTGCTTGCTTGTACCCACCTCTTATCACTAGGCAGAAGCTGCAAGAGCTCTGGGGCATGGCCATAGTGCCAGCACTACAGGGCCTTGGTCTCTTTCTGGATTGGGCATTCCCAAGTGCTTACGGCAGCTTGGGAGTAGTAAGAATAAATACTAAAATAATACTAGCAAAACTTAGAGAGAAAAACACACACACAAAAAAAGAGCACACTAATGTCCATGATAAACGGAATGAAATGGAAAGCAAATCTACAAATCTACACACTTCCGAGAGAGAAGGTGATTGGGACGGTGAACTTTAGGAACACTGTAGAATGAATTCCAGGATCATAATGATGTATTTGAGCTGGGGATACAGGACAAAGGAATTGGAAGCTGCAATGATGAAGACAAGAGCTTCTAGCTAATGTGGGATTCCAAAGGGAGACAGTGGTGGGATGCAAATAGGAGGTTGATGTGATTGCAGTGCTGAGCCAGCCAAGCCTTTCTATACTAGCAATACACATCATATTAGAAAGAGTTTTGCACCCACACTCTAACAGGATGCTCAACATAAATTTGAATTTTGCATGATCAAAAGACAGCTGCATTAAAAGTTGGTTAGTCAGTCTTGGTTAATGCTCTCTGAACACAACATGTGTCTTGTATATGGTAGGCTTCAGCCTCCTTGAGCACCGTATTCTTCAAAATGTTAGCTCTTCTTCACATGGGATAGTAATTTATGTACAACACAGTTGTTCTTCACTGACTCCCCTGTGAGGTTTGTTACTCTACACCGGACAGGCCTCCACTAAACACGGTGTCCTTCACTTCTGCTGGGTGGACTGCATGCATCCATGCAGGATGCTTGGCTTGACCACTTACTGTGAAACAGTCATGCCACTGTCAGCAGCTTGAGTTATTTACTGAGTTAAACTAGCTCTAAGACAACCAGCTGTTTTTTCCTAAATGTACAGATGTGATTGGAAAAAAGAAAACCTTTTGCAGCAACTTTTTCAATAAGCTGGAGGCTGCAGAAATAAGGAAGGTAGGAACAATAAAGCATAATATGAAGAGTATGTTGAGAAGAGCTTTGGAGCTGTGGTCAGCTTTGTCTGAGTCATGAGAAAAGAAAACCACAAGGCCTTGACCATATTAGACTGTCTTACATAGGTAAATATAAAGATTCTTTAAATAGATGAAAGATGATAATTATAATTTCAAAGAGGAGTAAATCACTACCCACACCCTTTGGCTCCCTACATGAAGATCTTATCAAATTAAAGTATGATCTCTTTCTGGAATAATGAGGCAGAACCTCAGCTAGTAAAAATCAGAATAGCTCCATGGAATTAAAACATACAACAGTGACTTACTCAGACAAAGCTCAGTCCCACTTGCCTGCTCAGATGTCTTCTCAGGTGTCCTCCTTCTCCCAGAGTCACACTCAAACCTGTGTGTGCCACAGCTGCACGCTCAAGATAAAACATTCAGAGACAGCTTCCTCTAGACCCAGGGAAGCCAGCACGTCAGAAAAATAGGCTTCATATTTAAATGTTTATTGTAAGGACAATAAACCCCACCAGTCTTTTGTTAGTAACGGTATCTCTCATCATAGTGGTTGGCCTTCAATTCACCAACAGAGCCAAAGGCTTTGGAAGACCTGAAGGGACAGTTGTGACCATGTTCTCCAGATTCCCATAACAAAGGCCAAAGTATTTCAACCAGTAAGTCTTGTATCCAGCCCTCTTACCAGCCTTGAGCCAGAGACTGTGTGGTAGAGACCACCACAAGCTTGCTATGCTACTCAAGGTGTTATGAACCTTCTCTTTTAAATATGCATATTTTATTTTTAGTCAGAATTTGTCTGAAGTCAGGGCAAACCACGCATTTGTGTGTCTTGAAGCCTTACTTCTTATTTTTGGAGTCCTAAATTCAAGATGTTTACGACTGGTGTTCCAGAGTGCATTCTGCTGTGTCAGTGCCTGTGAAATGTCTGTGCTCTTCAAGTCATGCACATTTTAAATGAGAATATACAGCTATCATTTTGGTCAGCTGATGCTGAAGATTTAAACTTGTAAGCACTGGTGTGCTCTCCAACTTGATAAACATGACTGATAGCTGCACCCCACCCAGAAAGAGAAGCATCAGCAACAAGTGGCACTAATTCAGCTATTTCACAGGGCAGCAAGGTGCCTCTTGCTATTATTTTTTTCCTCCTGATGTGCATGGATGTACTGGGTCTGGCTGAGCCAGAATTGGTTTTCCCCTGTAGCAGCCCTCATGGTGCTGTGTTTTATGCTGGGAGCTGGCAGGGTGTTGATAGCACACTGGTGTTGTGGCTACTGCTGAGTAGTGCTTACACAGCAACAAGGCTCTTTCTGACATTTCCCCCCCCCGCCCCCGCAGTGGGATGGGGTGGGCAAGATCTTGGGAGGGGACACAACCAGGACAGCTGACCTGAACTGACCAAAGGGATATTCCATACCATATGACGTCTGCTCAGTATAAAGCTGGGAAAAAGGAGGAAGGGGGTGGGGGTCACCCTTGGTCCTCCGCGGCAACCGCTACACGTATTGGAGCCCTGCTTCCTGAGAAGGCCTGACATCGCCTGTTAATGGGAAGTAGAGAATAAATCTGTTTTCTTTTTTGCTTCCACGCGTGGACCTTTGCTTTGCTTATATTAAAACTGCTTTTGTTTTACCCACAAGGGTTGTTTTTTTTTTTTCCTATCTTATTTTATTTCCCCTCTTTGCCCTGTTGAGAAAAAAGGGGGAAGGGGGGGGAAGTGATAGAGTGACTTGGTGGGTACCTGGCATTTAGCCAAGGTCAAACCACCACAATGGTCCATTCCCCTCAGAGGTAATGTTGATAACAGCTTGAATGATTGAGAGTTTTACTATTGTGACCATGTTAGGAATTAGGTTTTTTCCTGCTTTAATTTACAGTCCAAAAAATAAAAAAATCTTACAAGCTTTGCTGCTTAAATGAAACTATTTTCTGTGAGCTTCAGAGATGTAGGATGCACTGTTTGTAGCAGATCTGAGTTCTTTCCCCCTTTCCTGCCCCACCCCGATCTCCCAAACAAGCTTTAAAGAAAGGATTCCCTACTTGTGTTAAAGGTATTATGGCAACCTCAAAGCCAAGTAAGTTTTCATTTTGCTGACATTGTAGCCTAGGATGAAGTGATCGAATAGCTCCTGCTGCCAGGACTGGGAGGTTCTGTTTTACCCTTTCCGCTCCTGGCTGTCCATTCCCACTGCTCACACTGAGCTGGCTCTGGGCCTCCTTACGCTGCCCTAGGTGAGCTGACTCAACTCATTAACCCAGCAAAAAACAAGTGGATCATTTTCTGCAGGGTGGCAGTGAGCTGTTAGATTGACTCACCTGCTCTGATGAAATCATGGCCATTGTTATTAGCAGACCATCTTCATCTGATAACAGGCAAATAGCTGCCATCACAATGGCAAGCTCAGATATATAGATACACAACTACAGAGAGCTGATTCTCTGCTGCCATATATCCCTCTTACTGACACCTCTGCCAAGTAAGTATGAAAAGCTGCTAGTTCAGAATGAGCTGTTGATGATACACATGCATTCAGCTCTGATGAAAATAACTCTGGAAGGGGCAGAGCAAAGGGCAGCAGTTCCCCAGTCCTTTGGTGCTGGTAGCAAACTTGTAGTTGATTTCCACCCACCCCCCCCCGCCCCGTAAATTTTGATGAGACCAAAAAAAATAAAAAGGTTGATGCAGTCTACTTCTAATTCAGCATTTTGCAACCAAACTTCTGGTGTGCTGCATCTGGCAGAAAACATCCAGTCATGAGAAAGGGTCACTGTGGACTGGTTCCTGCTGTTTTTTACTATCTGTTGGTGCTGCAGCAGCACTGTTCTTGGGATTTCACAAGGGAGAGGGACTGGCCAGTACCACAAGGAAGTTACGGTCTGAGTCAGACACACTTAGTACAGCACAGTCATAAAAGATACAATGCAAATGCCCTCTAGATCAGTTGAGAAGGCACCTCTTTTGGATTTTTCTGTTTGGGGTTTTTTTGCTTCTTTTCTTTATCTGTGGCTGGATATCACTGAATGGTTTCCCAGAAGCACTTCTTAAACAGGGAATTGAACTTCAGTCATGATATCAGGACACTGTCACCATTTTATAGCTTTAAGTGCCCAGTAGTAGACTCATGTAATAAACTGCCTTTTTTTTCCCCACAGATTTGCTCTCATTTTTATTTGTGACAAACAAACTTGCTATGGCTATATCTTTCATAAATCCTGGTGGAAATGAGCCTGCTTGGACTAGCGGAGAGAAGCCACAAGATATCTAGAGATCTTTTAATTTGTTTGTTTCTTCTTCCTCCCTTTGTTGCCTGAGCTAATTTTATTTCTGCATGTCTATAAGGATCCCTGCACGCCTGCCATTTGTGAAATTTTGCATTTTCGTGTTAGCAGGCTGGACATCCGCCAAGCGGCTCTCACCTGCACAATGACAGCAGACAATGTGCTTTGAATTTTCCCTCTGCACAAAGGTCAGTGAACTTTTCCTACCCACTTGCCTGTTTCCCTGCTGTCCTGTAGCTTGAAGATAAGTCCTTGGCTGTTTTCTACTGTCAGTTCTGCTTATGTAAGAAACTTCTTTTGCATGTGATGCAAATTAAGGCTCCTGAATTCTGTCACAGGAAAGCTGCCTCTAAAAATTGGAGAAATTGGCAATGCTATGCCCTCTTCCTCAGTGCCATTAAAGGCTTTATCATACACTCATGGTTCCCCACTGAAATGCAAAGCTCTCAGAAGCAAGGAGTGGCTGGGTGTCAGAAGCTCTTTAGTCAATGCGTATGTGTTAAACCAGTAAATGTTACTGCCTGGATCATCTAGAGAACACTGATGACTTCAACTGATCTCTATAGAGTTTCATTTAAAAGCAGCTAAGCCAATTGCTTTGAACAAGTGTTTGAAATGAGATGTCTGCAGAGGGCTTTCTATCACCATGGAGGCAAAAGGTGGGCGATGGACTTTCTAGTGCATCCAGGGACAGCAAGGTGATGGACTGCAGCTGCAGGGAGGCGCAGGTAGGCTTCTTGGCTGCATTGGGCAGGGACAGGCAGCATCGGAAGGAACGGCATTGCCAAATACATCTCACACCTAGTCTGGTATAGCCCAGGCTCCTTGGTAGAGAGCTGCAGAAGCAGAGCAAGAGTCTGAGCAGAGCCCTTGCCCAGATGGCCACATCTCTGTCCCACCAGACATCCTTGTTGTCCCTGTGATGTGACACTGATATAATTAAAGACCTTCTGCTTCCCACTCAGAGTTGAACTCACCCTTCATCTCACTGCTGGACTACAGCTGCTACGGCATTGCTCCTGCAGTACAAAATGTCCCAACTTATACCACATTGCTGTTCAAGGCTCATTTCTCCTGACCACATGGTCCTAGCTGCTGGATCTTATGCTTCTGCCATCCTTGGTTGCTCTCCACAAGGTCTGAAGGCAAAATGGCCTTCCAAGAGCCTGCAGCATCAGGATTCCCTTGGTGAGGAAGGATGAGAGGTGCTGCTGAATAGAAAAGATGTGCCTAAAGTGAAAAGCTCCAAATTTCCTGCACAGCCCATTGAAATTGAGAAGTACTTTCAATTAAAAAAAAAAAAAAACCAACAAAAACCAAAACACCAACAACAGCCCAGGAACTTGTTGTATCCCTGGTACAGGAGGGACTGGCCTAGCAGCCTGACCAGGCAGCACTGAGGATCGTCTCCCAGGTGCTCTTACGCTGTCAGCAGTCAGACAGGAACCAGCCATGTTCCCATTGTTTCTGCAGCGGACTCCAGTGAGTGCATCTGTTACAGTAAGCATGTACACCAAGACAGAGACATCTCTTATTTTGCATCACAGAAAACCACCTGGACAGCTTTTGCATGAAAGATTTCTGTTTACTGTTTTTTGCTCAGCCTTATTAGTCACAGAGACATTTCTAAACAAAATATGGATCTGCAGCAGAATGTAGGTGAAAAGTTCATTCAGATGGGAGAAAGCACATCAGCTATGCTCATCAAACTTACTTTTCCATGTGCAAGTCCAGCTGCTTCTGTTTCATTTGTTATAATAAATTTTGCCTTCCCATCTACTTTTCCTACTTTTATCTCTGTTTACAATCTCTCTTCTCATGAACTGTCTTTCTTGCTTAAGAAAAAAACCAAACAAAATACTTCTCTGGGTTCCTCTTTATTCCTTCCCATTTTGGTTTCACAGTGGGCTCTCTCAGGATGTGTTCTGGAGGGTTAGTTCTTTACAAAACATTGACAAATGTCAGGTAAACTCAGTTCACCACACTGTCATCTTAAGGCTTCTGTCCTATACTGCTAACATGTGCCTCTTGCATGGGCAATAGAATCTGAGGTTTTCACAGCACAGGTGTAAGTGAAGCACGGCAGTATTAGCAAGGATTGTGTTACAATTAAAACCTGTTGAAAGGAGAGGGAAGGTTGGCAGGATATATGGGCAGAGGAGAGGACTGTCTCTCTCTCCCTCTTTTTTTCCTTATTAAGTGACCTGATCTACGGGAGATATCATTTCATCGGCAGACTACAGCAGAAAATGGCATGGAGCATGGAAAACACCTCCCTCCAGTGGCTACAGCACCTTCTACCCCAGCAAAACTCCCCCCTTTGCCCCCACCTCTCCTTGTATCTATAGACTCCATTGACTTGGGAAGGGCCATGGTTCTGCTGTTGTTTTACTGGGAGGAAAACACCTTCTACTGTGGGAGAGTACAAAAATGGAGTCCGACACCTGTGCCTCGCAGCTACTGGCACATACAGTAAATGCAGGTAGCACTGCCTCTACTCTGGGAGCCCACAAGGACAAAAGCAGAGGCAAACGAGACAGAGTCTTGCAGACCAAAGCTGGGCCAGCTGCACAAGGCAGCGCAGAACATGGCACTAGTATAGTTATCGCAGACGCCATGATACCTTTGCCTCCTAGTAATTTTGGTGTCATTAGGTGCTGCTCGTAATGGGAAGTCATGATTCTACTGTGGTGCTGGTATGTTGTCCATAATTAGCATGCAGTCCTTTAATGCTAATTACCTTAAGTATTAATTCCTTAAACACCAATTAAAAAAAATCACGTGAAAATTTACCTCTTCCTCAAATGAATCATGAGTTAACATGGGGGTACTTAAAATGTACTACTTAAACTTGCTTAATTAGTTAATCTCTGTAAAGGGGATTCAAATGTGTGAAGAGCTATCAAACTGCTAAGTGCATTACCTTCAATTAATTTTGTGCAACTACATCTTCACTAGCAAGAGGGTCTTTAGAGTGCTGAAGAAAGGAAAAGGAGACATTGCTTCTGATTTTAAAAGTAACTAATCAAAAAAAAAGAATTAATTGAAAGATGATTTGACATGGTGGGAATAAGGGTGAACATATCATTTCTTCTGTTTCAGACAGGCCTGAATATGAAAGATTCCTCATTCATATCCCTCCTCTGCCTTTGCTGGTCTCTGGTTCCTTTGCTTCCTTCTTCCCCTGGTCTTAATCCTCTCTCTCACTGAATATCAACCCTATCTCTTCCAAATTTGATATTACCTTAGCAAAAAAAAAAAAAGTTTAAAAAGTGAATCACAACAAAACACTCTTCAAACTGTGGAGTCACTGAGGTTACACCCCTGCGTCAACCCAATAATAAGGTAGCTTGTTCCAAAAGAAGCCTCATGGACTTCACTTCAAAAGGAGATGCTAAAGGCCCAGAACAGAGCTCCTGCAAAAGAACAGGGCCAAGTCCATCCCAGGAAGTCATATGGTGTCTCTCCATTTCCTGAACCACCCTGGTAGCCGATGGAGATAAGCTCTTAACGCGTCTTTCAAAGTTTTCTATTCTATTTAGAGCTTATATGCCTTGTTAATTATTCTCATTTTCCTTCACCCATTAATAATCTGCTTTTTGTGGAGTTCTTTCAGAAATTTGACAATGGGTTCTTTCTGCTAATACTCTGTCTAGCTGGCAGCTTTATTTAGGCCAGCTACATTGAATTGGACTTTACCAGGAACCTACTTCCTGGATTATTTTTCTCCCACTGGGACTAACAAAAGATAAGAACATTTTTTCTTGCTGGGTCTGATTTGGTTTTAGAGTTTTTCACTTGCCTTTTCTTTCCCAAGAATGATAAATCATCGCTTCCTTGCTGAATGCCAAGGTTCCACAAGTGAAAAATTCAGGCAGCTTGTTTAATATCAACTTGCCCGAGCAGTGGTTATGCAGCAGTCTCCTTCACAGGGTTTGGTTCATTTTTAATGTGCATTTGCAGTATATTTGTATCACATCTGGGCATTCATTCAGCAATGATTTGAAAACCTATTCATTTATCTTATTTCATCCAAAAGAAATTGGAACAGAGAACAGACTATTTGATGGCCACAACTTTATTCTCTGCGTACTGTAAAGTAACAGCTTAACCTGTTGGATGAGGCAATCCACTAACAAGTCAGAGTTGTGTACACAGTGATCCTGAACACCCCACTTTCTCAGGGAAAGAACTTCTGCCAAACCAGAAAAACCTCTTCTCTCCAACCCCTCCCCAATTCAGTTTTACAAAAGGAACCAGTGAGGGATATTCATTGTTATCCAATCCAGTGGATATTAATTTAGCTGAAGGGCCTGACCTGCTCTAACCATGATGTCTGACAGAAGTGTGGGTACCTCAGAGAGCAGCTTGAAAATGGGACAAGTTGTTGTTATGAAAGAAGAACAGGAATATCAGAAGAAGCTAAGAAAGTATCTTCTCACCCTCTCATAGCTTCACCACTGGTTTGTTGGTACAAAAGCTTACAGGATCCTTTCCCTTCATCTGGTATATCCATACAGTCCATACCCACAGAAAGTACCAGAGGAGTAAGCCAGAAACTATTTAGAAAAGTCAAGGTTACCTTGCACCTCAACTTAAGGCCTCCTCACTTTCCTTCCCTACCTAAAAGATTAATGTGATTACTAATGATCATTTAATTCACCTGTGTGTTCCTCCTGCCTCTGAAAGAAAGGTGAAATGGAGCCCGAAGAGAGTATGAGTGCTACTAGATCCAAAAGGGAGGGGTAGGACTACCTGAATACTGAAGCCTGACTTGTCTGAGGTGCATTTCCACAGAACAAACCTAACCGCAGGAATTTTATCAATACTTAGCCAAAGAAGTTACAGGGCATGGAGAATCCATCAAGGTCTCAATGAACAGTACCGGATTTTTGCTCCCTCCCCTTTGTGGATGTGAAAAATAGGGGAAAAAATTCCTATCCTCTTCAAAGGGTTCCCTTTCATAACAACATTTCAAAAGATAAATTGCCAATAAATTAAGACAAAAACATAAACACTGTATGCCCTGGGGGCAAGGGAAGATGCACTCCCTCTGTCTCTGTCATGTCAGAAGAGCAGCTCCAATATGGCCCTCTGGGGCATACTGTGCCCTCACAGGGGCACTGGTGTGACATAGTTGGCAGGGAAGAGACCCAGTTCCCCACGCAGACGTCCTTTCCACCATGATGGGTTGGAGCTGTCCAGGACCTCTAAGATGTCTCCACTGCGGAAGCCCAGCTCGTCATGCTCCACAGCATCAAAGTCGTACAAGGCACGGACCCATAATGTTCGCTGGAAAGGAGATAGAGACAGGCAGGAAACAATGAGCCAGAACTCTTAAAGATCATCTTCCTGCAACCCCTCTTATGCCCCAGTACATTATGTTCACTAAGAGAGGACAAGCAATGATGAAATTGAGACCATCTGGCAATTAAACCAGGAAGTGGCCAAGATGCCAGGAAGGAGGGACCAATTTAGTGGGACACCCAAGGGACGGTGCTTGGGTTCTCAGCAGCCTCAGTATATTCATGGGTATTCACACCATAAGGTGAAAAAGTCAGACTGAGAGCAGGTCCTCAGGGAATAATGTTCACATGGTTCTGTCTCCTCCTCCCTGTAAGATCAGCTGTGGTAGCCATGTTTGAAGCCAGTTTATGGGAGCACAAAAAAAGGGCTCCTGCCTGAGTCCTGCTGGGCTGTACACTGTGAGTGAATGGCTCTAGGGAGGTGAGCTAGTGCTGGTATGGATATAGAAATTTGTCCTTGGCTAGCAGAGGACTGTGAGGGATACATCAAGAGAACCAGCACACAGGTGAGTCTAGTGAACGTTGTAAAGAATGATACTTGCTCTTTCAGGCACTTCTGGGCATAGGGGAGAGTCTTAAACCTTCTTTGGACTCTACCCAAGGTCAGTCCCCTGAAATCAAAAGGATTTAGGAACTCTTTGGGTATATCAGTTTATTTTGGGGTTGCACTTCAATGAGCACTATCGTCAGATTTTTTTCTTATGAGAACTTCATTGTAAGAGACTTTGCAGTCAATCTTCCATTTTGACTGGAAATCAGATTTTAAAGGACATAGGCTTCTTTTCTGGGAAATTGTTGGCACCCACACCATGGGGCATGGACAATTTGGGAGGTATATTTTGTGCACACAGATAGAGAGATCTGTTGGAAGATGGACTAACTTTTGCTAAATCTTCCATTCAGGGCCCTGCTTAGACATGGCTCCTAATTATTTGGCTGGACATATAGACGTTCCTATAATTGGCTTTGTGGTTTCTAGATCACTGATGGGGTGTGACAAATGTTGTTATTCATTGCCACAGCCTCTGAGGGATAAAAGTCATTGTATTTTGAGCTAAATTATAAAAAAGATTTGGGGCTTTTGCCTAAAGAAGACATGTCCCTGTTTCCCAGTTTGTTCCAAATTTCTTAATCCAGTCTGTCCTCTTTCTACCACACTTGAGAAAGGTCTGCTGTCCTTCCCTTCTCTGCTTAGATCTAGGTTCTCTGGTTGTTCTGGGCTAAGCATTTCCTCAAGGAAGAGGAGCGTGCCTTAGGTCACACTCCTAGGAGCTGATGGAGAAATACTTTGGAGTTGGCAGTGGAATCATGGGCTAAGGCAGAGAAAGACACTATGCTCTATGCAGGCATTCACATAGTGGGAATTTGCAGAGCGGGTCGTTATTTAAGGTCAACTGCCAAGTATGGATCCAGACAGGGGAGCAGTGTGAGATGTCGTCAGAGACATATCGAATCATGCTCACATCCACTGTGCTAAGAGGCTCTGAGAGATAAGGGTGACAAGTAGGTGAGTCCCACTTTCATAGCATAGTAGGTCCGAGAGGATGTGCCAGGTGCATACAAGTAGAACTGAGTGATGACAGGTCTTCTCAGAACTGAAGCAAAAAGTAATGGAAGAGACAGTGTGACTACAAGTGCATTGAAAGACAGAAGGAGCATTGTGGCATGGCACAGTATCATGAGGAAACTCTCCATAGGACTTAAAAAGAATACTGTACATTTAGCTGTTGGGCTTAGGAAGGCCTGGCTGTGGTGGCAAAGATACTTGATAGTCCCTTGCATCTGTGGACATGAAGCCCTTCTAGGAAAGATCAGTAGTTTTTCAGAAATGTCTTCCACTGGACTGGACCCATGCTTGATCCAAACCCATGGGTGACCTTGGGCTTATTCACAATGTCCCAGATGCCTATTCTGTGATCTCATGCTAAGTTCCATCTTCTACTAACTCTGCATGTTAACTAAGACTGGCCTGGAGAGCAGTCATAGAACTGTGCTCATATAACACTGTAGTCCCACCCTGAGAGAGTCCCAGAAGCAGATTCAAGAGGCTGGGGTAGAGTCTTGAGACTCAAACGTCTTCTAAGATATATCCCAACAGTCTTAATACACTATTTCTCATGCAACCTCTGTGCAGGTGACATTGCCCAGACTGCTTGGCCATTGCCCACTGATCTGGACAGATGGGGCCTTCCAGGTACATCACCTACCGGTGTCTGCTGGTGTGGTGGATCTGTGTGTCTCCGTTGCATAGCTGCTGCACTTCCTTGGCCATAATCCCTTAGTCCATGTAGCCCATCTTTCCTGTCCAGACTCCCACCATATCTATCCTAGAAAGAAAAGCAAAAGTCATGTATATGCTGAGATGTATAAATGACGGGCTTTAAGAGTCATTGGTGGCCAGGGAGTTAGGGTCCAACCCTCAAGTAAATCATCGTAGATGTCTGCTTCCAATACAGTCCCTGTGCTGCAGTCCTGCAAGCAGTTCCCCTCATGGAAGAGGCCACCTTAGACTGTTCTGTTTTGGATTTTTCTTCATAGAAGTTGAAAGTTGACTGCCCTCAGTTGTGTTCTACAGCTGCTGGGAAAAGTGGTCAGAGAGGGGCTTTTTTGGTCTCTGGGACTTGGACAAAACCTAGGGCTGTTCTAACTCACAGTTGAAAAGCCATGCTTGCCAAGGGGACTTTTGCCAATCTGTAGTTATTATGCCCCAGTCCTGCCCACTTCTTGCTCTTTCTCTGTCCCATATGCTGGTGGAATGGCAGCGGTGCTGATGCAGCTGACTGTGTATCTGAGGACTCACTACTTCAGTTTTTCTTGGGTTGCTTCATGCTGTAAACAGCAGGGAGCAAGCCTGAGAATCCAGTAGCCCAATTAACCAAAGAAGAAAGAGACAAAATCAGGTTCAAAGAAAAGAAGCCATATGACCACACATCTGAAGTCATATCAACACAAATCATCCCAGACAGATGGATACAGGAAGTAGGCAAGATCTAGGGAGCAAGTTCTCTTTTGTCTGCACAGCTGAGAGGCAGAGTGTCTTCATCCCTCCAGGCCCTTAGTGTATGCACTAAGCTTTTTTTGATAACGGTGTGACAGAACATGTTCTCATGTTAGCTCAGGTTGCAGCAGTGCTTCAGTGACACAGGGTCTGATCAGCTGTGTCACCAGAGGGGAGGAAGAACAGCTTGTGCTTGCTGTTGTTTGTAAACAGGCTTTTGTCCTCTCCCTCTTGCTGCTTCCTTTCTTGCACCCGCTCTTCCAAAAACTCCCTTGGTCTCACTTCCAACTTTGTCAGCCTCAAATATTGTTGAGGCTTCCTGAGACTGAAGCACAATTTGCACCTCACCTGTCCCTGCCAGAAAGTGAGTGAAATCAATCTGGCTTTGCAGCTGCAAGACTTACTACGTGGATGCTTCACTCCTATGAGTGTTTCCGCTCCGTATCAAACGTGACTCATGCATAGACTGTGCTCCAAAGCGTGCAGGCCCTCAGCTTTGTCAGAAGCTGTATTATTCCATCAGCAGTCCCCCGGCAGGCAACACTGCTTGTTTGATGAGAGAACAGCCATTTCACAATTGTCCCTGGCCTTGCTATGTGGGAGCTCTCATGCCTGAAGGGATATGGTTTCAGATTTCTTCTCTTCAGTAGGACAAGTCCTCTCCTTGGATGATGCTACACTGTCTCTAGTTAGAGACATGAGCCAACACCAGGAAAACTATTTCCCCCAAAATTAATTGGGAAGAAATTTGAAGACAGCACCAGCTAGTGCTGTTGTCCTCTCCATTCCTATGCAAGCAAAGGAGTAAAGAAACCTCACACATCAGGGATGCAACATGATGAAAGAGTGCAGAGAGGGCCCAGAATAGGGAGGAGGAAGAGGAATGTTCTTCCTCTGGAAGGAAGGTTCTGGAAGGAAACCAAACTCTCCTAGGGTTACCACAGTCATTTCTCATCCCTGTGATGTCTTTTGTGGTGTTGAATGTCAGTAGCATAACTCAGGAAAAAGAAACAGGCAGCAAGGTTTCATTTGTCTTATAGACTAGAGACAAGTTCCTGAAACCATGTATATGTGTGTGCATGAAAGATTTGGGAGTGTTTTTCTGCACTCTCACTGGATGATACTTTATGTCCTTTCCTAAGCAACGCAAGAACATGACACCATTTCTTGTTTTCCAGTTTTTGGGATGGAGCCCCAAAAACTCCCTAGGAATACTCTCAGGTTCCCAGTGAAAGGGCCACTGACTTCTATTTTTTGCTGGTTTGTCAATCAGTCACGGATCACAGAACTAAATAAAAGCCCACATATTTATTACACATCAAAAGAGCTCCCTAGGCCGACACCATCATTGCTTCTACTCCCATACAAAGACCTAACTGTGCTTCCTAAAGCAAGCTTAGGGTGGCAGATTTTTGACAAAGTGACCGTTCATTCACTACCAAGCAATTATGGTCAATGTTTCATCTGCCTGGGCTTGATGTCCCAGCCCCTTGTTCCTGCTAGTACCTGTTGCTGCTGCAGTATGGGAACAGGATGCTCTACATATCTCTTGGATATAGAAGAATGATCTTCTCCAGCTGCTCCAACCAGGTGGAATCCTTCCCGGCCCATCCGTTCCAGGCTCCCACCATGCCGCTCCTGATGGAAGAAAGGTCACAAAAGCGAGGTCAGGTTTTGCTTCACACCACATCTTTGACTGAAACTTAGCAGTTGTTGCATACTGGTCACTATCACTACCCTCTACCTTGGAATCACTACCCTCTACCTTGGAGCCTCTTCCAAAGGAAGGATCCTGCCCCGCTGAACAGAAGGACAACTCAGGATTTTAGATCTTTGTCAGCCATTCCCCATCTGAAGAGTGGGTAGTAATGGGAGGTGCTGGGCTGAAAATGTGGCCACTGATGTGAGGACTGGCACAGGAGCCAAGCTCTGTTTGGAAATACTGCCCTTAGATTTCAGACTACACTGAAATCTGTATATTACTATTATTTTATCATATGGCTGTAGCATCTAGAAATTTGAATTCTGAACAGAAACCCCACTGTGATGACTGCTAAACATACCCTGCTGAGCCCATCACCATAACAAATGTACAGAGTGTTTGCCAAAGCAAACTTGACTCCTGTTCTTTCATTTGCCTGTCTGCCTCTTGGAGCAAATGCTGTTCTCTTTCTCTTTCTGCTCACAGTCAGCCCAAACAGGTTGTTTTACTGATATACATGCATACAGTTTTCCTTTCTCCTTCCCCAGACAATTCTTCACTGTGATCTCTCTCTCATAGGTCCCATAGCCTCTATTTTATATCTTACTAATGCATTTTTAAAGCTCTGTATAAGTAGTCTAGAAGGAGACACAAGCCCCTTCTTCAGGCTGAAAAATACATCATCTCTCTTTTGGAGCCAGCAAGAATGACCCACATGCAGCCTATAAAACTTTACTGCTGCAGTGAGCAAGTCACATACTTTCTGCCTTGCCTCTACCTGCACATCCGGGTAATTTAATACCAGAATCCGTTTCCCAGTAAAACAGGGCTTTGATTACTGCAGTGACCAGGCACGTTCACTCCCAGCACTGTGTGTGCAATGCATAGCAGTCTTTACTATGTCATTTGCTTGTTCCTCTGGCACAAAACCAGGCATTCATTGGACTGGGATTTCCCTGCCTTCTCAAACATCTGCTACATCTTCCTTGAACGCACAGCTTGTTCCCATATCTGCTATGTTCTTCTCAGCAGTACTTTTCAGTTCCTACCAGCCACTGATCCAGGTTCTGCCCTCGGTTCCTCCACACTCCTTACTGTGTTCGTTTGGTAACAGAAGATGGACGATTCTTCTGAGCAGACAAACTTTCAACTGTAATAACAACTGCATTCTTGGTGCATTCAAGGACACTAGGAAACCAGACTCAAATTCTTCTCAGATGCAACCTACCAGTCAGCTGTGTATCTGCCCTTACGAAATCTAGGCATTTCAATAAGGTAAGTCTTGCTTCCCTTGGATGTGTAAGGCATCTTAGAATTTCAGCTCTGGGGCCTCAGCACAGCTTTTGCAAAGCACCTCTATGCAGATTTACAGCCCTACCTATTGCTATCCAAAACAATCAGAAAATTCTGCTCAGTTATAGAACTATACATACCACTGAATCCACTAAAAATCTACATGGCAGGGCCTGCCAGTGTAGTGATGTGACTGGGTTTCCAAGGACAGACTCTCCCTCCCATGACCCTGAGACATTCTCATGGGCTGAATTCCTTCCACAGAAAGGTTTCTTACTGAGAAACTTCTAAGAATAGTTTGTGTTTACCTTCTCTTCTCGGCTGTTGTCCCTCAGGAAGATCTGCTTCTGCCTGGAGATGGAAGTTGTCTTGTAGTAGTCCACCAGCTTGTTTAGTGAGTGGAATTTCTCTGTCCACAAGTAATAGTTACCCTTTGAATCCCTCATCACTTTGAAGTGTTGCACATCATCTTCATGCCTGGATCCAATTGGAAAAGTAAGAGATCATCAACCAGACTGCACTTTTATGTTTTCTGAAAAAATCTTTTCCAGAAGGGAACCAAAGCTTCTTGCTTGGCCAAATCCAGACTTCTGGAAAGTAAAGCAATGGCAGTCCTTGTTTGTACTGGACCTAGATGTGGCTCTGTATTTCAAAAGGCTCATCAACTTACAAACATGAAGCACTACAGGGCTGCCTGGTCACAAAGAGCTATCAGAACAAAGCACAAGGTTTTAAAGCCTCTCCTTTGAAATACAGGCCAGAGAAGCTTTCAGGGCCACAAACAGCCAATAGCTTTATTCTGTACTTTGTATGGGAGACAAAGGTGCAGTTGCAGTCTACCCACTAGCCTCTGCAGGTTCCTGTTAACATCCAGTCTACACTGACTATAAGAGATGTATTATACCTCTTCACACCATGGGCACCACCACTACATGCAGACACAGTAACATGAAGCCATACACTGAGTTTTATAATTGTATAATATCTAGTGTAATATCGTTATTACTGGTCATTCTCTCTACTCAAAAGTAAAAAAGAAGGAATTATTAGTTGTTGTTACAAGACAAATTAAGAGTCTCAACTTTCTGCCTCTCCTTCCCCACTGAAACTCCCCTCCTCTTACCTCTTGTCTGATTTGGACAATTCCTCTTTGCACCGGATATAATCTGGTTTTGGTACCTACATCCTTGCTCTGTGCAACTCCAGGAACTCAAAACACTCATTTCAGAGGCTACGTCTGCACAAATAAACTAAATGGGGACCAGGCAGGGACTGAGTGCTATCCTGGAGTGCGATAGTCACACAGGCTGTTAAAGTGTTAGCATGGTTTTGGTTTAAACCAAAAAGTCCTTCCCTAGAGAGTGCTGGTCCATGGTTAGGGGGACAGAGTGGGCCAGGAACTGTTTGCAGTGAGCTGCTTGAATACAGCTGTTCTGTTCTGTGGGGTGAAGAGGGTTCAGCCATATGGATCTGAGCTCTGCCATATTGCTTGACCTCAGAGCTAGAGAAAGAGCCCGACTGTACTTAGTTTATTGCGTAGATGTTACCAAAATGTTTTCCTGCATTCCTCCCAAATACTTTTTGAGCTCCCTGAATCAGAAAATACACGCTGCTTGGAAAAGACATTGCTAACCACTATAATTCAAAACTGGTTATCAATTGTTTGACTGAAATTGGGAAACCAACCATCATTTAAGAGCTCTGCTTTGCAGCAAATGCTCTGAGAAGGGCTGGGCTACAATAAGTTGCTGAAATGCAGCTGGGCTGGAAGCAACTAAAAGCCATTCTTGTCCAATGGCTGTTAAGTGACCTGTGGAAAATAAGTTAACAATGTAAGAGTCATCTCTTAATGGGTAATAGTGGAATTCTTGGATTCAGTAACCAGAGCTGTCAGGAAATTTAAAACAAATGGAAGACACATGTTTTGCACTGTGGGAGATGTCCCATGTACCACTTTGCTTTGCTGCAGCTCTTTCAGAGAAGCAGATCACCAGGGGATGCAGCTTTGGAATGGGGCATTCACTGTGTCACTTGAAAAGAGACAGAAACATTTGGGAATCAGATGCCTAATCTGTTCTCATTCACAGCACAGCAGCACTGCCAGTGACTGGCAGCATGCAAACTTCCCAGGAGGCTACATCACATTAGGAATCCTGTCAAGAGGAGGCTAGGGACACCATTAAACAGGAAAAGAAGCAGGAAAATGCTGTGAGAAGCAGATACCTGACAGAGATGGAGAAGTCACCGTGAGAGTTCTGACTGGCTCGGACAATGAAGGAGCCAACTCCTTTGCTCATGAGGATGTTCTCTGCTTCGTGGCGGGATATACTCTCATCAAACCAGCTGTCAAGTGGGAAAAATCATGGAGACATGAATAAGGAATGTGAGGAACAAAAAAATTGAGGGTAGGGAGGTGAATAAGCAGGGTGGAGGAAAGACAAAACAAAAGGATCAGAGGAGCCCACATGACTACTCCCAGTGGCCATGTACATGCTAAGGTACAGGGTTTTGATGGGTGCAGACCATTTATTCTGAGCAGTAAAAGCACGTAGATGCAAAGAGAACAATGTACGCTTTGGCTTGCTAAGAAGCAACACAGCTGAAACTGTAATTACAGGCACAGTACAGTAAAGTGTTAGTCAAAGAAATTTGAAATTACAAGTGTGTATGTATATATACATACACATATAATTCTCAGACATATACATCAAGTTGCTTTTGGTAAACTGATTGAAAATTACTGGACTGTGATGGATATATTGCAAGGGACACACATAAATTTTTAGCAGAAGCAAGCTATGAAAGTTTTAGTACTAATAAATTGGTTCCTGCAGGAGTTACAATACTACAAAATTGAAGAGATACAGAATACGTAAGCACACTTATGTAAATTTAGCCAGGCATAATAAATGATAGTATAAGGCACTGGACAAATAATGAAAAAGTCACCATAAATAGTAAAATAATACAGTGTCAATAGGAATTTTTCAGTAGAGGAAAAAAAAAAAAATCATGTACCCTTATATATGTCCACTCCACAGCTAAAAAGATTTACAATCTACAGTCTTCTGTTTTTACCTAATGCTTAATTGCCTGTGTTGCATTAAAATTAAGGATGGATAGTTTCATAAGCTCTGTCATTTCCACTTTTGAGTTTCAGTATATTTCTCCTTACTATCATCACAGTTTACCTATGTATCACTAGAAAAGGGAAATCAGACTTTAATCAGCATTGATAAGCTATCTCAATGATTACTTGACAAGATGGGGAAAAATGGCCCATCAAAAATAAAAGACAGCTTTCTTCCCTACATCTGGTTCTAGCATCTGACCTGAACTGCTTCAAAGTGCGGACCTGCTACTCTTAGAAAAGCATCAAAGTGGAAATATTTCTTCACAGCTCTTGCACAGAAAAAGTATCATGAGAAAAATGTGTGTGAAAAAATAAGCTTCCCTGCGTGATGCCACAGCCCTGTGAAAGAGAACAACTGACTGGGAGATCTCATCCCCCCGAGGCCCTAAAGTACAAGCACAGCAAACTAATAATGTCCTTCAGCTCAGCCAAGCAGGCGGGCTTATGTCCAAGAAGGCTGGTAAGGCCACCTCCAAAGGCGGCAGTGGCACTTATTTGAACCCTCAGAATCCCTGTATGCTCCCAGTTTGCCTGCTCAGGGCACCAGTGTGTTACAGCTAGCAGTACTGGGCTTGGTGCATGCTCTTCCTGTTTGCTCCTGAGATGCTGCAGCAATTTTTCAAAAGAGGACAATAAGAGGGGCTTCAGGGAGCATTTCTGCCAACTGAAAGGAAAAGGTTGTAAAAATGTCACCTATTGTCAATATTTATGGCACAGGGCTGGACAGCACATTTAACATGCATTTAAAGACCTATCAGTCCTTTCTGAAAGCGCAGTGCCGTCTACTCAGTGGGAAGAGAGAAATGAAGGTATGTCTGTCCTCTGACAGACCTGTTTGGGTGTGCAGTCTGTGTGTGTGTCTGCATGTGTGTGGGAGCAGGGCGGCATGTCTGGTCTATCATCTCTGTCAACCCATGAGTAACACCCGCTGTCACATTTCGTGTAGCATTGCACTGACCTCTAGTGTATCGGGAGAAACACACACACTTTGCGGGGGGCAGGGAACGCGGGTGGCAGGGTGGGGAAAAGAGGGCTGATGTAGTTAAGAGTCGGGAGGAGGGGAATTTTATAATTCATTTTTATAATTCATTTTCAGAGAGATCTCTTGCTCTTCCTTTTGTGCTCAGCCTCTGTCGCCAAGACTTCACATCATGACTATTCTCCTTTCTCCTTCTGTCCGAGGAGATCTAAAGGCAGTTCCTGCCACATCCCAGTGACATCCTTCTGAGCAACAGTAACAAAGGAGTCACTTGGGAGTGACGGAGAGCATTGAGAACCATTCAGCTCTGAAAGAACAGAGGATGCTTCAGCGTAGAAATAAGGTGCACTGGAAGAACTGCATATAGCATTATGACAATCTTTGCCAGCCTTAAATTGTAGTATAACTAGTGCTTCCTCTGTCATGTCTTCCTTTGTGCATGCACACACACATGCTTTTGACAGCACTCTGTGGAAATGTGCAATGGTGGTGCATACAGTTTCTGTGACACTTACGGGGGAATGTGAAAATCAATGAAGTTCTTAGGAACGTAGCCCTCCTGGCTTCTGAGCTCAGCCTTGTACCACTCTTCCTGGGAGCTCAAAACCTGCAATGGAGAGATGGATGGAATAAATGTGTCTCCTGAGAAAGGCAAAAGTAAGCAAGATTCTGGCAGAAACCTGGAATTTCTTGTAAGAATAGAAGAGAACTCTACATATGCTTTACTTCCCAGCCACCGCGCAGCAAGGTTAGTGGCCGATGACCACTTCAGAGCAAATGAAGCAATAAAGAAGGCCAAGTAGAATTAGAGGGATTGCTTGATAACATTATCCCTTCATCTGAATGCCAGTCCAGGTGGCTTGGGATGTCATCTGCATGTGTCTGATGTCTGTGAAATGGAGAAATTCAGCTCTGAGGGACTTAATAGGGGTTATAGGAGTTCTCTGTGCTGCTTTTAATAGTTGGTACTGGAGCATCTCAGTTTCAAGAGGGAGGAAAAAAAAAATCTGTGAAAACTCCTCTGGCATGTATGTGCCTGGAGGGATACATAGCTATATCTGTGTGTGTGTGCGTGTTATGACTGCACAGATGTTACCATGTACTCTCACATGTCTTTTTGCAAGGATTATTTAGTGGGTTAATTCTTCAGCTGCCCTGAGCTTTCCCAAGGTAGATAAAAGAAGGAGGCAAAAAGTACTTTAAAGCCACTATTAGACCTAAGAGATTGTAGGATAGCAGGAAGCCAGTCCACAGCACACACCGGAGCGGCTTCAAGTGTGCCCACATTAATGTTGACTGTAGTGGTCCTTAGGGACTGCACTGCCAACCAGGGACTGCCCAAAGTCATGGCTCCCTGGCTAATGGCCCCTGATATAGCCCTAAGCTAGAGCAGAGAGGGCAGGGATACAACCACACTGTGATTTTACTGCAAATGTTGTGGTCTTTGGTGTTTTGTTTGACATTCCAACTCCTGGGACAGAATTCCGCTTTATGAAATAGAACATGTTTCTGTTCTCCCTGGTTTTGGAGAGTAGCCTAAAAGCATGAGCCATGACAGTTTTAAAAGGAGAAAGCAAGTGGAAAAGACTTAATTTAAAATCTATTGTTAACAATTATAATACTTGTTTTGTAAGCCAATCTCATGTTTTTGGGAGCCTAACACGCTTTATAACTGCTTGGTGATGGCAACAGGATGTTACTGTCTCTGGGGCCAATTCTCCATTGCCTTGCCTGCCACATAGGCCTTTTTTTTGCATTTGGATACAGAAAGGTTAGGGAATAGAAAGCTGTAGAGTTTCCTGCTTGTATAGTCACTGTTTCCCCCATCCCTGGGTGCCAGATTAAGGCTCTTTTTTGCTGCTGTGGCCAACCAAAGGGGATGATAGCTATTCCCTGCTCACGCTCAGGCCCTGCTCTGTTGGCAGCAAGGTTTCCAGAAAGACCCACCTGCTGGTTCTCAGTGCAGGGCTGGCAGGTTTCTCTCAGTGTGTCATCTTCTCAGAGAAGGATGTGTGGGGGGGTGAGAGGGTGGATTTCCTCCTGTCACTGCTGGTTGAGGGCCTCATGTTTCCTGTTTTCTAATCTCTACATCAATACTGTTCACCTTATCTCTTTTATAAATCAGAAAAGACAGCCAGCAGGTTGTGCAGGCAGCAGGGGGGGGCTCATGACGGGGTATGAATGCATGTGTGCATATGCCAGAAGAGAGGTGCTACTCAGGCTAATTTACTGTTACTGTGGCTTGGGCAGCTAAGGTGTTATTTCATTTACCTCAAGGATGTTAAAGCAGGAGGCAGTCTGACTTTTCTGGTAGTGAAGTCTCTGTGACAACTAATAATAATACTGATGTGTAGTGTTATTTGACACTTTCCCTCAGTAGCTTCCAATGTCCTTTGAAAGGAAGCTCTAGCTTATAATGATTTTACAGGAAGGGAAACTGAGGAACAGAAGGAAAAGTGACCTGGCCAACACCATCACCCCAGGCAGGAACTTGATGAAACCACAGTCTCCTGAGGAAGAAGATATCAGGTAAAGATCATGGGACAGTAGGGATGTGGGGACTACTTTTGACCTAAGAAAAAATCAGGAATGAGAGCGTTCATCTACACTGAAGAGAGGCAGTGATTTCTACAGAACCTTCTCACAGCCCTCTGGAAAAAAATGATATTTGATCTTAATGAATTCTGGATGCCATCAGCTTTGTCTAAGCTTCAAGAATTAAAAGGCCAATAAAATAAAAAATAGTGGTGATGGAAGAGACAAGGCTGAGACCCAACATCTGGTTATTAACTGGAATAGCTGGGACTGTACAGGGAGGTAGTAAAGGCTCCCTGGCCAAACAAGGGTTTAGATCCTATTGTTGTACATCATCCCTTTGGACAGTGGAGGAGTTAAGGCCTTACAGAGGAATTATACTCAGGCATTTTCAACTGAAACAGAACAGCTATGCTGTGGTCTGAGAAATGGATAAATACTTAGGGTGGAGCAGTGTGTGGCTTCATCTGTGGACTTTGGTAGGGTTAACAAGAACTTTTCTACCATAACACATGCAAATCAACTTTAAAAGAAACTCTCACATGCTCTGTATTGTATACGATCAACTCTACTTCTGCCATTCCCCCATTGCTAAATTCCTGCAAGGGTGTATATAATATTATTAGCCCAGGACGTCTTACACTCTTCCATTATGTGTGTAACAGACTGTCCCATGAACTTTTCCTCTTCTGTTTGCAATTGTCTAAAACCCCTGTGGCAACTAACAGTAATTACTTACAGTGAAAAGTTAGGTATATGTTCTATAATGCATGCATCTTTTAAACAGTTTAAGAGCTGGAAATGAGAAAGACATCAATCTCTCTGGATCGCACTCATCCTGCCTGCCTTTAAACATAGTCATCCTAAATGTAGTCACCCTAGACTACCTATATAGTCAATGAAAACAGACAGGGCCCTCAAAATCTGTCTACTGAAGAACTAGATTTCTGCCCCAGCAAAGGTGCACTTCCCTGCTGACCACTGGAGGACTGTAGGCCAACTAAATCCATAGTTTATACGCCTAAAATCAAGTAAAGTGGAGACAGACTCAAGTGGTCTGGGAATTGTTGGTTAACCTATAGCTATCCCTGTGGGCATCGAGTATCCTGCATTGGTATCCCAGTTTCTAGATGTCCGTCTTCATCTGTTTTGTCAAGGCAAATGGGAGCATAGAATGATCTGGCAGCACTCAGAAATGCTGTTTAGTCAAGCCTGGTGCTGCACTTACCTTCAGCATATCCCCAGCCTGGAAGCTCAACTCATCCTCTCCAGAAGCACTGAAATCAAACTTGGCGATGGCTTCCATACTGTGTCTTGGTGGCAGTACAAAGCTGGAAGAAGTATATGCTTGTCAACATCTATGAGCTGCTGGGACTGCTGAGTCTAGGCTCTAGAAAGCTTATAGGCAATGTTGTGATTTGTACATGGATGAGCAACTATTGGTAGACATTAGGTACTAGACATGGAAAGACATAGGCAGGTAGAAGAGATGGCACAGCCAAGAGGCTATAATTAGCTTCAGGTCAATAGTTCGAACAACCGGTTGTGTATGCTTATTCCAAAAGATCTCTTTCTCTGCAGCAATCTCATGGAGAAGTTTGCACACATCACCCAAATAAGCTGGTAGCAGGGAAAAACCTTCTGTATAGACCAACCGCTACTCTGTCACAGCTCCAAATAAAGCAAGTGACTCTGTCATGCAATAGAAGAATGCATTTGCCCTCTGCAGTGACTTACTCTTTGTCTCAAGAGTGAGACAAATTACAGACAAAATGAACAGCCTGCAATAAATATAATTTTTTCTTGGACAGGGGCCACAATACCGAAGGTTGCAAGAGTCTTTTCTCTGTGATATCTTAGCATGGGTGACCACAACTTTCAGCTAGGAAAAACTGTTCGCAGAAAGGCTGTATTCCCTACTGTAGAGCAGGTAGAGAGTGAAACTGTAGCACTGGCAAATTTAAGGCATCCACTTACCCTACCTCAGTGTTGGTAAGCCAGGAGCCTGAAATGTACCAGACAGCCTGCAAACCAAAGCCCGCTTTTCATCAGCAGAGCAGATGTAGCAGGGGAAGTAGCAACATGAGCTTTGCTTCTTCACCACTTCCTGCTCAGGCAACTCGCATGCACTCCAGCAGGACCACTTCTATAGTCAAGAGGGTTACTCTGGCTCATGGACCCTGCAGCCCTGCAGTGCGGCTGCCGGTGGCAAACTGAGAAATAGATAGGCAGTGCCACATTAAGCAAGTGTGCTCCAGGTAGATGCTCTTGCAGCCCAGCTTGTGAAGACCAATCAGCTCCAATATAGAAGCAATTTTTATGGTTACTAAGCTAGGTTCGTCTGGGAACAACGACCCTGAAGCAAAAGGTTCCATTACTTAACCTCACCTCTCACAGAAACACCCAGACTTTATGGCTTGAGAAGAAGTGCCAGCTTGCCTGATCCAAAACATTCTTAACCAGAAAGCCCTAGAAAGAAACTGTATGAACAACCCTAATTAAGGGGCTATTTCTTGTATCCTGTTAGAAATGAGATAAGATCCCCAAATATAAAAAGCTAATACTGAGCAAACTCCAAAATTATGACACTTTAAAATCAACAGGCTGCTGTAACCCTCCTTCTCGGCAATACCTGCTGTAAGCTTTTTCCTTTGACACACAACCCAGGGATTTAACTACCTGTGTACCAAGGATCCAGGGCCCAGCTCTGATGCAGTGCAACCTGAGTCAAACTGCTGAGAATGAGCTGGGCAAAAGTCTGCAGGGCAAAAATTAGAGACATAGGTAGGGCTGTTGAGACGGCACCAGCAGTAGCCCGGGGATTCAAGAGGAAAAACACCAAAATGGAAAGATATAAAATCTCAGAGGGAAAACAAAACCACAGGAGGTTTAGTTGGGATAGTCAGTCTAGCTGAGGACCAGTCACAAATCATTTTGGTCGCTGAGATGAGTTGTCAGTGCCATCAGTCCTGACCCAGCTGGTGGCAGATGGCAACTCTGGAGGCCCACTCTTCCCTCCTGATTGATGCCTGCCTCACCAGCAAAGACTCTTCAGGTGCCTTTACACAGGTGAGGAGCATGCTAATGCTTAGCCTAATATTTCATTAAATCCTAGTTAGCTTCTCTGTGTGTTAACTGTATAAAGAAGTTATTTATTGGCTAAGTTGTCTATATCCTGCTTGCAGAGTCCCTTTGCACTTGGCTAAAGATGCCCAGATAGTGATCCACAAGAGGGGAGATTAGTTCTGAGATTTGTTACATCTCATTTGTAACCATAAAAAAATCTTCACATGCTTCCTATTGGATTCTGTCAGCACCCCCTTTTTTGCTGCTTATAGGTGGATTTGTATTCATGCGACTGAGCTATATGGCACCAAGGCAAATTTTTTAGCAGCCCACAGACAGCTCTGCTCATTCATCATGAATCCGTCCTACAGCAATTGGGGTTGTTTCAGTGTTGGGGCCTCCCATACAGGTTGGAGTACATAACTTCGTTGTGATCTGCTATATGCCTGCTATTCCAGCCTGAGGCCTGAGGGTGTTGTCAATATACATCAATACTGAACTATAACGCCCTATATTTTACCAATACGCTTTATTCTCAGTCTTCAGCTTTCCAGATATTCTAAACATTTTCACCCCTTTTCTCTCTGTTGACTTACTGATGTTCTTTAATTCATACTTTGGATACCATTTCCAGATTTGCAAATACAGCTTCGGTTAGCTCTCTGATTGTCCCACTCTTATTCCAGGCGTTGGTATAACTCTGCAGATGCAACTCAGGCCTCATATGAGTTCTTGCAGTGACATTTTTGGAGCTTCAGTCTACAATCTCTCACAGCCAGTGTGAGCCCCTTGCATGCTAATAGAGCATATGGGTATTAAATTGGAGTGGAATTAACCCTTGAGGGAGCTAGCTGAACAATGATACTCTTTCATGGAAGAGAACTGAAGAAAAAGACTAAAGGAGGATTACTTTAATAAGGGATGTTTTGCAGTGTTTTATCTTGCAGTGGTGGGATGCTGCAGAGAGATCAGAGCCAACAGTGCAGATGAATCCTGGAACTCCTAACTGCAAAGCATTAATCCCAGCTTGAGAAAAAAAACCAAACCACACTTAAAAACAATAAACTGTTTAAATACAAATCCTGTCTTTGATTTTTGCCCCTTAGTTACAGAACAGACAGTGGGGGTTCTCTCTGCAGGGGGTAAGAGGGGAGAGAGCCTTTCATTTTTCAGTATCCCAGATGTTAAAGATCATATTGGAGATGTGAACCCCTTAAAATGAGACAGGTTTCTGAAACAGTTAAAATATCCTCTCTCACCTCCTTTTCAATTTCAGCAATCCCAACCTCAGGGAGAGACCAGGAGACAGATACCTCTTCAAACAATCTAACACATGGATTAAATGTGCTTTTCATTGCCAGCGGCTGGATTTAGAAGTGACTCAAATACCATACACAGTGTTGGCTGCGTTGATAAATCAGCAATGTAGTAATGCTGTGGCCTTAAGCTCTTCCCCCACCAACTACTAAAGCAACACTAGCCAATAATCCTGTTTTTGAACTCCAGCCTACCACTTTTCATCACCTGAACTTCAAACCAGTTCTGTTTTTCTGATCCTGTTCCTCCCTCCATCTGTAACTCGAGAATCCTTACTCTGCATGGGTCAGTGCTGGGCCTTCATGAAAACTCCCCTGCCAGGGGCCCATTCTTTCCCTCTCTGCATGTGTGTGACTTTGAGCACCACCCCACGACAATGAGAGACAGGATTTTTTTCGTTATTGTCATAACTTACATTTCCCAAGCACCTTTTATCCCAAAGGACAGCACTGCAGTTTGCAGACAGAGCGCCAGATTCCTCTTTTAACTGCCTGGCGCAACTCCTTTAAGCTTTCAAGTAACCAAGGACAATTTTAGACTGTGCATAATGTTCAGTGTGAAAATGACCTTTGTACAGAGTTTAGCATGAAATCTATGCTACGTTCAAAGGAGAATTTTTCAGTTCTGAGTGCGAGTTGACCAGTACCCTCCATTTTGTGCTGGCTCTGTGCATGAAGGTGAATTTTCTCTGTGGTTCCCCACTGTAATGAGGCAGATCCAAGGGGCATAAGGAAAACTGCAATTCCGTGGGACTGGTATAGCAGAAGATTCATAAAAGGAGACGTGAAAAGCAATGTGGCTTTGAGAGCACTAGGTAGGTATTTTAGTTTGGCAGAATGCCATTCCCTAAGCAAGCACATCAGCATCTCTCTGTTGATGAGAAGACCCAAGGCCTAAATCATGTCAGCAAGCAACATAGTCTGACAGCAGCATCCCAAAGAGTTTAACACTGTTACCCTACACCAACTTGGGTCAAAATTCAGTAATAACAATGCCAGGGAAGGTCACCACCTATGAAGAGTTTATCACTCAGGGACTGGCCAGGCTTAGCCCTGTTCAATCTCACATATTAACATCACAGAAGGAAGGCATAGTTGCAACAACATGCCCACTTAAAGGAGCCATATGAACAAAAGATTTTATTTTTATGCTTGCAGCACACACATCTCCAGCCTGCAGCTCCATCCAGTGAGGTTTTGCACTGAGATATACAGCGAGAGCTACTGTGTCTTTGTTCAGCTCTGCAAGAACAACCTATTGGACTGACAAGCAACCAGGGACAGAATTCAACCCTAAACATCTGTACAGAAGCTCCAGATGACATTTCAGCAGAAACAATGGAGAAGGGACCTGTTATCTAGAAACACTGTGATAGATAAAAGCTTTGTATGTGGTTTAGCTGGTGAAAACAAGTGGCATGGGAATATTTCGTTCCAAAAACACAAACCTCTTGCTACGGAGTTAACGGTGCAGCTCCACTGACTGTCAGCGATAAGAGGGTAAAATTTATAAAGGAAAACAAGTCACTTAAACACTCAGCACTGTTGCATTTATGTCTTGGGTATCCTGCCATCCAGAGAAATGCATAGCACTTGGGCTGAGCCTCTGTGCACTTCCTAGGAACTGGATTCACAGAACAAACAAACTTTCAGGACTCTATAACCAACGGCAGTTGGTAAGAAATGTCCCAGACTAGGATGGTGCTTAATCTCCCTGGGGAACCTGGGTCTTCTGTGCTACTTCCAGTCATGAGAGAGTAGATCTGTGCAGCACCACGGCAAGCCTGTGCAACAGCAGCCCGAAAGAGAATAGCACAATATCGCACAATATTGTGAGAGTATAAGATCATGAATCTTTGCTGTGCTGGAAGGGTTGGGGGAAACACCTCCTGTTTGCCCACCTCCTCCCTCAGTTTCCAGCTGGTCAGATTTGGCTGAGGCGCAGGATTTGTCCTGCAAAAGCACTGGCCTGTGTGGTGGAAGCTGATGAACAAGATGGCACTGGGATCCCATGCTCTTCCCCTACCGCGCAGTACTTTACTTCTCCTTCAAAACCTCCCTTTCCTCCTTAGTACCTTTCCCACACAGCTCCCCCCACTCAAGTCTCAGAGCCACGCTCGCCCCATACCTTGCCGCAGCTCTCCTCTCCTCTGGCACTTTGCTAGAAAGCAGGAGGTGTGTTACCATCTAAGGGAAGGAAGAGAAGGAGAGCTCAGTCTGTATCAGGCTCCTCCCTGCAGTGACAGTGTCTCACATCAGTAACTGGTCCACGTGTGTGGACGAGGACAGTCAGGAGTAGGCATGGGGGACAGAGGCAGAGGCACAGAATAGTGTCTGTCACAGGACAGAGTGGGGCACAAAAAAATATCAGTCTCTAATATTGGAAATATTTAGTACACTGCATATTTAAAATGGTGGTGTCAGTTGAAAAGGACCTGCCCTTTGCTGCTGCCTCAGCCCAAGCTGGTTTAACAGCTGAGTAAAGGAGGGTGCTGTCCCTCAAAAAGTGCAAGTTCTACCCAAATAAAGAAAACAGAAAAGAACACAGATCTGGTAAGTTAAATGAGAAACCATAATAAGTCCGTTGAAAAGCATATCTTGAGGAACAAGTAGCTGAAGACATAAAAACACGTAGTAAAATTATTTTCAAAGACAACAGAAGCAAGAAGCCTGCCAGAGTGTCTGTAGGGCTGACAGATGATTGAGATGTAAAAGGAGTGCTCAGAGAAGATAAGGATGAAGCACAAAGGCTAAATGAATCCTCTGCATCCATACATCTTCCGTAGGGATGTAAGGAGGTCCCCACACTGGGGTTTTCTTTCAAGAGAAGAGCCAGGGGAACTGTCTCAAGCTGAAGAATTGCAAGAAAAGGTTTTAGAACAAATCAGTAAATGAAAAAGTGTTACTTAAAGGATTTGATATTTTAGAAATCTTGACTGAAATCTAAACTGAACATTAAATAGTAAAGTCTGAGCAATTAAACTGTGTCATACAATGTAAGATCTAACCCAGCCTTGGTACTAGGAGAAAAAGCAGCAAACACAATGCCAATGTTCAAAAAGCATTTTGAGGGGATGCAAGGGGCAGGAGGTCTAACTTCTGTATGCCTGGAATTGGTAGAAACAATAATGAGAAAAAGAATTACTGGACATAAGAGAGAAATGACATAGCAATTGCCTCTCACAGAGCTTTTGTAGAAGGAAGTCATACTGCACAAATCTGATTGAGTTCTTTGAAGGAGCTGATGAGCATGTGGATATGGGTGATCACTTGATATAAAACTTGCATTTCTAAATCCTTTTTGATGAAGTCTCTCACTGAAGATGCTTTAAAAAACCTCCTAAGCTCTCAAAGAATAAGAGGGAAGGTCTTATAGAGGATTAACAACTGATTAAAAGTTTTGAAACAACTTGAATGAGCTGTTCAACATATTCATAAATGATCTGAAAAAATGAAGTGACATAGCTTACTGACAAGAAAAAAAATCAGGGTAATACAAATTAAATCTGATCACAAAGACCTGCAGATGATTTTCAAAATACTGTTGAAATGCAAGATGAATCTCAGTGCTGATGACTGCAAAGTAATCGACATTGGAACAAACAACCGTAAATATATGAACACAGCAATGAACTTAAAATTAACAATTACCACTCAGAAAAGATACCTTTGAATTGCTGTGGATAGTTCTATCAAAGTGTCAGCTCAGTGGAAGTCAAAAAGGCAGGTTTGGAAATGTCAGGAAAGAGATAGAGAACAAAACAGAAAGCAATGTCATGTCACTGTACAAATCCCTGGGACACCTGTTTGAGTATTTGTAACTTAAATACAGCAGCTAGTTCTCATTGCTCCACCTCAAAAATGGAGAAAGTAAATAAGGATGACCAAAGGAACGGAAAGTTTCTGAACAAGGAAGGACCAAATTAAACAGACTAGGATCCTTCACCCTAGAAGAAAGTTGACAGAGGGCTAAATGCAAAAGCAATGTAGAAACTAATGAGAATCATGGAAAAGGCAAAAAGGAAAATTTTTCCATCATTTCTCATAACATAAGCACTTGGAGCTCCTTCTTAAGAGTGTTGTGATCTGGGAGGCCCTAGTGAAAGAAGCTTTGCCATGTGCTTGCCCTGTTCTTACCCCGCTTCCCCAAACTGCTCTTGCTGGGCACAGCATCATGGGCTGCGTGAAACTGTAACCCGACCCGATTCATCCTTTCTCATGAACCACGGTACTTCACCAAAAAAGTACAATGTGCCAGTCTAAGACAGTCAGTCCAGCAGCAGGCAGTGGCAGTCCCCCCACACACATTTTCTGGAGGTTAATAATCTCCCTGGAATACTTGTTACTTAAAACAGAGGTACACTGTAAATTATGAAGCACTCAAACGTCAGGGGTAGAAACAATGTGAATTACCTCTGAAGAGGATAATCTCCAATATATTTTTCTGAAAAAATATAGAGGTGCAGAAAGCAGGGGTCCATAAGAAGGGTACAGCAGCTAGTTCTTGTTATGTGAAAAGTTTTACATGTGGCTACCACTGCACACATCAGAAGTATAAACTTCTGTACAGGCAGGTGAGACACCAATCCTCACAGTCTTCTTGGTTTTAAGCTATGTTCATTCTCATGCTCTGCGAATGGCCTGACAGATTACATTATGTTACACATTAGAACAATGTATTTTCTCTGTTTCTACCATGATGTGATCTAATGGGCCCTCAGCAAGAACGCTGCTGTGAGCTGTCACTCACACTTGCTGCTTGACAATGTCACAAAACACTGTCTGGATTCCTGTTATTTATCCAGAACTATTCCATGATAATATTAAATCTATTTAATGTCAAGCCATAAAAAACATGGGTTTCTATACCATAAAAAACCCACTCAATAGTGGCAAGCCCCCAACAATGAGAAAAGATAGGAAATAGGATAGGATAGGAAATAACTCTCTTTTCTTTCTTCACTTCTATATACTCCTCCCCTGCCACAGTTATGGTAGCATGTTAACCTCTTTACCATGTGGAATACATGGATCACACAGCTATGTTGAAAAATATGAAGCAACATTCAGATACTTCAGCCGTAATGAATGGAAACAAACCTTATGGAAAGGGCATTAGACTCCATGCTTCCATGTTTTAGGCATTCTCTATTAGACAACTGGATAAAGCCTGACCCAGGCAGACAGGTTATTCCACAACTACCTGCTGCAGACTTCTTATGTCATCATCTACTACTGGCACAATCCAGATGGGATAGCTGAACCATGGCTATGATACAGTCTGGGAAGACCTGCATTTAAAAATCTTGATGCAGATAAGTTTAAACCTGCTTTTACACTTAGGTAAATGACCCAAAACAGATGTGTCTGCAAACATGTCCAAAACCAGCCTAAACATACATTGTCTCACAAAAATTTTAATAATTTCTTGCTGGGCTTGAATTTTCAAGAGAAAAAAACTTTTTCCAAGGCATTTTATTCACTTTTGTTTCTATCTGGGAAGCATGGTAGCAGCCAGAAAGAAAACAAAAGGGAAAAGAAAAAAGGAAGAAAAAAGGTAAAAAATATTATTTCTAATAAAACATATAAATCAAATATTTTGCTTACTCTGAATTGTTTGGATTGGTAATATATGAAAGATTAAATGGCTAGGTTTTATTTGACCTCAATGTAAACTACTTCCCATGTTTCTTAATTAGTTTGCCTCCAGAAAGTAACATTGCCAACAAGAGAAACAGAAGTCAAAGTGTGGAAACAAGGGAGATTTCAATTTGTATATTTTGATGTAAGTAATAACTCAGTATCTGTGAATTCAGGAGCATCAGGGCTGTAAATCCACATAAAGCTGAATGTTATGAATGGAAGCTGTCTGGTCTTTCCTGATCTCCCATCTATTCCTGTCCCCACATTCAGATATGCTCCACACATAGCAATTCATCCTCTCTTGCTGATTTGCTTTCTGCAAACAGCTGCTCAGGCTGTCCACAGTGACAGGTCATTAGTGGGCAGTTATTTTTTTCAGGACTGAGTGCACAGGAGTGGCAGTGCTGTAAAAGCTCCTCTGCAGAGCTCCATGAACTGATCTGGTCAGAGCTCTGTCCCAATTTGCTATGCTTCCTGTTAGCAAAGATTGTCTTGAAAGCTCTGCACCTTGCTGCTCACCTGCAGCTGTCCTGTTTGATCATGCCCTAGGATTTTCAAACAGCTCAGTCAACAGCATCAGCTGCATAGCTATTGCTATTCTAGTGCTGGTCTTGTCACCATTACCCTCATAAACCACATTCAGTTTAGCTGGTATTTTAGCTGGTGAGTGAGTTTAGTACAGCCTACTGTGCTTGCACATGTGGTACAACTATTTCAATTAAAGGTGTAAAGCCATCTCTCTTACAGGAATGGGGTTTAACAGTAAGAGTACTGTTTTAATTCTACAGCTGTGCATGCAGTAGGAGAGTGTACAACTTTAACTGCTTGGAACCATTGATGTAGCACCATTTATTGCAAGGAGATGTAACTTTAACCCTGAACAACAGTGTTAATTTGCTATTTGATTCATGCAACACTTTCCATCATTCCAAAGATACCCCCTACCATTCCAGCTGATGAGCATCTCTGCACTTCTGAGAGATTTTTTGGGGGGAATATATTGCTATGATCCTCTAGCTTCCTATTCTAAAGAAGCACTGGCAAACTTGATGATATTAAATATTTTCTTCAAATCCCTCCAAACCTGCCAACTTTCTCTTCTATGTTCCCCAGTCTACAACTCCTGATTACTGAATTATTAGTGTCTCACTTGTAGCTTTTTGTATCTAATCAGTTAGGTTCTCTAGCTTCTGCATTTGTAGGGTGATTAAACTGAGCCATGCATGTGACGTCCCAGATTAACATCTTGACAGCAATTACAAGATCACAAGAACTGAACTGTCACAGAACTGACTGAATTAGCAGAAGAGGACGGAGCAGATTACATCAGAGAAAGGGAAGTTTTGAGTTCTTTTCCTTTACTACCAAACAATTCTCCTGGATTTCCATACATTTCCTTTAACTGCTGCATTGCTGCCCAAAAGTCCAGACAGAAGCAACTCCCTTACAGCTTCTGTGTTGCCAGCTGCTCTGAGGACATATGGCCAAAGCAGGCCTGCTGTGTTGTGTAGTGTTCTGCGTCAGAGGTTTTCAGCCTGGGCCCATGAACTACTTTTTAAGGATCTGCAGATGAGACCAAAGAAGATCCATCTCATTGCTGAGGAAGCCTCTGTTCACCACACAGCAATGTATGTCTTCACTGGGAAATCTGGATGAATCTGCAAGCCTGAAGAAGGTTGGAGACCACAGGAAAAGATGAACAGAATATGCTCCTCACAACAGCACTTTTTCCAAGCCTGCCCTATATTTATCTCACCTAAGAGCTAAAGAAGGCCAGTTACTCAGGGCAAGAAACCATGGAACCTGCAGCCTGACCATGGCTCTGGAGCCTTCCCCCAGCAGGACTAGTTTCTGATCACCCTCAGCACTGAGACAGATCTAAGAAACCTTTCTCCTCCTTACAGCTCTCTTGGGAGCCAGCATCACCTCTTTCACTCTTAAGAGTTAATCAGTTGATCTCTACCATCATCTATGAGCTATACCAAGTTACACTGGCAGCAAATTTGGCACATCTGACTTTATAATACATTGGACTAATTCTTCTTTACAGTGTTCAAATCCCCCCAAAAAACAGGCAGCTGAAGACAGAGAGAGAAGCGCTGCTACTGGTAGAAAAAAGAGCCTCTTCCCAGTCTTTATAATTAGTTTACTATCATCCCTTCTGAACACTGACAAGTGAAAAAATAAGTCCAAGAGGCTGTTGCAATGGTACTCTATGCATCCCTGAAAGATAAATATAACAAAAATACAGGAGTTGGACATCTAGGTCATTAAGATGATAGCTAATTTTGTCATCACATTATTAGAATTTGAACTACAGATAAGCTAAGCAGGGGCTGCATGCCTATCAAGCCAAAATCAACATGGGCTGCATGAGCTGCTGATTTTCTTCTTTGCTGCATGCCAGGAGTAGAGAGAGAAAGGAAATGAGAGAAATAAAAAGAGACTCTTCAGTGATTTGAATCCAATGCTGGAGCGTTCAACAAAATATTCCTTTCCAGGATTTAAATTCTCCCTTTGATGAGCACCTAATGACTCAGTGGGATTTGCTGAGCTCACTTTTCTGTAGCTTCAAATGGAATCTCACTCTTTATTTCTTCCCCCTCCCTGTGCTACACCCCTCTAATCATGACAAATATATCTAAACATGCCTGATTAAGCTAGACAGACAATGCGCCCCTAATCTGAACTGATCAGGGCTCTGGAGCTGCCAAAGTGAACCTGCTGTCTTTCTATCAGGCAGAGCAATAAGGGGTTGGTAATGCAGCTCCATTAACTGCTTCCCACAGAATGAATTTTCCCTGACTGCTCTGAAAGAGCAGACACTCGAGGAGTGCCACCTGATGGGAAGTTGCTTCAAATGGTCTCTTTTGGCACAGGTGTCAAGCAGCTCCTTCTCAAGCCCTCCAGACAAACAACTAAAGTATGAAAAATGTAGCCACCTTCCTTCCATGCTACTTTTTGAAAGATTTCCTCATACCTTCTCTAGCTAACTGCCTCTCAATTTTTCTCATCTTTTCCTGGTAAGCTTCAGCACTGGCTGATATGTGTTGTACTGCAAGTGTGTGGTTATTAGAATAACAATCCTGTTCCCACTGTGCATATATATGCAAAAGATCTGCTTTTGTGTACAGGTGGAACTTGCACTTTTTGGATTCACAGAATTTAGGGCCACGACAGCCACTATATCTATATACCATATCAATATATCAACATACCATGTGCATTTAGCATATTGGCACTAATATTGGAGGTTTGTTGGAGGATAAATGGCTATAGATCAGAAAAAGTGCAAGAATGTACACCTCTGAATTTGTTCTGGAATCTACACACGTGTACGTACATCTGCTTTCATGCAGATGTAGTCCTCTAAGATCTTTATCCTCTGAGAAAATCTACTCTTAGTAAAAGAATGCAGTTGAGAGGGATCAAGGGAGCATCAGACCATGTTTGGGCTCTGTGAAATCCTGGGACTGCTTATCCTAAAACTGGTCTTTGGTATAATTACAAGTACCTTCAAAGCCTTTCTGAATCACACCAGCTGTAAACAGCTCCACAAAACCATTATGCTAACAGAAAGTTGGATGAAGAATTATACAAGAAACTGGGATGAGGAGTAGTGATGTTATACTTCAGACATGTTTTCTATCAGGAAGGACTTTCCAAAAGTCACTTCCAAAGCAAAGAAGTCAAAACACAGTCAAGAATATGGTACTATGAGACTTGATTAAAAACAACCAACCAACCAACCATAGACAATAAAACCCACCTACATTTAGATCCAGATACTCCAAGGTGCTTTCCTTGTATTTGGGTATCTAAATATGGGAAAGAATACTCAAGATTCATTATCTCCAGCTTTGACCATTAGAGAGAGATATCCAAAAAACATACGGCATCCAACACGCTGTTCTGTAAATCTGAGCTCTTGTACTGTAACTAAGGGTCTGGAGCACATGTCGTACGAGGAGCGGCTGAGGGAACTGGGGTTGTTTAGTCTGGAGAAGAGGAGACTGAGATGAGACCTTATCACCCTCTACAACTACCTGAAAGGAGGTTGCAGAGAGCTGGGGATGAGTCTCTGACGAAGTAACAAGCGATAGGACAAGAGGTAACGGCCTGAAGTTGTGCCAGGGAAGGTTTAGACTGGATATTAGGAAGCATTTCTTTACAGAACGGGTTGTTAGGTTTTGGAATGGGCTGCCCAGGGAGGTGGTGGAGTCCCCATCCCTGGAGGTGTTCAAGAGGCGGGTTGACATAGCGCTTAGGGATATGGTGTAGTTGGGATCTGTCAGTGTTGGGTTAACGGTTGGACTGGATGATCTTCAAGGTCCCTTCCAACCTAGATGATTCTGTGATTCTGTAATAGCTGAGCAATTCTGGTGCTCATGCAGGTCAACATATGAATATGCACTGGATGTGCATGTGAATGGTAAATTCACTTTGTCTATGCGTGATCATGCATTTCGCAATGTGAAATGGAAATCTAGAAAAAAAAATCTGTAAATATTTGTGTTAAAGTAGGAGTAAGTTCACCTTATGTCTTTGGTTCCTTTCCACAGCAGTTAAGAAACTCCTCTTTTCATATATAAAAGATGAAGAATGCAACAGAAGGCTATAATTTCTTTATTTCTGGGCATAGCACAAACTAGAGAATTCATTACATTAAGGCATTAATTCAATCTGATAAAAATAGGTTTTAATCTTATATTGGACTCTCCTGTATAGCAATACATTTGAGTGGGATATGTGAAAAAAATGGTATGAAAATCTGCTAGTATATACTGCTGGGTACATAATATTATGTTTCAAATCAGTTACTGCATGTTTCTTTGATCAAGCCAGCTGATAAAATTCTGTGTAAAATGGGAAGAAGAGCAAGATCTTTTCCTTGGTATTTTTTGTGTAAGATTAATCCTGGCAGCACAGATAATTGTGCAAAATCTGGAACTCTAGTACTAAAATTATATTGTGTGCCAACAGATATGATTTTGCACAAAAGTAGAACAAAATACGATTTTTTGCACAAAAGTTAGCTCAGTAAGAAAAGGTGATGTTTCTTGTCCTTTTAACCATAAATCTATTTTTGTACGAAATTGCATCTGACTGCACAAGTTGTGGATTTTTACTGAAAAGTTTGCCTCACCTGTTTTCCCTTATATATTTTTCCTCTCCTCTTGTGCTTTTATGAAAGAATGAATTATAAAAGTCTAGTTCAACATACATTTAGCTACAATAATCTAAACACAAACATAGGAAATCTGATAATTAGGTTCTCAGAGTCCTCTTATCTTGGACATGTTACACATAATTTCAGCTCACAGCCACCTTTGTTCTGAGAAGAAGATCTGATATATTTTATATACAAAGCTTCACATTTAAGTAAGGACAGAGAAATTGAACTGCTACTAGTGGTATCTGCCATGTGGTATAATGAGCACTGCTGTGGTACCTTCATGGCATAATGTCACCACTTGCATATTTACCTTCTGAGCCTCTGTGTTGTATTAACTATGGTTTTTCTGCTTAATGGATCTTCATGGCTCAACTTGCATTTAATCACAGAACCCCTTTTACAAGGCTTAAGTGCTACAAAACTGCCTTTCTACAAATTAAAGTCAGCCTATATGCATCTGCATTTGGGAATGCTTCTGAAAGGGTTTTAAAAGCAATCAATTACAATAATTCATACATTTAAAGATGCAACTCCAACAGTCAATCCAACTTTTCTTCTCATTATAAGGTAAATGTGAATGCCAGCTTGTTACTATTCCTGGGGTTTGTCTCTGCACAGCAATCATACCATTTTAAGTAGAAGTGTGGAACATATTTCATGTTTGTCTACGCATTTTTTAGTTCAGTTGGATTATGATACCTTTGAAATTAAAGTACAGCAGCAGTTCCTGAATGATTTAACATGTAGACATTTTTACTCTGAAGTAGGAACAACTTGTTCTTGTTTATCTTAATCCAAAATTGAGTTATATCAAATTGGAATAGGTTCTCATAATCTGGAATAAAAATACCCAGGTCATATCCTGATGCAGGAATATTGGTTACTGAACTAATATGCAGACTAAGACTTAATTAAACACATAAAGTTCCCTATAGGTCAATCAGGCCTGACATCCTACGTTTCCCGTTCCTACAGCGTGGGCACCTTCATGGCAATGAGGCTAACTGGAACCTCACTGTGTAACCCCTGTGCACCCTGCAAAAATAATCACGGTCCCCCTCCTTCAGTGAGCAAGTGATCGATTGCTGCTCTGCAGCAGGGAACCGCACAGCCTTCAGACTATTCAATAGATTGCATGTGGCAAAGAGGGAACATTGTGCAAAGGGTGTGAATGAGTCATTCGACATTTCAGGTTGACTGAAGTCATTCTGGTACATTTATTTCTAATCTTGATGTGCTATCCACATTTGCATGCTAAGCAGGATGGGAAGAAAGAGACTTAAATTATTTGCTACAGTGCACACGTGGAAAACAGCAGACTCTGCATGTGTGTGAGAATGTGGAATTACATGCATGAACGCAGCATCATATGAAGTGCTTCTTCCACCTTCAGACAGGAGTAGGCATTCTGCATGCAAGCCTGAACACATCTGGGCAAAAGTATGTTTGAACATGTGTATCTCTAGGGATCTGCTTATAAATGAAAGATACTCATTTGCAGTATGCCTGAATGAAGGAACAGAGGTCCCATGAGCATACTCCAGGTGACATGTGAGTTATGTTTTCTTCAGCAAATACAAATCCGAGCAACTGTAAATGAGCTGGTCTGTGTACATTTGGAGGGTAGGTTTGTGTGTTGTGTGCATGTGAGTGACAAGGAGCACCCATGAACATGAGCAGGTGTCAGCTGAAGCTGGAATTTATATGTTAGTCAAACATCAGCAGCAGTGTACCACCTACTTAAAGATTTCCATGGAAAGAATACATGGCAACTTCTCAAAGTATGATCTGGCCTAACACTATGCTCCTTGACTCCTGGTCATACTTCCAATTTAAAGCACAAGTTTGCAGAGAGTCTGACTTCTTATAGCTCACCCTTGAAGTCTGTTTGATCTATGCATATTTAGCAACGTTAAGCATTAAGCCATTTTAAAGTACATGCTCACTGCTGAGGCTTAGGAGCCTCAGTTCAAGCACTTAGGTTTGAAACTTGGGACAAAGACACTGACTTAGCTCTAAGGAAAAAATAGCTATCAGTATGGAGACAAAGATTCTGGTGAAATGCCTCACAGGAAATATTTTCCGAGGGTGAAGAGGCAAACATAAGATACTTCATGAAATACTCAAGGCTTTGTCACAAGGACTCAGTCCTTTAAAGTGAAAATGGAGAACCTCACTGTGAATATGGAATCAGTGGGCTGCACACAAGCTAATTCTTGAGGAGATGAAATATCAGTTGGGTGGGGCAGGCAGTGCTCTGGTATCTCGCCTCAAGCTGAAAACAGTCAGGTTTGGTTTTGCACAAAGCTAACAACGCATTTGCATCCAGAGCAACAGACTCAGCATGTTGCATAGGTAAAAGGCACTGCCAAGATCTGAGTTACTATTTTTATTTCTTTGGTAATGTCCAAATTATTGTTTCATTTAAATTATTAAGATTTGTTTACTGCATAAAGCACTGCAGATCCTCCTCCCGCCTCTATTTTCCAGGTTATTGATACCACACTCAATTAACCTTGGTGAGTGAATAAAGGATGGACACTGTCTCAGTCATTTTTGCTCAGTGCCACAGTTTGCATATGAATCACTGAATGGCGGTACTTAAATCTCCAAGTAAAATTGCTACAATGGAAACAAAAGTGCACATTCATGATGTTTTTATTCACATTAAGTCTCATATGCTTCATTATCTGAAAGCCTAAACATTGGACCTAGTCTATGCAGGTTCTGTCCTATTAAATAGAGAAGTGAGTGCAATTCTGGTTCAAAAAGTTTATAGAAAATACATTCTTACATTTATTTGGGTGGCAACTGCAGGCATATTATTGCAATTCCAACTTAGCCACTGCTCTCGCATTGGCTTTGTACAGAAGCTAAAAAGGAATGAGATGGAAATCCGATTTTTATTAGTGAGTTCACTCCAAGGCATACTGAGGTGCATAAAGGTCTAGCAGCTATCGAAACTGGTGATGAAATGAGGGAAGACTCCACACAAAAGGACTCTGTATAACCCATGAGGGTCTTGAGTAGCAGTAGGAACTCTGGATGCGCTGAGGATACCATAGCATAGGTAATCAGGGCAGAGGCACAACATGATCTACAACAGCCACAAACCAGTTCACAAATCCCCTGAGAATTGGCTTTGGTCCCACCAGCTCACTTAACCATGAGAGCACAGTCATTTTACCTCAACTTTGTTCTCAGGCTGAGAAATGGGTGTGTACATATTTAAAGAAACCAGATGTTGCATTCAACATTACATTATGGTTTATGAAGGGAGGACAACATGTTGTTTCTCCTACAACACAATAAAACATCATGCACAGTTGTTCCTACATTTATGCTTCAGAGTACACTGTGCTGACAGCAGTGTCGTCATCTAAGAATCACCTCATGAAAAAGAGTTGAAAGCAAAAAAAAAAAAAAAAAAATCAGGAAAATTGATATCATATTGATGGTCTGTTGGATTGGTTATTGTGTTTCTATGTCACGTCTCTTTTCCTTACCTTTTCACTGTCTTTCCTGTTCATAAGGCAAAGTACTAGAAGCAAATGGTAGTCTTCCATATGGCAACTTAACAAAAACCAATGGGTCAGAGCTGTTTACAGAATCATACAATAATTAGATTAAAAGGGATCTGTGGAGATCATCCAGTTCAAGCCCTTGCTCACAGCAGGGTTAAATCTGAAATTATACAAGATGAGAATGTAACCTGGTTTTTCTACAGTGACTACTCTAATGGAGCATGTCTCATTCAGGCAATGATATAAATTATGTGCATATCTAGATCAAAGACATATGGAAAATCATTCAGGTAGAAGATCTGCATTAAATGATCTGAGATTTCCTTTCAATATACACTCATAAGATGATATTGACTTCAGTGCTAGACTCCAATTACACAGCTGCATATTATCAAAACACACTAAAATGAGGTTAGTACTACAATCATTACTTCCTGACTTCTGTGTGCTTAACATCCTCATTATGTAACTTTTTAAAAAATGATTATTGGTAGACAGAATTCAGAAAACAAGGCAAAAGAATAAAGAAGGAAAAAATACCAGAACGGAAAAAAAAAATTACTTGGCTAGGCACTGTGGAAGATGCTATTTGTCATGTACATCCTTCAAGAAGGTGCTCCCCTTCTGCATACCTTAGAAGATCTGTAGAAGAAAGTTTTGAGAGCTGCAAACTGTAGGAAGCATGCAGCTCTCACCCTTCCATGTGCATCATGAATGTGGTAAGGGCTCTGCAGTGAGAAACCTGCCAGTGGCAATAATTACTTACCACAATTCTTAAACAAGGCCTATGCACTGCTACAGGGAGACTTAACCCCTCAAAATAGGGATTAGTATGATTACTTGTGTGATGAATGGGGTGAATTCTATCCAAGTTGAATACAACTAAAAACATTATTAACACTGCAATTCTGCTTCCATATGAAAAAAGCAAAGCCCTATGGTGCTCACTGCACTTCCATTTTCTATTGTGTTTTCCATCAATTTGTTCTACCCATATCTACTTTACTTTCTATCAGATTTAAGGAACTGCAATGCTCAGATTCATTACTATTGCATATCTTGCTATATTTGACTATGGTAGGCTGTCTCTTTTGTCCTGAAGATGAGCCTTGCTTTTCAGTTTAGCTTTACAAAAATAGTTATATTTAATAAAGCGATCATCTTTGTAAAAGAAGCTAATCCCCAAATATCCCCAAAGCATTCACTGAATTCTGGGATACTGTTTTCTTGGTTGCTCTGTCTGAAAGTGGTTGGACTTTGCTCATCTCTGCAGCTGGTCAAGGGAAGAGGTAGATGCACAGCCCTTCCAAAGTCAGTTAGGCATCTGAGATTGCATAGCAGAAGTTGATGCACTCAAAACCACCCCCTTAAAAATGTCATGCCAGAATTGTTTAGACTGAACAGGAGAACAACATTTCAAAAGAAGATCCTGCTCAAAAGCTGAAAACCATTTCAAACAGAAAAGTAAAACTAAACATACAAAACAGAAACTGTTCAAACCAGCAGGAATTAATTAAGAAAATAACCACTGTTCACCCCAAGAGATTCCCAATGCATTTCACAAATCATGAATTAAATTCAGACTCACTTTGTATTTCTGGTATCCTGATAGGCTTCATTGGAGGGGGATACAGCAGTGCTGGACAGGGGCCACACACTGCTGTAGTTTCTCCCTGGTGTGTTTTAAAGGATTACAGGTGCTCCTTTGGCTTCTCTCGCTAAAATTACCCAGCACTTTAATTAAGAAGCCCTGTTATAATCTTTTTTTGCTACAGTCTCACTGAGAATATCACTTCTCTGGACACCTCTGGTATGGGTTAGCTGAGCTGGTAAGCCTGAACGTTAAAATATGACGACTGTGTCCTTTGACCCCAGCTTTACCCTGGAGGGTACCTCCAGTTTGGCTGCTGCTTTCCCTGACTCTGTATCTATCCCTTCACCTAACAATGAAATCCATCCTCCAGTGCTTTTCAGCAGTGCACAGCAGGTTAGGAACAGAAGCAACAACTGCCCAATTAAAATCAAAATGTCAGATGTGCAGAAGGCAAACTGAAATGTGCCTGGGCTATCAGGGCAAATGCCTTTAGACTTATGCAATTAGCTGAAGGATAATTGATGACCACAGGCAATCAACGTACAGTTGTGGGTCTCATGTGCAAGAAATGTGCTAGGGCATATCATTCAGTATTGACTCCGAGGAAAGGGCTTGATTCTCTCTGAGTCACTAACACGATCTCCTGAAGTGCTGAGGGTTTCCTTAGAAATCTCCCCTAAATTACCAGATGAAATCACAAAGTGCTTAAAAGACTCTAAGGAGTGGCTACAAGTGTGCTACTATTCTCCATGTCTCTGTAAGTTACAGTATACAAAGAGCAGTAAAAGCTGGCTGTGGAGAGGAATCCTTCAGTTGAGAGCAGTATCCCTGATGATTTATTACAGCAAGACAGTAATAATACAGGTAAAAGCCGGTGTCGGGAGCTTTAAGGCACTACCAAAGAGAAAGAAATCAAGCCACAGAAAGGAACTCTTATTCTGGAGTACCAATGGCTACCTGAAGAACTGTCCTGGTACAACAACACTGGGAGAGCTACTCATTCAAACAAGCCTTTTATCTTTCCTCCCTTCTACTTCCTACCTTTCTATTTAGAATGAGAGCTTGCTAAGGCCCGGGTTTTCTTCTGCTATGACTTTGCCTGCACCTCAAGAACTGATGTGTTTAGTTGGTTTTGGGGTTTTTTGGTTGGGTTTTTTGTTTTTTGTTTTAAATCAAGACAGCTACTGCATAGTAAATTCCCAATGGAATTATTACTTTGATGTAGTTGTTTGAGGTACCTTCCACAAAGGTGTATTGTACTGACCACAGCTAGCCCCACTGCAATGAAATCACCTGTGCTTTCTCTTCCCTGAGATTCCACACTGAGCAATATACCTGGAGTAAATCACTTGAATATTAAAGCACTGCTTGTTTTTGGCAATGAAGACATAACCTCTGTCAGTGCAGAGCATCCAGTATCAACAGTGTCTGAAAGTCAGTTGGAGCCTTTCTGTAAAAGAACTAATTAATAATAAATCTCAAGATGCTTAAAGAGCTGACCCTCAGAAGCCCTGGAGATTGGAGAAAATATTTCTAACCCATTCTGCAGTTGCAGTTATTAATGAATGATTAATTTCTACAGACATCATCTTGTGGTTGCTACAACCGTTTCCCACAGTGACCTCAACAGTCAAGGTGAGCAAATCAGAACAGTGTTGAAAAACAGTTAAAAAACCAAAAATAAAATTAATTAGTATATACTATGGAGGTACTTGTCATGTCTGTGTACTTACAGCTGGTCTGAGTTTTGAATTTAAAATAAGGATTCAGTGGTTTTGCTATGTATGAGAAGCATGGCATATATTAAGAATTACAGCACTAGCTGTAGGGGCACATAACTTCCTGAGAAGTTACAAGTAAATGTATTAACTAATTTATTAAGTAAAATTATTCTTAAATATGGGTTCTTTAAGAGACTTGACACTTTGTGTTTGATCTTTTTATTGTTTCTATAGCCTCGATAATGGATTGATTAATCCAGATTTTTATTCAATTTAAAGATCACAGAAAACCTTGCAAGGTTTCAAAAATCTTTCCAAGACTTTTTTTTACCTCTATGATACTTTAAAAAAAATTTCCCTTCAAAAAAACCCCAGTGTTTCATTTATTCCTTCAGTTAATGCTACAAATGGAACTTTCAAGATACCTGAGCTGCTCACAGCTAGAATGGCCCTTTCAAAATGTTCATCACTTCACACCAGGATTTTTGGTAGACAGCAGAGCCTCCACCATCTTTCAATAGGGACACTTGGCTTCACTTCTGTTGGAAACAGAGGGAAGCAGCTGCTTCTCTGAATGATGAAACTCTATCTGTGAGCAGCAGTATCAGCCCCACTGAGAACTGCCTTGTTATGATGTCGTAGGAAAGGAAAAATATTTTCTTGAACATCATTTAAAGCTAATCTGACAACACAAACATTCAGAGGCTTTGATTATTGAATGGGCTCATTACAGCAAAGGGAGAAGATAGCATTAAACCATTTAGGCATGTAGTACAGCTGTAATTACTTGGGATACAGGAGATAGCAATATATGCTCTATCAAATCAGCAGGCAAAGGATGCAAGGCCTCTGCTGAAGGTAATGACATGATTATGACAACTCCTATATAATTTCCAGCAATGCAATATTGCATGTCTATTCATCCCCTTCCAGTAAGAATGTCAAAGTACTTGATGACTTCAGTGAATTAAGATTCACCTTCTGTTCAAGATGGGAATTTTTAGACTAGATTTAGTTCTCTAACAGTAGAGTAAATCAGGAGAATTTTTGTTTCCTTTGATGGATCTAATCTCAGAGACCTGTTACACCAGGGGTTCTCAAACTTTCCTTCACCACAGACCCCCTTTAAATACCTTTTGTGGCTGTGGACCACCAAGACTTAATTCAAGATCTAAAGCACTAGACTGCATCAAATATTTATTTCAATTTTCTCATGAAGGGTCTTCAGATTTGGAGAGAATGGGAAATAAGTTAATCTGTTAATACACACACTCCTATAATAATATCTTTATTGCAATGATTCCATATGAATTTAAAATAATAGCATCAACACTCTTCTTGCTCATATGGCCCATTTTATGTTTTTTTAACTTGCTAATTCCGAACTGGATGCCAATGTTTACATTAAAATATGATGAAAAGTTTTACGATTCTTCTCACGTCCCCCCCTTGTTTGTCTGTGTTCAGTCACCATATATTTTTGTTTATGGGTCCAGGGCCAACACTTGGAGGAGCAGACTTCAGCCTCATTGTGGCTCTAAAGAGGGCCGTTGGGTTAAGAAAATATCTTTAAGAGAAAAACCGGCTAGCCTAGTTAAAGTGAGTTCCACCAACAAAACTAACACCAAATATACTAGTGCGTCAGGCCATGTAGGGCAGGGGCTTGAGTATGAGAGGAGCATTGAGGGGAGGGGGCTGTGGGAAAAGGAGGCGCAGTGATTGTTGTAGGCCAGAACAAATGTTTCTGGGCTGGACATTCCCCACCCCCGCTTTAAGCCTTCGCAGACCCCCTGTGATGATATCTAGGCCCCCCAGGGGTCTGCAGACCACAGGTTTAGAACCACTGTGTTACACTATTAGGATTACCAAGAAAGAAGAATCCAAGCACATAACAGTTCAATAATGGCATTATTTCTGTCTGTCAGTGTAATGATAATACAGCTTGAAATTTGATAATACAACTTGAAACTGTAAACTAATCACCCTGTTAAGAGTTAGAAAGTGTTCTGTCTTCACGTAGAGCTTTGCACACTTGGTTGATAGAGGGTTCAGTTGCCTTTCTCAGAATCATTATGTTTTAACCACTATTTGGGCAGCATACTGGATGTGACAGATGAATAGTCTGATCTGGTACAGCAAATACCATGTACAAACAGTCCGACAGAATGCCTCCAGTATCCTATCTTTATACGCTATACACTTCTGCATGAAAAACAATTACCAGGGCACACTCATGCACAGAGACAATTTTAGAAGTTTGTCCACATCCTAAAATAATCCCTGTTTAGATTGAAGGGTTCTAGAGTGTTTCTCCTGTGCCACAACTCAGCTGTAGCTTGGAGTGGCTATGACCTGGAAACATAATGTTATTTATGTAGCTAGTTTCTTAAAAATAAAAGAGGAGTGCCAGAACTCTGAGGGGTAAAATTTGTACCCTAAGGGTTACTGGTGCATTTGTCATGATGAGATAATAAAAAAATTTGAGAAACTAGAAAGGAAAGCCTAGAGATTGTAAGGCATACAGTACCTTAGAGAAAAAAATGGCGTGTAATTAGTACTGTACACTGCTCTGGAAAGAAAAAGCCATATGTAAGAAAGGTTATAGAGTTAGGAAGAGGGAGGAAGGATGGATCTTGGAGCTCCAAGAGAGGGAAAAAAAGAGTTTCATCATGCATTAGAGCATACTGTTCATTTAGGCATTTGAGTAATTTTCTTTCATCTCATAATATTTCGCAGTACTGACCTGTGATCTTAGTTCTAGGATAATGTGTCCATTCTTAGCAAGCTTATTCCTCAAAGGTTAGCCTCCACTGCTTAGATGTTATTTAAATGGTATTTTAGCACAGTTCTCTAATCAGCAGAACAATTAAAAAAATTTAAGGCTACAGGAAGAACTCAGACCCTTCCAAGATCACTTTTTTTTTTCATTCTCGTCTATTTGAAATCCTTCTAGAAACAGTATTTACAGAAACTACACTTCAGAGATTGCATTCTGGGCTAAAGCCAAAAGGAAAGATGGCTATATCATGGGAATCAGTTTGTACCTTGAAGCATGAAGACATACACTTGTTAGCCTAGCTAACATCACTACCAATTCTACTCATGTTTGTGCAAGTCTCTCTCTCCCCCCCCCCTCGCTTATTTGAAATTATATTTAAAATTAAACTGTTGCTATAAAATGCAGAAACAAAACAGCCTTATCTAGTAACGAAGAAAGAAGATCAAGAATCCAGTTTCCAAGCCCAGCTCAGTGAAACATTTGCTGTGCATCCCTGGGCAAGCCACTTCACCTCTCTGTACTGTAGGACACATCCAAAAAGTACAGTCTAGTCGTACATGGAGATGTTTAAATGGAATGGGGTGCCAAAAGCCATAAAGCTGCCTCCTGGAAGTCCAGTTCAATTTTGCAGATTGTCAAGTCAGTTGAGCTAGCACTGTTTTAGTGCTTCTGTCAACTCAATGTCATTATATTCATGCCTGATTATAGTCATAAAGTGAGAGCATTCATACTCACCTGTCTTTAGGGCAAATGGGCAAAAGGCCCATCAATAGGCAAAAATGTGTGTAGACACTTTTTTCATTAAGATGAAAGTTTTATACAGGAAAGGCAAAGTTACTGCCCTGATTTTATATGTATATATATATATAAATATATATATAAAACCCCCTGATTTTAATATACTTCCTTTGCTGCTGCCCAAATGTACAACGAATTGTGAAAACTAAGCTGGACTAAGAAGTCTCCTTCAAGGGAGGTGCAAAATAAAGATTTTTGAAAGATATCAAGGGATATATGGATATCATTTGCACTGACTGGAATATTGCTTGCAGCCAGTCCTGAGCTTCAGATCAAGTGTGTGACAATCATTATATTGTGTATAGCAATTTGAGGAACTGAAAGAAGACAGAATAGCTACATTCCTCTTAAACCAAAACCAGACTCCAGAGAGAAGAGAGAAAGGTAGAGGAAGACCGAGTCCTATTATATTGTAAAAACTAAAGAAACTAAAATAAACCCCAAAGACACAGGCATATCAAGTGTTGATAGCAATACTTCATTACTGGTAAAACATGTGGCATTTTTTCATCCACAGTGGGTAGGCCCTTCTGACTAATATCAGAGACTGAACTTGCCAGTGAGTGTATTTGATGGTATATATCTTACAGCTCCACTAAGAGGAGAATTTCAAGTGAAAATACTGTTAAGGGAAGAGACATAGTGAAGGGAATGAAGATAATTTTCATTATGTCAGGCAGTAAAAATAAACCAAAAAAGACTGCCTACAGCACTAGTTGCAGACCTGTGGCTTAATAGCAACTTCTTGTCTGCCAGACTTTCAGATATTGCTTGTGGCCACAGAGAGCTGCTGTCAAGCTGCAAATTGATGGGGAGGGCAAAGTATTACATTGTACAGAGGGCATTACATCCTCACTTCTAATGCCCTTGAATCAGCAAAAACGGAGGGCACTGGCCTATGGTTGCAAAAGTAGAAGGTAAATGTGGGGAAAAAACAGAATTTCTGTGTGATTAGATGAAGAAAGACAAAGTTGGAAGAGACAAGTGATGTCTTTTATTAGACTAATGGCTATAACTTACAAAAACCAGACAAGCTTGCAGACACACTATACTGCAAACTAATGTAAGAAGATATAAGAGATCAGGACAGACAGCTAACTTGAGCAGCAGAGCCCTGGTTCTCTGGGAGTTGTACAAAATTATATCTTGCGAAAGACCAATTTTTGTTTTGCCCAGGCAGATCCGTCAGTCTTAACAGTTTAGGAGATGTCTGCGGAAGGGAGTGGTAGAGATGAAAACAACTTCACAATCCAGACAACAAAATTAAGCCAAGTTTAGATGTGTACATTTCACATTGCCTAACCATCCATCTCCAGGTTATTCCACTATCTTGATGAAAATGGGAATGACACACAGCGCTATTTTGTGTTTATTTCTTATCTGTGGGATTGTCAAGTTTGGATGCAAGAACGAAACCGAAGTAAATGTCACTAGATAGGAAAGTAAGGGGAATTGCTTCCCTGGGACACCAACTTCATTTTTTCACTGATCTGCTACTGAGGGAACTATCTTTTCCACAACTCATTTCACCATCTGCCAGGGTTTATGTTCTATTCAGAAACCTGGGAGCAGAGGCTAAAGCATGGGCCTCTCTCTCCTTACAAGTGGATGACTGGCATTGCTAGCTGCATCAGCTACAGTCTTCCATGTCAAAATGTAAATGGTAGGCAACTCTTTCTCATCCCAAAACGCAGCTACTCCTGCCATGCGTGTTCACTAAAAAACTCAGTCATTATAAAACCTTTCTTCTCCAGACAAATATAAATGTGACATCTTCTCCTGCTGCTGTTGCAGAAGAAAGTTTAGATTATTACTTTTTCTAAGAAAATTTTGTGCTGATAGGGTGTTACTAAATCATGTTTTGGAGACTGATGTCCTTTTGCTCACAGTTTAACTATAAGACAAGTCAAGTATTGTGGACTTTCTCTATGCACACAAACACACATGAAACACACACAGACCTTGCCATACAGCTCTATAGCACTCCACTCTAAAGAAACGTCTCATAACAATAAGCATATTACACTTACAATGCATCAAAAAGCTTTACAAGAACATTAAAAAGCAATTGAGGAGAAATTACATTTATGCCTGGCCCCTCAAGGCCCCACCATATTCCACAGGAGACACCAAAAGGAGGGTCAGTGATGCCAGGTCTACCATTGCCGGAAGCTTTTTTCTTTCTAGGCATCTTGCCGCAGTTGGTGTGATCACACTGGGTGTCTCAGAGACACAATAGTCTGATCTCTGTCAGAGCAACCTTAAAGTTTCTGGGAAATCTGGATATCTCTTCGCTTTGTGCTTCTGACTGAACAAAAAAATAATAATTCCCCATTTATTATTTTCTTCTGTTCCAATAAATACCCTCCTTCTGAGCACAGTTGTGATCCCCCATTGACAAGGAAAAAAGCTTGATGCACCTGCAGTGGAAATGAAAACACACTAAATCTTGAGCCTTGCAGCTAAGACCTTACTTGTTTAACTCTGCAGAAAACGTGATGCTAATTTAGCCAACGCATCTACCCTTAAAACTTCATAGTGAAAGAAACAAGCAGCCAAACAGATCTGTACCTTTGAGGCAGGTGGTTGCACTCTGCTGTTTCAGGATCTGTGTTGAGACAAAGCAGTGGGGAATGGCACGAGTCTCATAACAAGATAACCAACTTGCCTCCTGTCTTCAGTGCAAGTGCTTAGCAAAGGCTGAAGTCTGCGGAGCCATGCGGGACACACAAGTCTTCACCGCAGTATCTTTGCCTCTCCCTCATGAAGCACAGCCAATCAAGCCAGCAGGGTGCAAACCTCAAACCGTGCAGGAACTCACAGGACCGGTAGCTTACCGAGCTGGGTGTGGGACTCAGCTTAGTGTGGTTTTATTCTCTTACTGCAAGGGTCACAGCTGTTGTAGAGAAGTTTCTCTGAATGCTACAGCTGTTTGCTGCTCCAGCTGCGTGTAATGTGCTGGGGCACCCTATAACTTGCTCAATGCTCAGTTATTTGATGTATTTGTCTGGAAAGCACTGGCCCCTTTGGACACAGGTAGTGACCCTCAGGAGCAAACCATCAAAGGTGTCCTAAAATGTGGTCTCTTCTCTAATATCGGATGACAGTGGTGGTCATAAGCTATCAGCATTTGAGCTTGTGGAGCACCTCTCCTGCCACACATCCCATTTGATGTGACAGAGTCCATGGGTGCATACACACAGTGCACCCACATGAGAAGATGTACTTGTATCTCTCTAAGCAAACACAGGCACATACAAAGACCATGTAGGTACAGGCCAAGAGGGATTTGCTATAAGAAAGAGTCCAGATTCTGCAATTAGTGTGAACTGGGGGGCTGTCTTCAAGCGGTGAGAAAAGAGGTATGAAAATCTGATTCTTATAAGAACACAGAAAAGGCACCTTTGCCTATTTAGTTTTTGCATCAGTTTAGGCACTAGCAGGGGTGCATTACAGGAGGCTGGTGGACTGGACAGAATGACTGTGACCTACCCAAAGCAGCGATGATTTGTCTGGCTAACACCTGTGTTATGGCTCTTTCAGATGGCAAAATATTTATGTACCACATTAAATGACATAAAAATAAATTCTTTCTCCTCAGGTGAATAAATGTTGAAAAGACACTGCTGAGTTACCACAGTAAGCTGTCCCCCTCACACCTCTGTCAGTTCCTTTTCCTGCCACCCCTACAGAAAATTGCAGGGATGTCCTGTCCCTCACAGAATGGGCTGGAAGCCAGGGAGGGGTGGGGCTTGAGGAGTGATTGACAGTCCCTCTGGATGCAAGGACCCTCTGGGGGAAGGGAGGGATGGTTGAAAACATTCTGGTTGGATAAGGAGAGAAAGGGGGTGGGTGTTTGCAGGTGATTGGCAGCAGTTTGAATCTCCCAGGGAAAAGGCTACCCAACAGTCACAGCTGTTCAGTCATCCTGAGGTAATGAGGAGGAAGGATTGGGGGTAAGGGGTGGGCTGCTCCTGGTGGTGTGAGTCCACCCATGTGTCCTCGCCTACATCAACCCCATTGGGAATTAACCACACACTAATTACACTGAGGTGAGAGCTACCCCTGCCCTACGCTCATCCTGTCCCTGCTGGGATTTAGCCTCCTGAAAGGCTGATTTCCTCTCACCTTTTCTTCCCTGCCCTTAGAGCTCCAGTCCCTCCTCTTGCCTGAGGGCTGCCAGGGGCCAGCAGGGACCCTGGGGAAGAAGGGACATGGGTGATTGGGAAACTGGTTTCTACTGGAGAGCAGAAAGCCTCCTCAGGAAACAAAAGCCCTTGTCCTGGTCCATGGTCTACCTGGTACTGGGCCTGCAGCCATTAGCACCAGGCAGTTCAAAGAAAATTAAAAAGGAATTCACATCAAGTGAAATTTCTCCCTGAAGCCATCACTCTAAGACCACTTAAAATCATAGCCTGAAAACATAATCTAAATTCTGTCTGGTAGACTGTAAGCCAGGAAAGGACCATTTGCTGCAGCTGAAATAGATTCATAAATTATCGAGTTCTTGAGTCAGTGAGATCCACATGCCCTGATTTCTTGAAGCCACTTTTCTTGGCTTTGTACCTGTTTGAGGATCTGGATGGGATTCCATTTCCTTGAATACAGTTCAGAGCCTGACCAAATGATCTGTGCTTTTTCCAGCCTGATGCTCAAAAGCAGCAGAAAAAAATGTTTTAACTCCTAATTATTGTTGACTTTGAAGAACAAGCAGCCAGATTGCTCAGGTTCCATCTGTATCCCTCAAAAGAGCACAGGTGTTACAAACAGAAGTAGGCAAAATTTTACTGATAATATTGAAATATCTTATATTGAAAAAAAGTATTAATAATATCTTTTGTCCAAAAAGTGACAGAGAGGGATTAAGCTGTTTTGTGAATTTCTATTAAATTACTCTTTTGTCATTTTTAATGGCTTGAGTACTTCCAATATGAAACATTCTCATTTTTCAGTTTAAATAAGCTCTTTATCTCAAAATTTACTTTGATTTCAAGACAGAGGTAAAAACACCTTAAACAATAAAAAATATTTTTGAGCAAAACACAACTTTCCATTTGGCCTAAAATAAAATACTTGCAACTATTCAGCCAAAATTATTTTTTGTTTTGCATTAGAGATGTCAATCTTGCAAGCAAACTAAAAATCAGTTATATATGCAGTATTGTAGCACTAATCACACAGAGCTGGCTCACAAACAGAGGCTTAAATTGCAAGAATCAAATGTTGATGTCTTTTCTCCTAACACTAAGACCTAAACAGTGTTCAGCTTCATTTATGAGACATGATTTGTCTGACATTAACTGACAAACAAAAGCAAAAGACAGGAAATTAATGCACGGCTATATCCAGGCTTCAGGCCTTTATAGTCTCAGTGGCTCAATTTGAATATTATTTGAATGCAAACCTCTATCAGATTTTATATTTCAGGTTTTTTTGGTTTTGTTCTGGGTTTTGTTTTGTTTGGTTTGGTCAGAGGAGGATCTTTTAGGCTAATAACTTGTTTTAGGTATGATTCAACTATTTTGACATATTTTTATCCCTAGCACATCCTACCCTTTTAGTGACTTAGAGTTCTGGATAAACAACCACATCTGAGCATTAAGAGTATCTGATTCGTCAGTGTAGAAGTCCTGTGTTTTATTGCTCCCAAAATACTTGGATTGTAATGACAGGTCACTGTAGTACATTCTTTTTGCACCTCTGAAATATTCCTGAGCTCCTGAAGTGAGGGGGAAGTATATGCTGGCATTGTTCATGTTGTTCATTTTGTATGCGTATAGAACTTCAACCCGTCACTCTTGAACTTTTCACCATTTACTAAAAACAAAGAAGCAGAAGAAAGTATAGCATACCCATCAAAATCCTAGACCTACAAAAATCAATCCGAGTGGGGACCCAGCTAAGGAAAACATGGATATGAAGTTTTCTGTTAAAGCCAATTTTGATTTCAGGGGGTTTATCTAATAGACTTGTAAAACAAAGCAAATCAATGTATGCTGCCATATAACCAATGTCACAGTGCAACTTTGACAAAGAGAGAGAGAGAAAGAAACATACAAAGGCAAAAGAGGAATCTCATGATTGAAGTTTTTAATAGCTTCATTGAAACACATGATAAAATCAGTTTCTCTCAGCAGGAGAGAGACACATAAAAATGGACTCCATTTGAAGTGCAAACAACAAAGAGACACAGGGAGTTGTAAAACATACAGCACCTTCCTCATAAAAATCCCACTTTCTCTCAGTTCCAAGTGTTTGCAACTGTCTCTCCCTGTGAAATCTTAATTAAACCAATATATTTTCCATCTAAGTAGTTTGAAGATGTGCGCAGTTTGATAAAAAGGTTAATTAGCTGTATTCTTTAAAAAATTAAAAAGGTACCATTTTGATCTTTTGCTTGAAATTCATGCCTATCCTTGCATTAAAAATATCCCTCAGGCTGGACTGTGGCAGCTAGCAGAGAGGAGAAGCATGCTCATAAGTGGGGCTGTGGGGAGGGGGCTCAGATGGAAAACAAACATTTATTGTGAAGGTTAATATTTTTACCTTTTATTCTCATAAAGTGTATTACAGATTGTCTGCCTTCTTGAGGCTGGGTGTTTGTCAGGGCTTGAAATTAAATTGATACATGATGAAGGCAGACCCTTCTCTGGTGACTCAGCTGGGAATTGCATAGAAATCTACCCAGCCTGATGTTAACTAATAAAAGGAAGGGAGGGGAATAGGAATATCTCATAAAGCTGTGAAATGACAATTCACAAGAATCATTTAAATCACTTGGAGGCTGCATTCCCTTTTTATGCTATTACTGCATTGACTAAAATGCAGCTCCTATTGAGTATACCAGCTGTGAAAGCTGAGAGATCCAAGCCAATTGGTCTAGAAACACTGTTGTTACAGTTTAGCAGAGCAATTCACAGACAAATGGAAGCTCTTGTTTTAATTCCTTGACCTCTTTGCTCTTGTTTAGAGCCCTTCAACAATTCCATAGACAGAAGGGTTGCAGGATTGACATGAGACATTTTCTTCCCTTCTCTCTAGTTGCAGATATTGTCCTTTTGCTATAATGTAACTTTCACTTGATCTGACATTTGCATTTGGATCTTGTTATAGGTGTGATCAAAATGCTAGCTAGAGTAGCACCATAAGCCAACTGAAGCTGTGGTTTAATAGTTTAAGGTGTTAGACTATGTTTAAACAAGCTTACTGAAAAATAAAATTATCCATTTCTTCTTTTACTTGCTAGTGCTCTCTGTGTTCTTGGTAGGCTTTTCATTGTGAAACACCTGAATACGGTGTTTTCAACCTACAAATGTCAAAGCGCTTAATTATTATGGCATACATTATTGAGAGAACCAAGCAACTTTCCTTCTAGGTTGTTGTCAAACTAGACTCACCAAAAGGACAGGCTAGACATATGCTCTGTATTTTCTCCTCAGGTCTGTCGTAGTTGCTGTATTTTTGGTTAAGGACAGTTGAATGGGACCAAAAGGTTATTGCAGAAAGCAGACTCTTCTATCTTCCTGTTCATTAATTTTGCTACCGTGGAATCCCAACGATGGCTGTCTTACGCAGATGAGAAATGGAGAATGAAATTATTTCTGTCTCTGCTTCTTTCTCCAGAATTTTAAGTGAATGATATCATGTTTGAGCTGCTACACTTGCAGAACTGTGTTGAGTTTTCTGACTTGGAGAATAGAATAAGCACCACGAGAAATGTCTGGCATCACTTACTGACTCTAATGCAAAAGAGCTTTTTACCTATGGTACTCAGGAGACACATGAAGAGCTTAAAGAAAAAGTATTATGAGGCCAAAGTAAAAGTAAGAGAAGCAACCTCTAACAATTCTTAGCGCCCCCCCCCCCCCCCCCCCAAGTTCACTAATGTGAGAGATCAGTGAACTAACATACAGTGCAGTTTCTCTTAATCAGATTATGGACATGGCATGCCACAGGATGAATGACTGCAGAAAGAACTGGAGGCATGTGTGTAAGTGCTTCACACAGTTGGATTGTTTTATAAAAAATGGATCAGAGAAAGTCAGACATCACTGATGACAGGGCTTCTTCAACACTAAGACTTGAGAAGGCCTGTCAGTTAAAATTAGCAAGTTGGGGGAGGGGCTTATTTAAACAAATTGCTCAAGGAAAGATAGCAAGTAATTACAGCTGCACAAAGAAATCAGAAAAAGAGGAAGGAAAACCAACTTTTTTGTGTTATTTTTAGAAAAAAATACTTTAAAATACCAACAACTTTACAAGTAAGAACTTAGGAAAGATGACATCACTGCTGACTTTAGGCTTACCTATCAGTGGAAATATTTTTGAATATAAAGACAGATGAGCTGAAATGTTGAAAATTGAAAAGAGATTAGCATCCATTTGGCATTTTTGAAAATCAGTGGCTTGAAAAATAAGCAAGATAAACTAATATTTCCCAGCTCTAAAATACATAATACACAGAATAGATTAGGCCCTATATTGCTTTCTCATAGCTGTATTTTCCTAGGTTAATGAAGAGAGTTGCACCAGAGAAGACAGGCAGAACCTGTGTATACAAATTCCTAGTTATATGAGTACTAATATGAGAACAGGGTAGTTAACATGGCTGCTCGGTGTGATGGTAGCCCAGACAACCTAAGTTACTAAGCAGCATCCCAGGTATATGTCAGTTAGGAAGCAAATGCTGAAGCAGTTTCAGCCAGCAGGTTTGTTCATTCTGCAATTCTGACAGATGCACTGGTAGACACAAGTTGGTTTTGAATCGAATGTGATTTTGCCAAGAAATCATACTAAAGATGCCATAATGCACATAAGAGCACTACAGTAGTGTACAGGGTCAGGCAAAAGGCCCATCTAGCCCAGTGTCCTCTAGCTGAGAGTGCCAATAAGACCTATTTACAGAAAATGAGCAGGAAGAAAAGAAACAAAGTGAGCCTTCTCTTGACATTCCTTCCAGGAATTGTTCCCTGCAACAATCTAGGGACTTGTTGAGCCAGAGATTATATTTGAACAATTATATTTAAGAGCCACTTATTTTCTATAAATATGTCTCTTAATGTTTTTGCCCTTCACTACCTCTGTGGCAATAATTGCCGCAATTTACTTAATACACAGTATGGAAGAATACTTCCTCCTTTTTGTTTAAAACTACTACCTGGTAATTTTGATAATGTAGGTTTGTTCCTCCTGGAAGAGTTAGGTTACACTAACTTAATGGACTTTCAGTCAGTAGTCCAGTGATGTTTACATTTAAAGACAAGACTCAGTGTTTACCACTCAAACATCTTTACCATTGACATTTAAGTAACTTTTTCTATTTCATAATTAATCAAATTTGTTGAGAAACTTTGTAGTTTAGGAAACCTCTAATAGCATATAAAAGCTGTTATCTTTATTTTCAGTATCATCTCTAGACATTGTTTTTAGCTGTGAACCTGCAAGATAATTACCGCCTAAAATCATTATAGTGAAAAGAAATGGAAATGCCAATCAATTCGTAGTAGAAAAGTATCCACACTACAAAGACAGTTATCCAGTTTGTATAAATTGTTCCACCTGCTGGCAATCCCTGAAGAGAATCTGAACATGAGAGGGGCCATAGAAAGTGAACTTCCTATTTTTCATTCTATTGTAGAGTGTTTCTTCTTGGACATTACTGACACACTGATGGAAGAACAAGAGTCATGTTTTATTCTTGCCCATATGATAACAGGTATCTACTAGATAGAGGAATTGTGTATTTTAGATATTGTCATCTGGCATGTTACATGAGAATCTAAATGTTGAAAACTACTTTTTCTAAGGAAAAGAAAGAATGAAGCACAAGCAGAGCACCAGAGTTTTCACGCAAAAATAAATCAAGGTAGCTGTTGCCTGTATTTTCTATATGATAGACTTTTTAAAATTTAAATTAAATACCCTGGAACAATTATCAGAAAATCAAAGGCAGAGAAACAATCTTCTTTATCCTCCTGCTTCTTCACTGAAAATACAACACTCTCAGAACTAGGGTTATTTACATAGGACATAGAATTGCCCATCAAGTCAATTTGCATTCTAGGGAACAAATAGATGGATTACAGTATTATGTATAAAATTTATTCCTGCTGTAGTGATCCATGAATTTGTAGTTAATTTTGCTGAAATGGACCATTATATTTTTAAGTAGAAGTGAAAGAAAATGAGAAAGAGGAGGTAAACTGGTAGGAACTGAACTTCAAATACAAGATTAAATTATTAGTAGGAACATAGCGCTGCTGGGAACAGCATGAGCTGCTAGATGAAGCCAGTGACCTGTTGGCTTTCAGATACAACCAAGTATCCGCCTTGCCACAGTAAATTGGATGAAATATTGGTAGTGATGGGCCTGTCACACTGCACATTCATGTCCCCAAGTGATGTATGTGAAAGTGAATTCCCGCTGATACAAGCTCCATGCAGCTCCTACTCACTCTGAGGTGCCAACAGCATGCATCTGTTCTGCTGAATGAAATAATTGCATTGTGACACTTCTATAGTACAGCTGTGCATAATGATTTTGCTTTATTTTATACTGATAGATGAGATAAATTCAAGACTGTTTAATGATTGTACAAAAATCTGGGGGATATGAGATTAGCCTAAGGAAAACTAACTATACCATGAGAATTTGCATTTCAATGCCCTTTTTTCTTCTCTCAGCAAAAGATGGCATGTGCTTCCACCTTGTCACTGCTTAACTTGAAAGTAGTATGTGGTTTAATGTGGTTTCAGAACAAGTCAGAAAAACCAACTAACATTTGGTCACTCAGTTCTAAGAGGTGTGTCACTGTCTTAACTAGCTATTGCCCTTCACCTGAGTTTTGATAACTGACAATACATGCAGTCTCATTGCATCCCATTTGTGAAGGAAAATATCTCAACTTCAAAAGCCCTCTGAAAAGCAATTTGAAAGCCCTGTACTCATCAATAACCAGAAGTAACCACCTGAACTACCAGCTGCAATTCCAATTAATTTGTCCATCAGGTCAGCTTATTTAGGATACCCCAGACCAGAATTCATCAGTGTGACACTACAGGGAGACTAAGGCCATCATCAGATTCAGTGCTTGAAAAAATTATCAACAATAGAAACAAGGAATAAAAGAGGAAAAAGTAATACAGAGAGAAGGAGATCTTAGTACTGAATTTTCAGGTTAGAATTCTAAGAGAGGAGGAAGCCAGAGATCTTTCAGTGTTTTCTGAGGCATTCTGCAGCATGTGTTAATGTATCTGCTCAGCATGCCAAAACCAGGAAAAATCTACCTTATCTTCCCTTTCCTATGGTTCCTGACAGCATCAGCAGAATTAATACGACAAACAGGCATCAAGATAACTAAAACATAACTAGATGTTGTATCTCCTATACTAAGCTGTCCCCCAAGAGAGCTACTATCAAAGGGTTTTCACCAACATTTTATTTCTCTCAGCTCCTACCAGAATTTCCCAGTTTAAACTTTAAACAGCTCAAGCTTAAATTTTAAGAATATATGTGCTAAAACTTTAGTTGATTAAGAATGAAAATGCTTTCTATGCTAAAAAAGTGCTATCTATTAAAAATAAATGTTAAAAATCCATACAATGCAAAAAGTAAAAACTATAGATCAATGGTTTTAGAAAAACGGGTAAATGGAAGCATTTAGGCATAAAGTAATGGGTCTCTTACAGTACTCTCTTGTGTAGTCATAAATAGAGTTGTACTGTGGGTGTTTAAATCTAGCAAACGTTTCTCTGTCTCAGCCTCTTTGTCTGTTGTCTTAGTCACTATTTGGTACAACTTGGTTTGACCAAAAGTTTTAATTCAAAACTAGAATAGCAGGGTCTATTGATGGTTAATCTTAAAATAATTTGACAGAAAGGGCATTGGGATCCCACAACCAGGAAAACAAAGAATTGCTTTGGGTCAAGACTGAGGTGCCTGTGCAGAACTAGGAAGAGAGCATCAGTAGGTGAATAACAAGTAATCAGTTTAATGGACTCTTGTTCAAACTGTGCAATAGCATTGGGACTGAAAAGTACAGAGACCAATACTAGAAGAATAGGCATGCTATAAAAACTGTGGATTAAATGCCCTGAAAAGGTGGGTAGTTATTGATAGAGTGGTTACAGTAGAATTGCAACACAGCTTTCTTTATGCTTCATCCCAGCTACAGATGTCTTGAATAATTTAGGGATTACTGGTATTCACATAAACTATATAGGTAAATTCTTTGGGTTTTAGACAAGATTCAAAAAAGTCCGCCACTTTCCAGGTAGATCACTACTTTCAGAATGTCAGATGATATTCACTGTGAAATAACATGGGAATAAGATAACTGTACACTAGTGTTAACTAAATCAGTATGGCTCTCTTTCAAGAGAAACTGCCCACTGGTAGCATATTTTGTTATTTCTGTACAGCTTTTACATATATCAGATATTACAGAGGTCTAAAAAACATCAAGGCTATTTATTCATGAGTAAATAATTCTACATAACATTTAAACTATAAAATGAAAGGAGGGAAAAGCTTTGAATAATTAATATTGCCAGGAGTTAATTTTGTTCAGATAATCTTCTAAAATGTAAATTTCTTTTGAGCTGAAGTTGCAGTAGGAAACTGAAGACAGGGTTTAATACCAGAAAAAATCTACTCAGAATTTTTGTCTGTTTTTTCTAAGACTTAAATGCCAGATATTGAATACAAAGTTACAGGGCATGACTATCCAAGTTGACATACTGTCCAAACTAACCAGAGTCACTGTGTACAGCATTTAGTCTGTTGCTGCACCTTTCACCCTGACCCATCAGTCCTAAATATTTTTGCGTTTTAGATTCAGTCAGTATAACATGAAGAATATAATGTTGTCTAGTTTCACCAAGAGAAAAACAGAAATGCTGCAATTTTTGGACAGAGTGACAACAAATCTTGTGTAATGTGGCAAATTCATTTCAAACAGACAAAAGATTATATCTGTTTTTATTGGTGGGGATGTATGGTCTGCTTGCTGCAGTTATTGTGGAGAGAAAGTATATGAAGTCCTTGCTAGGCCGCCTTCTGCAATAACATATAAGATTTATCTGTGTAGCAAATCCAGGTGCAGGATAGCAGGAGGCAACTCCATGTTTATGTCAGCTATAGCGTATGGTCAACAGTTGGCAGGCACGCTGTGTTTAGGCCTTGTGAGGTCTTCAAACATGGCTTAACGTTTCTATACCATATGTACTGTAATATCTAATCACCATGGGAGTAGACTCTAATGTTTCAGCACAATTTATTTGTTGGCTGATAAAAATTCAGCTAACAGTTGAAATGCTATACGTTACTAGTGGTTTGTTTTTTTTTTTTTTTTTTTTTCCAGCCAAGACAGAGAAAACCACTATAATCTGCAGTTTTTCTGCTTTCTACCTCCCAAGCTTGCTTCCTGCTTCTCACCAGACAGGAGCTATAGCCTTCTCCCTCTTCCAGAAAACTTAAACATTTTCAGACAAATAGTTTCAGCTGATCTATTTCTCAAATATTTGGAACACCGTGTAGCTCCTAACAGAAGAAACTTCAGAAATTAATTTTCTATGGGAGATTAAATCACCTGATATAAAAAAAATTCCTAACAGCTTATGTTATTTTTTTTTTTTCATTTCAATACACCAGAATCTTTGATATTATTAGATTTTTTCCACACTAAATTCTATTTACAGTTAACTGGGGAAAAATAATAATCATACCAAAACTAAGAAACTGAAGAATCAAGATGCCTCCAGTGTGTGCTCCACAATGCCTTAAAGAATATGTGTCTCTCACTCATAGCCCCATAACTTTTTATTTTCAAAGCAAATTGATGCTGAAAGGTACACCTGCGTAAGCTCTTCACAACACAGCACAGGGAGTGATATTTTTTTCATTATGATTCCTACTGCTATGTGCAATAATCCAAATATATTCAAATTTCCAAAGGGAATCATCCCATTCCTTCCTCTCAGCTCCAGCTATGCACTTGTGCAGGAAGTTGTACTCATGTAACCCCAGTGGAGAGCCTAATAACTTTTAGAAGGATGAATTGTTTTTTTCCAGTGCAGCTCCCCTAATCTCATGATTGAAGATCTGAGGAAAAGTTGACATGAATCCATGTTGGGGAAGAGGAGAAGAGAAGGGAAGTTGTGAGATTGCCCTCTTCAACAACTGCCAACCACTGGATGCATTTAGCTGTAGTATGAAATCACACCCTTTTGCACAACTCTGGCAGTGACAAGACACTTTAAAGAATATGTAAATTGCACTGCATTTGCATCTACTCTAAGAACATTTTACATTGCCAGAACTATGTGAAAAACTATAGTACAAAAAAAAGGTAGACTAAATACACACACTGTTGAGTTCAGTTACCTGTAGCTTCCTTTGATCAACTGTCTCTATGTGTGCTGGATAAGAGCAATTTTATTCTATTTTCTGAGAAGCCCTAGAGGCAATGAATTTTAACCTTTTTGATCAGTGGAGCCCCAAAGATTGTACAGTTATGTTGCAGTCTTCTGCACAGAAAAAGTAAGTGTAATGATGGTAGTCTTACTTTTTCAAGCCCTCAGATCCCATAGAAGAAGATGATGCAATTGGTAGATGTACCTTGAAAATTTAGATGAAAGCCTGAGAACCCTGTATTACAAATAACTTAATATAGCTAATAAAAGTTGAATCAGCTTTCTTCAATGTTCTACAGCAGTTACAATATGGATGTGCAAGTCCTAGCATAAAAATCTAACTTAACCAGGTGGAATGTGGTTACAAAGACATTCTTACTGGCAGTAACATAAATAATGAAATATTCTCAGATAATAGTGCATGACAACTGTCCCTTAGGAGCTAGGCAAAAACTGTGGTCAGCTCACACAGCAATCCCAATGAGTAAAAGTTTTAACAGAGATAGAGATAACGCTTTTAGTTATACAATCTTACCGATGTATGGTTAAAAGCTGAAGGAAAACACAAAGTGTGAAAATTTTATTTAAATAACATACTCTTTGTGGTTCTTTGTTTTTAAATATTAGAAATTCCAGTTTAATCTCCCCTTGGAGCAATAAAGAGGACATCTTTTCCTTTTGTATGTCAGCTATAATTGTATACTATCAATCTGAAACGTTTTCACTTCCTGTAACATAGGTGTTATCATCTTCACTGGCATACAAGTCTTTTAACTTTTAATAAATTACCATATGTGGACAAAGCTCAAAACACAGTCTCAGATCTTATTATGATCTTATTACAAGGTCCTGGCTTTTCTAGACTGACCGACCATCAGAGATGTCCAGCAAGGGTTAGCTGAAAATACATTTATAGCATTTTATATGCCTTTAAACAAATCCCAAGCATAAAGATAGATGTTCCCCACCATAACCAGAACAATATAGCCCTCTCCATCTGTTCGGGGGGGTCTCTCATCAGCTTCTCTCCTTTGGCCATGACTGATACCAAAACCCCTCCCTTAGTACCTTCTTACCCTGATAGAAAATTGAATGGTTTTATGTTTGAGTCACTGCACTGGATACAGGCCTACATTATTATTTCTGTCATAGATTTCCTGTGTAGTCTTGGACAAATAATCTCTTTATTCCTCTGATGGTAAAATGAGGCTAACACATCTCAAACTTATAAGGATATTCTGAAGATCAGTTGATTAGTCTTTGTGAGATACTCTGATATTAGAGAACAGATGCTTCAAAAAAGCCAGTAAATATACAGCGATCTTTGATTTCTGGTCTTCCACATATTTTTTTAAAAAAAGCTTTCCACTTAATAAATCCCAGCTGGATGACTTCTTTTCTACTCAGCAGCTCTCACATTAGTTTTCTAAGGTGGAGCCAATTTTCTTCCCTTCTCCTTTTTGGAGCTCTCTACCCTTTGCTGATTTAGTACAACATATCCTTTCCAAACATATTTATTTGCTGCTTTTTATCCTCACGTTCCCAAATGCCTTATAAATGCATGTATGTAAAAAACTTCAAACAAAGAAATAAGACTGCTGCAGGGATACTACATAGCAGACAGATAAACAAGCTATTAAATAGTTAGGTATTTATGTTCATATTGGAACACCCACCATGGGAGGATTGGGAGAAATACCATATATTCTATAGAAACTGCAGGGAGGAGCTTTTAATTGTGTATAATGCAATATGATCAGGACACTAAAATTAACCTCATAGTCTTTTAAGTTTAATTTGGGATAATTAACCACTCCAAGTAATAAGGATTTGGGGTTTTATTTCTCATCCATGGTTGGTTGCAAGGTCAGCATTTTCTATGGATGCTGGTGTAATAGAAACTCAGAGAAGTATTCTGCATACTAAATTGTCAAGACCTATTTCAACAAAGTTCTACTTGGAGCCTCCTAGCTGAGAACTAACAAGACATGGTCCTAATAGCCTAAGTGAAATATGGAGGTAAGAATCCAAAGTGGGTGTACATACAATTTATGTCAATTTAGGGAATGCTCTACACTGCTATACACCTCTCTGCTGAACTGGAATCTGCAATGAAGAAGTCTACAAGGGCTTGCTAACTTCTCTAGGAAAGACACCATGATTCAAGACACTGTCTGTATGGAAAAGACTATTGAAAGCTTTCATACAGCATAATTTGAAGTAGCCAACAAAAGAACACACATACGCTAAATAACAGCGATATCTTTTCTTTTTTCTTCTATGTTTTTTCACATTTGTTTTAGAAATAAAGATTTCTCTCAGGAAATTGCAATCTAAAAATTAGTTTTTGAACTGCTCCCTACCCTCCTGTTTTGCTCTATGCATTATGGGGCATGTGTCTAACATAAAGCCACAATAATGTTCCTTTCAAAGTAGTAACTAGAAGTGGAGGAGGGGATGCTGATTCTGGTTTGCTGGGTGTTCATTCATCTGTGTAACTTTCACGTAAATGAGCAAAACAACCCAGCTTCTTAGATTCCCATCTCCCCTGGTAAAAAAGGAAGCATATTTCAGGCACTGGGAATATAAACACAGAAGGCAGCAGGTAAGAACAGGAGGGCTACACTGAACTGTGAATCTGTCTGGCTTTGTCAATTATCATAAAGAGTTATAAAATCTGTTAGTATTCAACTCCAGCCATTGGCAGTTGCCATTGCAGTTAATGGACCGAATGATGCCTCAGAGGCATTTTTCTAGCCGATTAACTCCAGGAAATTTAACACCTGTGTAAAAAGTATCACACACACCCCCCCGCCCAATAATTTAAAAAAAAATTCTTGGATGAACATTTTTCCAAGGCAGCATCCATGTCACATTAAAACCATCTTTCTCCAGCACCCAGGCAAGCAGCAGTGGCCCAAGAAAGACAAGTTCTTTGACAATATGAAATCACCAGAGGCCTATTTTATAGGTAACAGTGATGTGTTTAGAGGGGAAGAGTTGATGGATATCTAACAGATTTACTTTTAATCATCATTCTATTCCCCAACCTTCAAAGTAACTAACAAATAGCAAACAGATGGTGTTAGCAGTCAAATGCTCCAAATGAGGATGTTATCTCCGGGGCAGAGTTGTGGGACCCAAACAACTGAAATGAAGGTAGTGATTTTATCTGTCATCTTTTCCCTCTGGTATAAATGAAGTAAGAACCTGCACTTAACCATGTCTTGCTGAGTGTCTACCATATTCCCAAATACAAGGGACCATGATAGTTTCTTACCTGTCTTCCACTGACAAGAATCAAACATCTATCGCAACAAATGTACAAACTGCCATTTAAAAATTACATTAGAGATAAAACTCCACAGTTTGAGCATTAAAGCTTTCTCTGGGTGAGTCCTCTGTTGCTCTGTTGGATCTGCAAAGAACGATGTGCAGCTCAGGATACTTCAGGATAGTTTTTAGTGGGACATTGTGGTATCTTGGGGTAGAGTTGATTTTATTCATATTGTAAAACTGCACTCTGAGATTCCAGTGAGACACCCATTCTGAATTGTGCCATGTACTCACTCGTGTTTAATACTGTCTTACATCGTGAGTAATCGTGCTTAAATCTATCAGGTGCTACCTAATATGAATAAAAATATCACAATTTGACTCAGCAACATAGGGGATTAGGCTAGTTGACTAAATTGGTCTGGCACCTGGATACCAGTCAGCAGAAATAAAGCTCCCTAGAATGTAAAATATTTACAGGACTACATTTATTAATAGTGAATAAATGCATAATAATGTATATCTATAAAATTGTGTAGGTATTCCAGGGCAAAACTCTTTACCTGCTTAATGCTGCATTGGACATCTGGCTGCTAGTTTCTGCACAAAAAGACTATTTTTAAACTAGTTAAATAGTATCTGGTTATCAGTGTCTTACATCTGTCAAGTGTAAGAAATATTTCACGTAGGTAGTTAAAATGTTCAATTTGGAATCTGCTTTATACATAAATATACCATTCATATTTCTCAAGGTATGTGCATAATGACAAAGTGTTGAAAGATTTCAAAGCATTGAAGAACAAATAATCTTCAAGGTAAGGCAAACGTGTCTGCGCTCTTCCCTTAATATCAGAAATACGGAAGGGCACTGGTATGACCTATAACTGAAACTGGCAAACTGAAAAAAAAAAAAAAAAATCTATGAAATTATCAAGCAGCTACTCATTTGTTAGAATTTACAGTAGAGAATACAGACCATGGCTGGATCTGAATTCAGCCACTGTGTAAATGAGATTTTCAGCAATTGAATTGCAGAGCAGCAGGAGAAAAGAAGAATAAAAAAAGGAAGAAAATTTAAACCCGAAAGATTTTATTTGTCCTCAGAGAAGCACTTTTTAAACAAATTGTAACCAGTTATAACTCTACACTGTATGACTCTGAGGACATAATCTCCAGCCAAGGCAACTAATTCTTTGTGCACTCAGGAGGGGAGGAATATGCCCCCAAATATTTCATGACATCTTATGAGGGAATGGAGGGCAGCCTCATCTCTGTCTTATTCCTACCTGCCTGTGATGATTGTTTCAGTGGGCTCTGTGAAGACCTGCTGTAACTGGTTTGCCACTGTCTTGAATACAAACAATTTCCTATAAATTGTGCCCCCTGCTTTTCAAAGAGGCTTGGAAATGATAGATTTTTTTGTTTTAAAAACATTATTATATTATGGCAATATTCCACCACATTCTTGCCAAGTTTCTTATTAGTATCAGCAGCATCCACCACAATCCAACTCTTCCCTCTGCTCGGCAAGCTGCCTTCTCAGTGGATGATGAAACTTGGCATGGATAAAGAGTAAATCTTATTAGTGATGCCCACACGTGCTGTGCAAGGGCTTGTACGTGATCTATAGTGCTGAAGGAAGACATGCAATCTGATTACAAAAGGGGATTTTGTAAAGGGTTCATCTCTATGGTTGCTCAGTCAGCACAGACAAAGCTTGCACATCTCTTTTTTTAAATGGTTTGAGATAAAATCTGCTTCAGTCCCTTCTGATTTCCATGTGTGGCCCACAGGAATTTAGGAAAGGAGCTTTCATTTTCCTACTTTTTCATGCTTTGTAATACTAATATTTAGCATTTAGAAAGCACTTTACTGTTTCAACTCACTGTCTAATTAATTATTACTGTAAGATACTGACTCCCCTAAAAAGATAACAGTTACAGAGGCATAGTCCTGCACAAGGATGCCTGATATTTTGCACTTCTGTTCTAAAAATAGGGAACTTCTGTGATTTCTCACAATAAGATAGCAGCAGGGAAACACTGACTTTAACAGTAATGACATTAGGTGGTACTCTTCCTGATGTTAGGGGCCTAACTCCTACTGATGGGAGAACTATTGGAAGGCAGTGTAAAGAGGTTTTTAGGTGTTCGAACATTATGAGGTAATTTCATTCCCAGTTTTGTATCCTGTGCCATGTTCCCCAGTTGCCTAACCTGCCTGGATGTTAGAATGCTCCTGAGCTCCAGCTGGAACCAAATCCAGAAGTATTCCTTGTAAGGAAGTCTGAGCACACTTCAGATGTGATTGTGGACCATGCCTAGAGCAGCCTATTCTAACGTGTTCTGACAGTCCTTCCTGGTATGGCTCAGAGTATGTGTGAAATACTGTCAGCAACAAACTATAAAAACACAATGCTGGCAAACTAAATATCAGCCTTAACATTATCTGGTCATCTATCACAGAATCACAAAATGGTTGAGATTGGAAGGGAACTCTGGAGACCACCCGATCCAAACCTATGCTCAAGCAGGGCCACCTAGACCTGATTCCCAGGATCATGTCCAAATGGCATTTGAATATCTCCAAGGTGGGAGACTCCACAGCCTCTCTGGACAACCTGTGCCAGTGTTTGGTCACCCTCACAGTAAGAAAGTGTTTTCTGATGTTCAGACAGAGCCTCCTGTGTTTCAGTGTGTGCCCATTGCCTCTGGTCCTGTCAGTTAAAGAGGATGGAATAGCCTGCAGTGAGCCAAGTAAATGAAAGCTAATCCATGTATCTCATTCCTGTTTCCAACTGAAGTGTGTAGCACAGGACTATCCCTCACAAAATCTTTGGTTCATTTGAGAGAAAGAAAGATAAAGGTCTTGCAGATTATGGTGAAATGTCCTCAGCACTGTCAGCCACTCCTGGATGCAGGGTTTGGCACTGAACATGTCTTTAATTCCAAAGGTGTAAAGTATTACCTTCAGTCAACTCGACAAGCTTTTTTCTTTCAAAATTTAGACTTCAAACCCACAAATCTCAGCAGCCAGTATTACACAAATCTTTAAAATTGGGCAGTAGCTAGGACCGCTGCTTTTAACTCTCTTTTAACCTTTTCTGAGCTGTTCTTTAAATGGCTGCTACAGCTAATTTATTGCCCTTCCCAGCATTATAACTTATTATTGTTAATTTGTTTAATTGTTTCTTCTCTCTTGAATGGTGGAAGATAACAGCCATGTCATGCTGATGCAGCACTAACTCTGGGAACCAGCTCTGATGATGTCATGGCTGTGTTACAGCAGACAGAATGTTGGCAGTGGCCATGGAATGGAGAAGTCATGGATATAAAAAGGGCTGCACCAGGCCAGTCTGGTAGGTGAGGAGGCAAAGCTAAGCAAATGCTGAGAGGGGAGGGCAGAGATGGAAGTGTAGGGACAGGAGGGACTACCTGTGGTGGTGACGGCATGGGGGGTTGGGGGGAATTAACTTTTTTGCTTCTCCAGACACCATAAAGGCATGTGACCAAACAATGGCACACTGCTGTCCTCTCCCTCCTTGGCCACTAAGCTGGAGAGCCATCAGTGTGCTTCATGACAGATAAGATAGCCCCTACATACACTCTGTCGCAGTCTCATGGGGAGCTAGAAGGTCCCCACAGCCCTGGACAAAGGGAGCTCCACACCCCTTCTCCCTGGTTGGCTGAGGGCTGCGTCCCACATGAGCTCCTAGTGACATCCTGAGCACTATAGTTGCCATGTCATAGCAGGCAGAGCACTGGTGGTGGCCCAAATCACTGTGAGGTTGGTGACATGGTGAGCCCAGGACAGGTGTCTCCTGGCTGTCAGGGAGAGGTGGGACGGACAGCCCTGGTGTGAGGCTGGGAGAGCCCTGGACAGGACAGCTGTGGCTGCCTGTGGCAACAGTGGATGGCTATTCAGTTTGTTGATTCTCCTGTCTATTACAGCCTCAGCCTTGGTCAGGAACATAATGAGATCCTGGTATGCTGCTGTCCTCTCCCTCCTTGGCCACTAAGCCAGAGAGCTGTCAACGTGCTACAGGACAGATAAGATAGCCCCTACATACACTCTGTCATGGTTTCATGGGGAGCTGGAAGGTCCCACACAGTGCTGGACAAAGGGAGCTCCACACCCTTTCTCCCTGGTTGGCCAAGGACTGGGTCCCACATGACCTCCTGGGCCAAATCACTGTGGGGTTGGTGACATGGTGGGCCCAGGGCAGATGTCTCCTGGCTCTCAGGGAAAGGTGGAATGGACAGCCCTGGTGTGAGGCTGGGAGAGCCCTGGGCAAGGAGGCATGTGGTGATGGCAGGTGACTGCTCCATTTTTTGATTCTCCTGTCTATTACAGCCTCAGCCTTGATCAGGAACACAATGAGATCATGGTACACTCCTGTCATCTCCCTGGTCTGTCCCAAGCTGGAGAGTGTCATCACTTCCTACAAGGACATCTACCTAAGGGCTATGGAAACACATATAGCCCCCATCTCTACCCTGTCATCATCCCACGAGCAGCTGGACGGTGCCTGCAGCCATTGAGAAAGTGAGCTCCACACCGCCCACCTTCTCTGTCTTAAACTTACCACAAAATAAATTTTCTGATTCATGTACCCATTGGCTGGGTTTTGCTGTCTTTTTTGGGAAACCTTTTGGGGCTTTTCCTTTTGCATAAGGATTGCATAAGCCTCCATTTCTTAGGAAGCTGGGCTAAAAAAAATTCAGAGCGTATTAAGTGTCATATCTAAGATTAGAGTCTGTAAGCATGGATATATAAACCAGGTTGCTGCCTTTTTTGAGCAATGTAGCAATATGGATGAAAAAAGAAAAAGCAGGTCCTGCAGCAGTGTAACTGAACCCAGCTGGTTCCTTGTGAGCTTGTGAGAATCCCTTTCAAATCTAGACTTCAAATCTCTGATGGGCTCTCTAGGATGCAGGAATGAGCAAATCTTAGGTTTAGCATCAGAAGAGACAGACCTTGATTTACAAACACCAACTGTTACACCCTATAATAATTAATTTCATTGATAGGGCTGAGATCAGTTTATCCTTACCAAAAAAGTGGAAGGAAAACCTTCAAGTGAAACAGCAGAAAATCCTGTCATTATGAGCATACAACACCTAGACTGAAAAATTTTTTTGCTACCATCCTGGTAAGACAGCTACTGTCACAAGAACAGCTGAACCACTCGAGGAAATTAAGCTTTCTTACAAGATGTGCAAGTGCGATGTACTGTGAAGTTGCATGTGAGGACCTGTGCTTTTAAGGATAAGAAACATACTGTATGGCAGCCAGCTGACCTATGTTTACAGCTGAAGACACAAAGCTGACCCACGGTTAACCTACAACACAGAATGAGTGCTAGTTAAATGGACCGTGTCTTTTAAAATGATAAACTGAGCAGGAGCAGCAGCATGGGGACAGGTTTGTTCTACTGCCATACGTAAGAAGCAAACCAGTTCAATATAGCACTATGAGCCACTGCTGGCAGGGAAACACGACTCAGAGTAACTCCTACCTCCTCAATATGCTGTGCTGTGGGGAGGGAAACACACTCTTGGTATGTGGAGGCAAACCCAGGCTTGGGAGTGCTCCCAGAAGTAAGTGAGATGGCAGCGTGGGCTGAGCTGGACAAACCAGGTGAGTGCTGGGGCCCCAGTGCAGGCAGTAAGGTTGTGGCAAAGCCAGTGCTGCCGTGCTTTCACTGCCATCAAGCCTGTGGCATCACACAAGCAGCGACACCCAGCCACAAACACAGCTTCCCCCATGAGCATGGATAACCTTCAAAAAAAGCAAGGGGCTAAACAGTGCATTTGTAGGGTTACTAAGCCATAAAGAGAGGAGAGGAGGAGACAGAAGCAAAACCTTCCCCAGGTGGAGTGGTGATAATTGCGTCAGCATAAGGAGAGAATCTCGCACACATGGGACCAGATTTTTGACCCCCACCAAACCAAGTAGTCTGTTGAGATCAGCAAAGTGCTGCTCACTGTACGAGGATCTCCCTGTTGGCATAAATCAGCCTTTAGAAAAACAGGCTCCCATTTAGTTCGCCAAGACTTGCCCCAAATACACTGACTTTTTTTAGTAGAGCCTTCCCTGTCCCTCTGTGGAGTTGCATGGTCATGTGGCCACTAAAGAGCACATGAGCAATTACTGCTACAATAGAAAAGGAAAGATGTAAAATGAAAATTGAAAGTTACTACAAAATAAGAATGCATATCCTAAACCTGCCTATTAAAGACAAACCGTAACGGTTAATGAAGCCACCTTGCCTATAGTTAAATAACATCACACCAACGTTTCATCCCTGGCAAGCAAGAGTGACAGTTCTATACTTTGGAGTTTTGTAAGACAAAACCAGAACAAGGAAAATACTTCTCCTGTGCTCAATAAATGTATGCAAATAACCACAGCAGGAAACTATGATAAAGCCCAGTTAGAAAGATGTCTCCCCGATTACTCAGTGTTACTTCTCTTTCCGTTTTATTTTACTTTTTAGAAATCTAATCATCTTCCTTCAAAACTTCACACAGACAAGACTTTTCCTGGGACCAGCAGCTCCCACCTTGCTCAACACCAGCATGTCTGGTCTGGTGAGATCAAATGGTGTCAAGGAAGATGAAGTCCAAACCTCCATGAGATAAATCCTCCACTACACTTCAATATAGGAAGAGGTGTCTGAGTTTACTGTCAAAGTGACATAACTCAGGGAATTTAAGAATAACTGTACAAAATTAGACAAAAGGTTCCCCTAGTTAAGTATCCTCTGTCTAGCAACAGGAGAACATAAGTACTATCTTGGGAAGGACTACAAGAAGCAGTATAAATTCTGGGTGATCTTTTCCTGAAACAACCTTGTAGTTTCAAGTCATGTAATAGCTTGAAGGAACTGACATAAAGGGTGTATGTAGAGCATCATATTCGGTAGCCACAAATGTGTTTATCCTCTGAATTTGTTCAGTCTGTTTCTGAACCCCTTTCTGCTCTTGGCCTCCTCAAAACCCTGTGGTACTGAGCTTCACAATTATATGCTGTGGGGAAAGGTGTTGCTTTCAGTTTGCATTAAGCTAATTTATTATAGCTTATAAATTCACTGGGTGCCCTTTAGTTGTGTTGCGAGAAATAACAAGTAGTCATTTCGTATTCACTTTCTCTGGTCCACACGTCTTTTATAGATCTGCATAATATCTCCTGATTTTTTTCCAAGCTAATGAAACCATTTAGTATTTCCTCCTGTATAAACCACTCTACACCTTAAATCATACTTTCTCTCCTTCTCTGTAATCTTTCTCGTTCTTTGCAATGGTCAAGGTTGAAAATACACCAGGAATTTATACAGTAGTACAATGATGCTTTCTGTCTTATTCTGTTCTTTTCTCGGTAATTCTTACATTCCTTTTGCCTTTTTTACTTCTGTGCAACACTGAGCTGATGTTTTCATAGATCTATACAAGACAATTGCAAGATGTCTGTTGCAACCACTAATAACTAATTTAGAAGCTGTCACAGAATGGCAAAGAACACTGAGAAGATAAAGATACTCAGGGTCTGAAAGGAGGAGGATTGCGACAATTCTAGCAGATTCAGTGAAAAGTAGCAATGTGGTAATTTTGCAGTAAGCTGGATTGATTTCTTGTGAGTCACCTTCCTACATAGTCTTAGTTGCTATAGAGTAACATGGAGATTTCCTGTGTTGTGGCACACTGGTAAGGCGGTAGGTGAGCACTGCATCTGAATTGAGTGGATCAGTCAAACATGGATCCAACTAAGTGATTCTGAATATGTGTTTAAGACTGCAGGGCCTAGAAGTAGAGATGGAAACCACATTCTCACTGGTTTTAAAGGAGGGAACTTGGGAATCTGGGGGCAAACGACCCTTTTTGATAGGAGGTATACAGTTTTCTATTGCAACAAGGGCCACTGGAGACTGATGTTCCAGACTATTTATGATTGGACTAAAAATGATGGACAAGGGAAGAGGTGGAAGATTAGAGAAGAAAAAGAAATCATGGTGGGAAATGTTTCAAGAGAAGTGATTATTACAGCAAGAAATAATACAGGGGACATTTTTGACAAATTGTTTACACAACATTTTATCTTTAAATATATGCATCAGGTAGGGTGCGTAATTAGCTGTTCTTACTTCTGTAACCAGATTTAAATTTTTCTTGATGCTTAATGCATGAAAAGAAATCTGAAGCATATTTTACTGGAAAAGTGATATACAAGCAATGCAGAGTGTAAGTGAGCAAAATCACAATGTTGCCAAAACTGCCATAAAATACACATTGTTAAATATCTTGGAGGTGCTCACTGATTTAACATAAAATCCCCCACTTCACCCCACACAATGCAAGTCTCAGAAGACAAGTTGGGAGAGAAAGAAAAAAAAAAAAAAAGCATGCACAAACCAAATCTTTCAGCTTAAATATTAAGTTTTGGAGGACTACATTTCATCCACACAGTGCCAGACCTCCAACATCACCCATGCAGATGCTGAGTTTTGAAGATCAGTCCTTTTCCTTACTCTCTTGGAAATGCCTTTGCTGTCTTGCTGGAATCTTCAAAAGTAAACGGTTTGGGAATCTCCCTGTTGATCAGGGCCAGCACTCAATTTTTTTCATGTGAATCTAGCACCCTCATTCACCTTTCTGTTTTGTAACACTGACTGAAGATGGCCTCCACGCTGAACTGGAATACTAGACCAGTAGAGAAGGTTATTTTGCCACATGCTGAAATAACGTTTACAGGCTCACAGTTACTTCAGTAGAGGACATCTCAGAACAGACACGTGTGTGTCACCTAGGTTTAGAGGGAACACAGTTACGTGCAGAAACATGAGCTTGGACTTTGTCTTCTCAAGCCTGAAGAGGATGAGGTAAGCTGTAGTGGACAAATAGGAAGGCTTCAGGCAGGAGAACAGAAATAATGCAAGGAAAGTTTTGGAACAAGAGAGAAATGCAAGCACAGACCAGGCAGCTCCAAAAAGAGACACATACAAGCTTAAGCAAAACAGACTTCAGTATTGAACTCAAACAGTTCAATTGCTGCCAAATGTATCAGTCTAAATGAAGGCAACGTTACTTAATGGACAACAGTGTACTCCACAGCTCTTGACAGTCATTTCACTCTTTGACAAGATCTTGGAAATGAGAACTGAAATTGCAGGAAGATGTCCTTCTGAACATGGGAGATAGCATTGCTATTGATCTTCTTAGTTTACTTTCGTAGCTGGCTTTGCAGTTTCTGCATACTTAAAAAGCTCTAAGAATCCCTTTGCTGGCTTCTAAGAATTCATTAGGCCAGAGGCAAGAGTCAGAAGTTTGGATTTAAGATCTAGAGAGTTAAGCAACTACAAACATACAGAAATGAAACATTTAGAAATTGGGCAAAATATCAATTAAAAATGTCTACTATCCATCACTTCATTATTGCATCAGTTCTTTTGATTGGTTTAACTACATCTATTCTGCACCATGACAGACCTTAAAATACAATACCATTTAGATTCCAAACATTTTTAATTTGTCTTCTTTAGCCTTTTGATAAAAGTTGCAGTCTCATTCAGCTTTTTTTCTTCCAGCTGATCCTGTCATGATCAGGCATGGCTATTGGAATAACATGTCTATGAAGTGGAGCCTGATTCTCATTTAGAAACAAAACAAAATAGCAAGCCATTGTCTTAATTTGGAATTGAACCTAAGCAAACAGTTTTAGATACTCAAGACTAGTCTGTCAGTTTTCCCAGTCATTTTTCAGTTCAAAGTTCTCTATTTTCTTTTCAATGTGAAATAAAATACAGAAATGCTGAATGGATTTTTTTCCCTCCCCTGTAATTCTGGTCTAGTTTTTCAAGACTAAGAGGAGGAGGGGAAACAAACATCAGCCAAACTTTTGGATGCTTTCATGAATTAAACTACCAGGACTTTAAAATTGTGCCAGCTCTGAGCAGTGTAAAATGATTTGGACTTCTCTCATATGCTCTTCCTTTGTTGTGAGAAAAAAGAGCAAACATGGATGTGGGCTATTCTTTTTTTTTGGTCTACTTTTCTTATTGTTGTTATAATTGTCTTGAAGAAAGATAAACAAAGACAAGAGAAGTATGAATTTCAGGGCACTTCCTGAAGAGGTTTGTGTTCAAACTTTTATCCTGTGCCTCATCAAGCAACTGCTTTCCGCTTCTACATGTCTGTGTCTGTTAATCCACCCACATTGCAATCCTGTAAGATCATACACATTTATGTCACTCACAGTTACTGCTTCCAGTCATATGTCAATCACAGTTACTCCCTGTCTACCCTGGGTGGCTGTCAATCTGTTATCAGGGCAGAATCACTTTAACCTGCTCTAAGAATTTATGCCTTTTGTCATGACTGTAGTACAGAAATATCCTCTGCTAATAACAGGTGTTAGTATAGAATCATAGAATGGTTTGGGTTGGAAGTGACCTTGTCCCGATATACTCAGGTGTTACTCAGCATTGTTTCAACTGTATTTCTTCTCATCATTTTCCTTTAAGAAAGTTACTTTTATTCTAGTATAGAAGAAAGACTTAGTTCAACTGCTTTCAGCAGTGCACTGATAAACCCAACCTATTTAAAGAAGTGGTGTTCTGCTGTATTTTTTAAGCCTTTTCTGTAAAGGGAGATAAACATCTCAACTATTACATGCTTGGATACTAGGTTTGTGTGTTATCAGTCAGTAGGCAAGTAGAGAAGCCTGTTATCTATTTCTGATTTCTGCTTAAAAATTCAAACCAACTTCAAGGGGAAGTCAACTAGAATTTCACCTTATGGAAACAGATATGAATTGACTGGCTTCAGTGGGGCAATATCTACTCATTTCACATGAAGATCTGGCCTAGCATTTGGACAGAGTCAAGAGATGTAAGACCTCTCCCCACATGACCTCAGATATATTTCACTGACCCGTGCCAAAGTTTCCATGTCTAGGAAGGCATATCAGGCATGAATTTCCTAAAAAGGGCTATGTGCAGACAGGTTATATTCCCTTCCTTAGGTACCTGGGATGCTCTGGGTGTGGTTGTGCAGTGCCTTCTCCCATTCCAGATGTGTCTAGCCCTTTTATAGTCTATTACACAATAATGCCATGCAGTCCATTTAATTTAATCCTTAAGTGCTTTAACATGAAGGATATAGTAAAATACAAAATATTAGACAGCCCTTCTTAGATGTATCTTTTCAGTAACAGCTATGGAACTGAGGTACAAAGATTTTTTTTTTTTTAGAGCAAATTTTGATTTAAGCATGAAAGTTGCCCTTTAGTAGACCAGGTCTACTAAATAGGTCTTCTACTTTGTTTTAAAGGTGATCAGATAAGTCCGTGAGTGCTTACTGAAGGGTGTTGTCTTCTTCTTGTAACAACACAAAGGAGGAGCAGCTCTAGCTGCAGTAGAAGCACTGGTGATTCTCTCCTCTGCAGCAGGGGAAATATTCTACTCTCCCCTAGCCCCTGCTGCAGAGGAGAGAAGCAAACATTCAATTATTTTTGGTGTTAAATACCGGCTTCTAATCATCTGGATTTCTCATGGTTACACATGCAATCATCTGCTGTCTCAAGCATTTTAAAAATATTGACACTTGGGCCAACAGGTTCATTATGCACCAATAACAGTCAAATAGGTTGCAATTTGTAACGACCTCGCCATTCTTCCTCTTCCTCCAACTTAAAATGAATGAAAAAATCATCCTTATAATGATCAGAGTGGCTTGTATATGAACATTCACTCTTCCATTTATCATTTCTGTATTTCTTTTCCATCGTGACTTGATAGTGTTCAGTGAAGAGGAGCAGTTCCCTTCCACTACCACTTTATCGTCATGCTGTTTTGCCAGAAGCCCTGCAGATGAATAGTCACCAGTGGTTAACAACGTTGTCAGTGACGTCTAGAGCAAAAGTATGATGTTTAAAATGTGCACAGCTTGAACAGGGCAGATATCCTGGTTGACGCAGGATCTTCAACTTCCTGAAGTTTATCAAAATATGCCTGTTTTGAAAGTTATTGCTTAATGAAGTATTAGTACAGATAGCACAATAGGTCCTACCCCTATATTATGATATCTATTTAGAAGTAAAGTCCAGTCCACCAGGAAGAAATGGTATGAACAGGGATTTCAGAAGAGGTTTGGTTTGATTCAGGAAACTATTCACAAGTGAAATTGCGCTTTGCATCTACAGATGTTAACTCCTTGTTCTTGAAATTTCTACCCCATGGTGTTCCATGGGGTAGAAGTCCCTCATCAGCCCTGTTGCATACAGATTATTAGTTTCTTTGCTTGTTTATAGGCATCCTTTATCTTTACATTTGTCAGTTTCTCATGTTCAGAAGCATATCATTACATTACATATTACAAAAGAGAGAACAATATAGTGGAGTACCAAACTCAGCCTCTAGGACATTCAGTACAGCAGGGGGGGCATTTTCAAAAGATACTGAAAAATGGTTTGGGAAGGATGTGTATCAGGGGAACCTTTTTGGAAGCAGACAGGCGTAGGGAGAGAGTAAGACAGGGCAGAAAAATAGAAAGAAGGATCACAGCCAACTGACATGAAAGGGGATTTCAGGCCAGGAAGTCTGAAAGGAAAATTCTTGATTTATTGATAAAAAGTTACTGTTAATGTTTTTAAGATCCATTTTGCATAGTGCTAGTGTGATGGAAGCAGTCCCTGAAACTGTTTTCTGTATATGGATTTCTAACAGCTGACATGAGCTTAAAATACCTTTTTATGTAGGAGCAGTTCAACTTCCCCCCAATATGTTCTGTGCTTTCCTTCCTTCTATTTCACTGGGACTAAAATCAGCTTCTCTGAGACAGACCACCTCTTCCTCCTGCTGCCTCATCTCCTGCACCTCCAACGAGAGTCCTCTATAACGTCACCGTTGATGTCACTAACACAGGACTAAGATGGTAAATACAAGACTTGGGGTGAAAGAAGAATTTGTAGTGGGAACAAGTCAACTATCAAGAAACCAAGAGACTCTTTTCATGGCAATGTTTGTCTCCTTAGAGATGAAAAATGAGGAGGAGTCAGATGAAGGAAATCTCAGTGATTAGACAGTGAAATGAGTTTAGATTTTTTATGTATTCAGTGAGATTTCAGTAACTCTTTACATTCATAATGAAGACATGAAATTGAAGACATGAAACTGAAGACTTAGTCTAGCTATAGAATTGTATTTAGGTACGCATGTAAGGAATGTATAGAGAAGAAAAAAAATCCTGTTGAATTTTATTCCTTGCCTTCGGCTATAAAAACATAGGAGAATGTGTTACTATTAATTGTGCATATAAAGCAGGCCATAAATTTCTTTCTAGAAAGCCTATGAAAAACTGGGGGTGGGGGTAATGCAACGAAGAAGGTTCAGTTTTACTCCTCTTATTGCAATAGGTCACTGCAAAAACTGCTGCAGTGAAAACCAGTTAAAGAGCCAAAAGAACAGAAAAAAATTAACTATACATAGGACTGCAGTTCCCTTGCATTTGTTCTGAAGAGAGAAATAATAATTATATCATATTAGAAAGCCTCAAATAAGTCTTAGAGACTTGCACTCCTATGAATATAGGGTCTGTCACACAAACCTTGGAGTAATGGACACAAACATTTTAACATGGCGTTAGCAAACACCTATCTTAAAGTCCAGTGAATTTAATGCAGGAAATTGCCACTCTATTTTCTATATCATTGCTTATCTCAGTTACTGTCAATTTGGCTGTACCACATACACATTCTTGCCTTTACCCCATGTGTGAAAAGCGTAGAATAGCATCTAGCCAGAGGAAGGAATTCAACAGAAATAATCTGACAAAATAATAAAAAAGCAAAGCAGTAACGGAGCATCTGCATTAATTAACTTCTTCTCATACTTCTCACACATCCCAAATTCTATATGTTGCCATCACTTGGTATTAATTGAACAACATATCATCAATCTCATATACTACCAGTGTTAGTATCTAGAAAGCAAAGAGCTCTGTATCTAACTGCTATATACAAACTCGCTTGGCAATAACCTTGATTAAATCAAGACATTACCTTCTCCACACTGTTTGTTACTGTCTTTTTGGTGGAGATTATGACCTGTACATTTGAACCTTGTAAAACAAAACATAGGAATATTTTTCATGTGCTTCAGTGTGAAGCCAGCTCACTAGCTTAAGTAGATGATGGTGTTTTGAGGCAACTTAGCTGACTTATGAGTATCCACACTTGGAATGTGAAAAGGTATTTTTATGTTCCTGGCAATAGGGAGATATAAGTTGGTTTTTTTTTTTAATGTAAAAGCTTGCATTTTAGCAGGTTAGTATAAATTATGCTGTTGGTTTTGACTTTCTATCCTGATCTTCAATAAACATTTTTTCTATACATTTTGTTCATGATTACCACTACAGTAGGAGAGCAAGAACTGTAGGCAAAAGTCCACTGATGAGTAAATGCATTTATTTAAATAATTACTTGTACTGTTGTAGCACTTAGAGACTCCTATGAGATCTTCATTTTGCTGTGAGCCGTGATTTAAAAAACAGTCTTTGAAGAGCTTAATTTTGTTTTGTGAGAAGGCAACGCGCAAATCATGAGTGGGGGAAGGGAACAAGTGACACAATTTTGATTAGCTTAATAAGCAGCAGAATTGTCTGTGGCTGCCTGAAATCTACTTGCCTGAGTTGCAGCTTACCAGCAAGAGCTTAATTTAATTTCTAGGGACCAGAACACTACAAACAAGAATACTTCTTTTTTAGGCAGGTTTTTCCTGCTGACAAAATGGTGGAAAATTAGCAGTGCTCTCAGTTAAAGCCATTCTAGCTTTGCAAAAGCTGCTCCCAATGCTAGTCTTACTTCTGCAGTCTAGTAAATGCCATGTGTATTTCTTACTTACAAACTCAATTTCAGAGCTGCTCAGAACCTCAGCTATATCCCTTAAGAACAGGGAAAAGGTATAGTTCAATTTTTAATAAGCAGCAGCAACCTGAAATTGGTGCAAGCTGCTTAGCTCTAGATAAAGCTACGGCAGTTAAACCACAGTTCAAACCCCAAAGAGAGAATGACTGAGAATCAGGAGTGCATCCAAAAAACCCGCAGCATTTAATTGACTCTTGTGATACACTGCAAGCAAGGTATGACCACAGTCATATGTAACTTAAGAAATCTTAATTTTGTTTTCCCAATGTTCCTTTTCTTTAAAAACAAAACTAATTTTGTTGTTCACATTTCCCATGTTGGAGGCTTGTCTACATGCAGTGCATTGCAGTAAAATTCGAGGCTAGCCTCTTTAACAAAACAGAAGATGGGTTATAACTGACACCATTGTATTTCCCTGTGGTAACTTTTGAAATGGATCTAGCAGCTTACTCTTGCCTTTCTCTGGCACCAGCTGCAGCCAAAAAGTGCTCAAGAACACGTTACCCTGCCTTAATACTGTAAGAGCCATAGCAGAGCACTTGAATTTTGCTTCCTTTCAAACTGCGCTGTGTTGCACTCAAGACCGTGAGCACCGAAATCAGCCCACAGACGTGGTACAGAGATGACATTTTTGAACAGTTATGTCTAAAGAGGAGACTTCTCTTCCTCTATTTTTTTTTTTCAGCATCTTCAGTGATTGCTCTGTAAAAATAGCCCCAAGTTTGCCAGTAGGCATCTCTTTGAAGGGAGGAATAGACTTAAAGCATGGGCCTTGGAATAGAGATGCAGTGAGAAGTCATTCTCCCAGCTGCATTTATAGCTGCAATTTTTTCACATACTGAGACACTGAAGAAGCAATTCTGTGTTTGAGTGTCTGATTTCTACCCACTGCAAGTGAGAACAAGTCAGACCCGCAGCCTTTCCTGTAATATTCTGCTCAGACATAGCACAGATGAATTATGGTAGTCAGACCACTGGCCTGGTCTTTCAAGCTTTCTCCAAGAGTAGGCAAGTTTAATGCCTAGTTGCATCATGCCTAAGTGCTGTTCTCTTCAAGGTAGGCAGTGACAGCAAGATTTTTTTCATCTCTGAGATGTCTAAAACAACTTGAATTCTCTCTGGCTAAAACCTGGTTTGGCTACTGAAACTTGTAGTCTAAGTAAACCTACTGTCCTACCATTCTCCTTCACCTGGTTATGCTCTGATTTTCTGTTCTTTTAAAAGTCATCAGGGATTTGTTAAAAGTTTTGGCTTTATCAGGACAATCTGTGAGATTTGAATATGTAATTTTTTCTTAATTCATTTTCCCAGCTCATGAGACATGAAGGATGCTGAAGTCTCTTAAGATGGTGAGTATCAAGTTCGTTGTCCCTTGCCTAAGATGTACCAAAGGTGCTCACAGCTTTAGGAGCAAGAAAAAAGTTTGAGACACTCAGGCCCTAACTAGCAGGCTGTACTGCAGTAATGCAGCAGAAAGAGAACTGCATAAAGCAAAATTATATTGCTTTTAGTTTCCCTATGTTCCTTTGCTTGGCATCCAGCCCATTTTCAAGCTATGTAAGAACGATTTCTATGGGTTAGTTTTCCTTGATGTCAGAGTAGCAGCTGAGCAATTATTTCTTTTTTATTTCATTTTGGAATTGAAAAAAGATGAGTAACAAACCCTTCAGCTACATTACAGGCAGTTTTTGCAAGCAAAGTAGTCCGATCTATTTCTGTTTAGATAAAACAGAATATATTTCTTCTGAGGTGCAGCAATGAAAACAGAAAGTAAGCGATTTTTAAACATTAAATGCCTGACAGTGTAAGTCCAATAAGCTGCTCTGCAACTTGCACTACGAAGCATTTAAAAGAATTTCCAGGTACCTTTGAGGGACAGAACTGAGAACGACTTGTCTAAACAGCCAAACGCTTCTGTCCTCAGTGTCAGGGCCAAAGATGCATTTTCAGATCACATCCACAGTGCTGTGCTTCTCTGAGAAAGACTCTCCTCAGATAACCCTTTTGGTAACCCATCTGTCTTTTTTTTAAAAAAAAATATCTAAAATGACTGTTGGGAAATACTTCACAGCCAAAGACTGAGCCAAGCCTTCGTTTAGTGTTAACAGATCTGTTAAATGTGCAGATCTGGTCTGCAGAAAGCGTTCATTCGGTCTGCAGACTTCCTGTGAGTATTTGGGTATCTGCATGAGGGTGCAATGCAGGGAGCCCTGAACTGCTGCCAGGACAGGGCCAGTTCACTGAGCCCAATATTGCACTGTGCAGATGAGCTAGTTAGGATACAGAAGCACCACCGTCACATCCACAGAAAACAGTCTCAGGGCTAAAGAGACAGCTTTCTCAGCATGATCTCCTGTGCACAGCTCTGCCTCTTCTGCATATGAGCTGGTTCACGCAGCATGGGGTGTGGGGAAGCAATTAGAACAGTAAATAAAATCCAAACGTAAGTACCAGTGAGATTTGTCTCTATAATCTTGGTCCCTGCTCTAATGAATTTTTGCTGCACAAATGGCAGGCCATTGGAACAGGCCTGGCTCCTAAAATATATTTGACACCATGGATCATGCCAAGTCACCATTAGCTAAGGATCTTACAGTCACAGAGGCTTTAGATCATTGAATATAGATAAACCCTGTTCTCCTCTCTTCTTTTCCCCCCAGTCGGCTGGCATTAGGATTCTATGAACAATTTCCCCCCAACTGCTTCAGCACGCAGAACAAAAGTACTTTCCTTTGTCTGATCCAAACCAAGTTTTTTCAACTAAAGAAAAAAAAGTTCAGTCCAAACCAAAATATTTTTTCCATGTTTCAGGCATTGTTGTGGTTCAACCCCAGCTGGCAACTAAGCCCCACACAGCTGCTTGCTCACTCCTCCCTGCTGTGGGATGGGCGAGAGAATCAGAAGGGCAAAAGTGAGAAAACTTGTGGGTTGAGATAAAGACAGTTTAATAGGTAAAACAAAAGCCACATGCACAGGCAAAACAAAACAAGGAATTCATTCACTAATTCGTATTGTCAGGCAGGTGTTCAGCTGTCTTCAGGAAAGCAGGGCTCCATCATGCATAATGGTTACTTGGCAAGACAAACACCATAACTTCAAATGTTCCCCCTTCCTTTTTCTTCCCCCAGCTTTACATGCTGAGCATGACATCACATGCTATGGAATATCCCTTTGGTCAGTTGGGGTCAGCTATCCCAGCTGTGTACCCTCCAAACTTCTTGTCCACCCCCAGCCTACTCGCTGGTGGGGTGGTGTGAGAGGCAGAAAAGGCCTTGACTCTGTGTAAGCACTGCTCAGCAGTAACTAAAATATCCCTCTGTTATCAACACTCTTTTCAGCACAAATCCAAAACATAGCCCCACACTAGCTACTGTGAAGAAAATTAACTCTATCCCAGCCAAAACCAGCACAGACGTCTTTAAGCAAAAATAAAACAATGGAATTGAATGATTATGAACCATACCAAACATGTGTAAAGCAGCAGCTTGCCAAAAAATGTGAGATGCAGTAGATTCACAGAGTTATAGAATGGTTTGGGTTGGAAAGAACCTTAAAGATCATTGGCTGTCACCAATCACCTCCTTATTTTCCAGGTGCCCTAGCATAGCTTCCAGGAGGATCCACTCCATGGTCTTGCTGGGCACAGAGGTGAGACTGACTGGCCTGTAGTTCCCTGCATCTTCCTTTTTTCCCTTTTAAAAAATGGGGGTTAAGTTTCCCCTTTTCCAATCAGTGGGAAGTTGACCAAACTGCCACAACTTCTCAAATATGATGGGTAGTAGCTTAGCCATTTCATCCACCAGTTCCCTCAGGACCCATGGATGCATCTCATCAGGTCCCATGGACTTGTGCACTTTTAGGTTCCTTAGATGGTCTCAAACCTGATCTTCTCCTACAGTGGGTGGTTCTTCATTCTATCAGTCCCGCCCTTTGCCTTCTGCGAATTGGGCAGTGTGGCTGGAGCACTTGCCCAGTGCTGCACCTTACAACTGAGGCAAAATAGTTTAAGTACCTCAGCCTTCTCCATGTTCTGGGTAACGAGACCTCCTGTTTCTTTCCAGAGAGGACCCACATTTTCCCTAGTCTTTCTTTTATTACTGGCATATCTATAGAAGTTTTTCTTGTTGCTCTTGATGTCCCTGCCCAGATTTAATTCTATCAGGGCTTTGGCCTTCTTAACCTGATCTCTGGCTGCTCAGACAATTTCTCTGTATTCCCCCACAGGATACCTGTCCTTGCTTTCACCCTCTGCAGGCTTCCTTTTTGTGTTTGAGTTTGTCCAGGAGCTTCTTGTTCATCCATGCAGGCCTCCTGACATTTTTGCCTGACTTCCTCTTTGTCCTGAGCTTGGAGGTGGTGATCCTTCAATGTTAACCAGCTTTCTTGGGCCCCTCTTCCCTCCAGGGCTTTATCCCATGGTACTCTACCAAGCAGATCTCCGAAGAGGCCGAAGTCCGCTCTTCTGAAGTCCAGGGTAGTGAGCTTGCTGTGCACCCTCCTTGCTGCCCCAAGGATCTTGAACTCTACCATTTCATGGTCAAGTTTTAAATCTATTGTCAAAAGGTGCATATTTTTTAAGAGAATGTTTTAACTATCCACTTAGAGAAGATTATAATGTAACCCTTTTATCACTATTAATGCTGCTCACTTTAAATTAAACACTTAAGTGTTCACAACTACAACACAGGTATCCCACTTCCCAGATGAGTGCCTAACAATACATCCCCAGTCTTTGGCTCAATGAATATTTCAATTGTCCCATGCAAAGCAGAAAAGCTACAACAGGAAATTTCTGAAATGTCTTTGTGTGCCAATCTCATAGAGCGTCTCCCTCACATCCAGGATTTCCTTGTGGGTCTGGTATGTAGGAAAAGTAGGTTTAGGTCTTCTTGGGTGGAAAAGGGATTTTTCATTTCTTGGATGATCCTGGGTGAAAATGGAAGAAACTAATTCCTTCAAAATTTCCTCCCCAGCAAATTCAGCGTTAATTCTTGAGTTGTTTTGAAAAGACTAAATAAATTACTGAACAAGAAGTGACCAAACCTTTATCTCTGTACTAACTAGACAAGAAAAGTCACCAAAGAGGAAAAGTATCCAGGAACTAACATGTGTAGTGTTAATTTAATTCAAGATTAATTTCATAACCTGTGGGAAAAACAGTAATTTGTGCCATCAGACATCCAGCTTTGTGTTCAAATAATATGAGTATCGTAGAGTAACTCTTATTCCTGGTCATGGATAGGTAGGTCGTGGCAGGCTTCTCTTGCCCATCACAATATCAGCCACACTTTGTGGTTGGTTTCAGGTAGTGTTCATCTCTTGTACAAAAATATACAACCCTTTCTTACTCATGTGGATTCTGGTTAATGACTTCTGCTTTATTTGAACACATGGACATTCAATTTTTTTAGCACCTGTGATGTGCACACCACCAGTCTCCAACATTAACCATGCTGTTACAAAGACTATGCTTCTGGTCAGCTCAAAGAGGTGTGAACAAATTGATTTGTCACTTATCACCTCAGAACTGGAGCATCTTTGTTTTTGTTTCTAACCCTTTTCCCATTAGACAGCTTTGCATGGTCAGATTGCTGATTCGAGTGGGTAATTTGGGCAGAAAACTACTTGGTTCAGTAATCCAGGGAGCCTTGCCTTCCCTCCTTGTTTGTCAGTAAAGACAAATTGGCAATGACTTTGACCTTTTTGTTAACACAAAGTGTATTGCTGAAGAACTTCAGCTATATTGCAATGTGGAGAGTTTATGGTTTTGTTTGTTGAGTCCAAGGCAGGTGACTCTGGACACTTCAGAAATTGCCAGGAGTCTCCGCTGAAGTCCCACTAGTGTTTGTACCTGCAACAACTACAAGCGTTGTTTGGCTGTGGTGCCTGCCTTCAGGGCCCACGTGGGGAGCAGCACTAAAGCAGTAGGTGATGTCAATATAGAAGTTAGAGGAAAGAAGGCAACACTGGTGAGGTCCTTGCCCAGAGAAAGGAGGGCCCTGCATGGGTGAGATGGCAGAGTGCTATTTACAAGCACTTTCACACTCCTGTCTTGTGATAAACAAATGAACCTGTGTTTCTCACAAGTGGGGAGAACATGAATGTACTTGAAAATAGCATCTGAGGCTTCATGTGTGGCCGGAGGCTGGCAGCAACTGCCCCAAAGGCTGCCACTAGCACTTGGTAAGGCTCTGATAGCACCTGTTCTGTTCGCATGCCTGTTTGTTGCACAGCTTGCAGAGCAGTGGGTCTACCCAGCTCCTCCTGAAGACTCCGGCTTAGGAGAAGACCTTTTATAATGAGAGGGACAAAACAGACTTCTTTGTCGGGAGCTCCTGCATCCCTTTGAAACAAGTTCATATCCTCCCTCAGTTATTTGCTTCTTGGTCCCAGAAGAGGATATTGCTTGCAGGACCAATGCCTGAATATCTTCAGATCATTACTTTTTCCTGGTACTACAAAATACACCTCTTTCCCTCTTTGTTATATACCCCACATTCTGCTAAAAAGGGTGTGCTCACTGCTATAAATGCAATTTTTTTTGCTCTCACTGCCAACGATTGTTTTCAAATGCCCCATTTTCCTGGCTTGTGCACCTGCCTTTAGCTGAAAAAAAATATTTCATGCATTTTTTGTTTATGCTGAGTACACTTTGCCAAAATTAAATTCCTGCCAAACCATAGTATTTGTAAGAACCATGGTGGTTCTTCGAAATGCAAGGGATTGTCTTGGCTTATTTTGTTTTTCACAACACAAATAGCTTTGTATGTGGAAGTTTTTCGTGTGGACCCTGCCTTTTACATTCTCTATGATACCTTTTCTTAGAGCATTTTGAATTTTCTAGAAGAGGAACGTCCAACCTTTTCTTAGCAATGAGACATTAACCTTATGGCTACCTATTGCATATATAAAGACTGTAACAGAGCAGTTTCTGCTCCAGTGCTCCACAGAGGTATGTTTAAGCCTGTCTAGGTTCCTCTCTCAAACCACATAAAATCAACATCTCAAGTATATTGTCCATAAGCTGTTGTATGGACTGCCAAAATTTTGTTTGGTAAATTCTTCTCTTTCTAATCATTAGTTTTGGTTCCCTAGTGGCTGTCTTTTTCTTGGCCTTGAAACTTTATTACTGCCTGATTTTTTATGAAGGACATCAGGTGAAAACATGTTCTGCCTCTTCAAACCATTTACAACCTATCCTAGGATCTCCCAGCCTTTCCATCTTCGTACAAGTGTAATACCTGTCAAATTTCTGTTACACAGTTCATAACTGAGTTTTACTGTTTTAGTCAACAGAAAACTATTTAATACATCTAGTGCTTCAAATTCAGCTATTGTCAGAAAATAAAGGTCTGTTCTGATTGCCTTCCTTTTTCTGGCATCCATTCCTTGCAGCAACAAAGTTCTCTTTAGATCCTTTCCAGCTGTCTTCCATAATTCCAGAAGAAAAAATTATTGCAGGTGAGGCTTTTAACTGTAATTTTTCCATTTGGGATATTTAAAAATTTCACTTGTCTCCTAGTACTATTGTAGCTCAGCAATCATTTAAAGCCTGGTACAGGTCTGCTTCATTGAGTCTCTGATTAGAATTGCATGCCCCGGACTGATGCACAAGAAAAGTGACCTAATTGTTTCAGGTGGCTGGGCCAGAGCTTCTTAACTCACTACAAAATCAGGGTTAGAGGGCATCAGAAAGAACGGCAGAATACCCTGCCATTCCCCCAGCTACTACCCAAATTTTCAGTCACCCAAGTCAAATGCACCATGTCCTAGTACTTCCAGCTTTGTGCACTGGTTAGAACACACCTTTTGTTCTTTCTGAGAAGATCTGCGGGAAAACAAAATGAGTGGTGGTTAAACTCCTCCAAGTGCCCCCCACCTCAAACCATGGACCTGGGAACCTAAAACTGGATGCTTAAATGTTTATAGAAAACCAGGAATAAATGGATCCTGACTTTTCAAGAGCAGTCTGCAGCCAGCTGCTCACCCTGGTGCAGCGTGCATGCCATGGTAATCTCTGCAGTGCAGGTCTTGGCTATGTCCCAGTGGTGAGGCTCATTCAACCTGTAATGTCCTGCACAATCTGGTCCCTTGGATGTTGAGATTAGAGGACACTCTGGCTCCCTCCTTGACTGGGCATACAAAAGGACCATGCACACTAATTCTTGTCCATACACACAGCTGGGGCAGGGGTCTGGGCAGGCAAAGCAGGGTTACAACCTGTGCTGTGGAGCCCACCTGCCTCAGCTTTGACAAAAATGCTGAATTCAAACACCATCAGCACTCTTAAAAGCCCCTCAGTCTGTTGAAAATCCACAGAAGAATTTAGCACCCCAACTTTAAAACATTTAATCTTTAATAACCTTGATATTTTCACAACAGGCCTGCTCCCCTGCTTGTAGAAGGTGACAGCCACCACCTCCTTTTGAGGACAAAGTCCAGGAGGGTCCTGCTACAGAAGCTGTAGCCAGCCCTTCACACACAATCTGTTTTTCTTTTGGGAGGTTTATAGAGCTTCTTGGAATGGCAGAAGCTTTGCTGATAGCATATTTGCCAGCTTAACTGTCTCTGCTGTTCTCTACTATCAAAGGAAAGGAGTGTTTGGGGGGAGGGAGTACAAGGAAGATGGAGGGAGAGAGAGGAAGGAGATGAGTTAAGTGAAAATAAATGATAAATGCAGCATTTCCTGGTATCAGATCTTCTCTGGGAGAGTTTTGGGTGGGTAGGCCAGCATGTACATTACACTGATAAAGTACTAGCATGAGAACTAGAGTCCAGTGAAGAATGAGAGCCACCCAAACCACAGGAGAGGAAAAGGATCTGCACCTACGACATTTCTCAGATGAAGCTCTGCTTTACAGAGGTTATACTCATCAGCTTCACACCAGGTTCCAATGTGAGAAAGCCAAAAGGCATGAGCTAGCATATATATATGGTTACCTAACTGGAAGACCTTTGGATGTGTTTTTTGCTGAAGCTGTAGTGTGAGGGTCCTGAGTGAAAATGCCTATCCAAATTTAAGATGCTTAAAGCTTTTACAAAAGGTATAGATTCGTGAAGACATTTAATGTCTTCCCATTACTGGAGGGATACTTTTGCCTCATCTTGTATAAGTGGTGGAAGAAAGAGGAAAAGAGAGAAGAATTAAAAACCTGTCTCAAATGGGGTGTCTGGTAGAACATATGCAGTCATTGTCAAAGGACACAACATATCTACCTTTAAATCACTTCATTAAGCAATTCAAATTCCCCACTGTATCAGCTGTTTAGTACTACAAGCAATTACTACACTGGCCTTTCTATTATCTATGAGCTCTCTTTCTTTTGGCAACATAATTATTCAAGGCAAATTTTTTTCACTTGCACATTCTTAAATCAAGAGATAAAATTAAACTTTTTTTAAAAATCCCTTGTCATGCTTGCTGAGTCTACTTTGTAATCTTTAATGGGATATGGCATATCAGACTACTAGAGAAATTGCTTATAGAGACAATCTCTGAGAAAATCTAGCTTTCTGAAAGAAAGCTCCAGTTAGCAGTGCATGAAGAACAACACAGTATATGCCTACAATGAGAAGCTAAAGTAAATCAGCAGGTCAAGGAGGAAATGGTAGTACAGATCTGTCTAAATCGCAGGTACAGGGACTCACATGACATCAGTTTGTGCAGCCCAGGATTACATTGCAGCTATTAGAAGAAACTGCACTCTGGATAACCTGGAGGAATCTCTGACATAACAAATAAAGCTATCGCCCCATAAGAACATCTTTCTCATGCTACTAAAGTGGCCTTAATTCGAATGTAGCTATAAATCACACACAAATCTGCATTTTGTACTTCAGTAGCCGGAGTACTCCATAAACACAACCAAACTGCACCACAGAAGATGCTGTTTTGCTACTGCAGTTGTGCATACACTGAAAGGGCATGGCCCAGTTTTGGAGCTGCCAATGGAAGGTCTGAGAAACTCCCTGCACGGGGGTCTTCTGCACATCAGTCATGACATGCAACCTGTATCTGTTAGGACAGCTGTGTTGTCAGAAATCGGCTGTGAAAAAGTGACTGAGAGAAACTAGTAAGGGAGGGGAGCCATGTTAAAAGACTTTTCCTACCATTTAAAGAAAAGAAGGAAGAAATATTACCATATGCTATATGGCTCTTGGATTTCTGTAGATGATACCTTCTGTTGCACAGTTGAGAGAAAAATGGATTTTACTCAATTTTTATGTAGGTCCTGCAAAATTTGCGCACATCCCTTGTATGTCAAGTAGGTGCGTTTACTCCCCTTTTTTATTTACCACACTTTCTCTGCATACCTACTAGCTGCACATTGTATCTTATACTCTACCATGGTGAGACAGCATGATGCTGTGGGGCAGCCTCTGGATATATAGGTACAGCTATTCAGTATTTTTATGCAAGCAGCTTCCAATGACTCTTCCTTTGAGAGTGTTTTCCATGCAGGCTGGAAATCTCTCTCTACCTTTCCTTCTCCACATGGCTCTGAGTTTGCTAATGATAACATTTAAGACCATTTGGTGCCAGCAGCTAACTTTTAGGGCTGCTCAGTGAATATGCTGTATCAATGTGGAATGAGTGGGTGGAATGTTTTCTACTGTTTTACTTTATGGGAAAATAGAACTAATCTGGTGGTTTTAACAGTTGTGCTGTCACTGGTATGGCCACAGTGATAAAGAATAAATTGTTCAGTCTTGACAAGATCTTCATCAGCAACAGCAAGATTGCTCATTAGATTTCACAGCATACACACTTCAACTACATTCTGTGCATCTGTGGTACTGTCAACTGTTTAGGATATTTTATACACACACACACACACACACACACACATTTTCTTTGACTTCAAGCTTTGATGCTTGTGGCTTAGTTTATAAACAAACTGGATCCTGAATCTTGGCATTTTACTTCATTGCTAATGCATAGTCCTCAGTACTCTAACTGGGACCCAGTACGTAGATGAGAGTTGCTCCATTAAGAACCACAATATCACCATCAGAATCATTTCTTTGCAAGAGTGTGTGTAAAATCAATTTTACCGGTTGATTTTAGTTCATTATTTTCAAACTAAGATGGGCATTTGTTTTCATGCCAAATGTTTCTGTAAATCACCTGTATTATGAGGTATTAAAACGTTTACAATTTGATAGCCAGCATTAAGAGCAGCCAGATAACCAACAAAAAGTTTCTGTGTCACTCCACAGTGCATTGTATTAATTAGTAAAAAACCTTATTTTACATTTTTCAGTAATAACGTGTCCATTAAGCCTATCAGCAAATTTCCATAGTGATTCTGGGTGTTCTGGTTCCAGACTTCTTTCATGCAGTGGCAGCCAACATTCAAGGCTAACAGTGGATGGACAAAGAAATGTGCCATTTTACAAATGCTTTCAGTGAGGGCCTTGGAATTGCCTTCTCAAAGGATAGAACAAACATGAGAGGCGTGAAATCTTCCTCTCATGTTATAAGTCAGAACTTAACATTGAAATGTTAACCAGCACCACCCACTGTTAATCCAGTGATAAGAACCCTGTGGGAGGGCAGTGACCAGGCTGCTGCCCACCGAGCTCAGGGTGATCAGATAGTACTTGACTGGGAGTGCATCTAGGCAACTTGTAGGGCAGGGCTGAGACCCTGCCACTGGACAAGGTACCTTCGGTCCCTGCAAGCAATTGATCAGTACCGGAGAGAGAGGAGGGAAGGAACAGCTCTGCAGGGAAGTGAGAGCGCTGCGTGTGGGAAACAGCACACAGGGATTGGTTCTCTCCCGGCCAAGGACCATGGTCACAACACGACCCAGAAGCAAAGTGATGAGGAATGTGGGAACTCAGACAGAGGTCCTGCACAAACAGGTGGCTGTGCAGGTCTCTGCTTGCCGAGAGTGCCTGAGCCTGGCACTTGAATCGGAGGGAGTCAGAGATACCGTCTGTGTGCGGTGTGATCAAGTAAACGATCTGCTCAGGCAGGTGATTGAATTGAGGGAGGAGGTAGAAAGGTTGAGAACAATCAAAGAGAGTGAAAATGAGATTGACTGGTGGAGCCACACTCTGAGTCAAAGACTACAGGTAGAGGCTCTGCAAGAAATACATGACTCCCTCCCCTCCTCTCACCAGGCAGAAGGAAGGCATGTGGAGGGCAGGGGGGAATGGAGTCAGGTCCTTCCTCGGAAAGGCAAGCGAAAACCTCCTCCACCCTCCTCACCTTCCCAGCTGTCATTATACAATAGGTATGAGGTGTTGGAACTAGACGGCCAGCCAACTGATGATGGAAATGAGGACCCACCTGGTGAGTCATCCACTGCTTGTCCCTCAGCCCCAAGACTTACGACTTCTTCAAGTAAGAAGAAAAGGAGGGTAATTGTAGTGGGTGACTCTGTTCTGAGGGGTACAGAGGGGCCCGTATGTCGACCAGACCCATACCATAGAGAGGTCTGCTGCCTCCCTGGGTCTCGGGTCAGAGATATTAAAAGGAAAATCACTAGTCTGGTGCTGCCCACTGATTACTACCCCTTATTGGTTATCCAGGCAGGTAATGATGAGGTGGTAGAAAGAAGTCTTAAGTCACTCAAAAAGGACTTCAAAGCACTGGGGTGGCTAATTGAAGGCTCGGGAGCTCAGGTCGTGTTTTCGTCAATCGCTCAAGTGGAAGGGAAAACCACTGATAGAGGGTGGAAAACGTATCTGATTAACACATGGCTCAGAGACTGGTGCCACCGTCGGAATTCTGGGTTCTTTGACCATGGCGAGGTTTATAAGGCACCTGGTCTGCTGGCGACAAATGAGAAAGGTGGGATGCAGCTGTCCCTGAGGGGGAAAAGGATTCTGGGGCAGGAGTTAGCAGGGCTTATTGACAGGGCTTTAAACTAGATATGAGGGGGGATGGGGAGATAACTGGGCATGTTAGGAACAAGCTTAAGGGAAATGTGCCAAAGCTTGAAGGATGGTGGACTAGTGAGGGCTCTCCCTCTGTCACTTCATTTGAGAGAAGGGAAAGATGTTTAGGAACCGTGGAAGCACCTGAGAAGGGTCTGGTAGGGAATGGGGCCCATGCTCACAAGAGGGTGTTGGATTCATTAGCTCATCTCAAGTGCATCTACACCAATGCATGCAGTATGAGCAACAAACAGGGGGAGCTTGAAGCCATGATGCAGCACGAGAACTATGACATAGTAGCTATAACAGAAACATGGTGGGATGTCTCACACAACTGGAGTGCAGCAACTGATGGCTACAAGCTCTTCAGGAGAGATAGGCAGGGAAGGAGAGGTGGTGGAGTGGCCCTATATGTAAGAGAATGCTATGAGAGCTCAGAAATCAGGTATAGTGATAACGGGGTTGAGAGTGTGTGGATTAGGTTAAGGGCCAATAAAGTTGATCTAGCTGTGGGAGTCTGCTATAGACTCCCAACCAAAGCAGTGAAGTGGATGAAGCTTTCTACAAACAGTTGGGAGAAATCTCGCGGTCACTTGCCATTGTTCTTGTGGGGGACTTTAACCTCCTGGGTATCTGCTGGGATCACAACACAGTGGAGAAGGAACAATCCAGGAGGTTCCTGGAATGTATGGAGGATAACTTCTTCACACAGCTGGTGAGTGAACCGACGAGGGAAGGTGCCCTCCTGGACCTGCTTCTTGTGAACAGGGAAGAGCTTGTGGGGGAGGTAAAGGTTGGAGGCTGTCTAGGGTGCAGTGATCATGAGATGATTGAATTTTTGATCCTTCAAGAAACAAAGAGAGGGGTTAGTAAAACTGCCACATTAGACTTCCGGGGGGCTAACTTCGACCTGTTCAAGAGACTAATTAAAAAAAATCCCTTGGGAGGCTGCCTTGAAGAAAATGGGAGTCCAGGAAGGCTGGTCATACTTCAAGAGCAAAGTCTTAAAGGCACAGGAGCAGGCTGTTCCCATGTGCCAAAAAACAAGCAGGAGGGGAAGGAGACCGGCCTGGCTAAGCAGGGACCTTTGGCTGGATCTCAAGAACAAAAGGAGAATCTATTGCCTTTGGAAGAGGGGGCAGGTCTCTCATGAAGACTATAAAGTTGTAGTGAAGTTATGCAGGGAGAACATTAGGAGAGCCAAAGCGCAGCTAGAGCTCAACTTGGCTGCAGCTGTTAAGGATAACAAAAAATCTTTCTATAAATTCATTAACAGCAAGAGGAGGATTAGAGAAAATCTCCCTCCCCTACTGGATGCAGAGGGAAACATGGTAACTAAGGATGAGCAAAAGGCTGAGGTGCTCAACACCTACTTTGCCTCAGTCTTTAGCAGTGGAACTGGCTGTTCCCTGGACACCCAGCCTCATGAGCTGAGAGATGGGGAGGGGAAGCAGAATGAGGTCAGCACAGTTGAAGAAGAGGTGGTCAGAGACCTGCTACACCACTTGGATGCACACAAGTCTGTGGGACCGGATGGGTTACACCCAAGGGTGCTGAGGGAGTTGGCAGATGTGCTTGCCAAGCCGCTGTCCATGATTTACCTGAAGTCATGGCTAACTGGGGAGGTCCCATTGGACTGGAGGGTGGCAAATGTGACACCCATCTACAAGAAAGGCAGGAAGGATGATCCAGGAAACTATAGACCTGTCAGTCTGACCTCGGTGCCAGGGAAGGTCATGGAGCAGGTCATCTTGAGTGCCATTAGAAGTCATATAATGGACAACCAGATGATCAGGCCCAGTCAGCATGGGTTTATGAAAGGCAGGTCCTGCCTGACAAACCTGATCTCCTTCTACGACAGGGCGACCTGCTTATTGGATGAGGGAAAGGCTGTGGATGTTGTCTACCTTGACTTCAGTAAAGCCTTTGACACCATTTCCCACAGCATTCTCCTGGCGAAACTGGCTGCTCGCGGCTTGGATGAGCACACACTTCACTGGGTAAAAAACTGGCTGGATGGCCGGGCCCAAAGAGTTGTGGTGAATGGAGATAAATCCAGTTGGCGGCCGGTCACGAGTGGTGTCCCCCAGGGCTTGGTTTTGGGGCCACTCCTGTTTAACATCTTTATTGATGATCTAGATGAGGGGATCGAGTGCACCCTCAGTAAGTTTGCAGACAACACCAAGTTGGGTGGGAGTGTTGATCGGCTCGAGGGTAGGGAGGCTCTGCAGAGAGATCTGAACAGGCTGGAGCGATGGGCTAAGGCCAGCTGGAGGAGTTTCAATGCACTTCAGCCATAACAACTCCCAGCAGCGCTACAGGCTTGGGGAGGAGTGGCTGGAGAGCTGCCAGTCAGAGAGGGACCTGGGGGTGTTGATTGACAGCCGGCTGAACATGAGCCAGCAGTGTGCCCAGGTGGCCAAGAAGGCCAATGGTATCCTGGCTTGCATCAGAAATAGTGTGGCCAGCAGGGACAGGAAGTGATCTTGCCCCTGTACTCAGCACTGGTGAGGCTGCACCTCGATTACTGTGTTCAGTTTTGGGCCCCTCACTACAAAAAGGACATTGAATCACGTGAGCGTGTCCAAAGAAGGGCAACGAAGCTGGTGAAGGGTCTGGAGCACATGTCGTACGAGGAGCGGCTGAGGGAACTGGGGTTGTTTAGTCTGGAGAAGAGGAGGCTGAGGGGAGACCTCATCGCCCTCTACAACTACCTGAAAGGAGGTTGCAGAGAGCTGGGGATGAGTCTCTTTAAACAAGTAACAAGCGATAGGACAAGAGGTAACGGCCTCAAGTTGCACCAGAGAAGGTTTAGACTGGATATTAGGAAGCATTTCTTTACAGAATGGGTTGTTAGGCGTTGGAATGGGCTGCCCAGGGAGGTGGTGGAGTCCTCATCGCTGGAGGTGTTTAAGAGTCGGGTTGACTTAGCGCTGAGGGGTATGGTGTAGTTGGGAACTGTCAGTGTTAGGTCAATAGTTGGACTGGATAATCTTCAAGGTCTTTTCCAACCTAGATGATTCTGTGATTTTGTGATTCTGTGAAATATTTTCTCAAAAATGTTTCAAGGCTATTGCCTAGAGGAACAGCAGAAAATACTTTCTTCAAGGAAATAATATAAAGCATATTCTGTGATCCCATGGGTGCATACAAATCTTACTGTGAATGTTTTCAGGGGAAAAAAACATCTCTCAATCACTTTCACCTTCTGGGATTCAGCTGACCT